>NC_091461.1:9279896-9596896 GCF_027789765.1 Dendropsophus ebraccatus
GTGGCTCATGTCGGTTTCATTGAGTTTTACGTTGCTTTTTGAAAGAAGGAATAGTGGAATCTGCAGTAGTGAAAACTAAAGAGGAAACCCACCACAATGGACCTATAATAATACAACTGGACCCACCAGGATCAGCTACAGATCAGTAGAAACAGACAAACAGACAGACTATTGTTTTCTTACTCACTTGTTTTATCTGGGTAACTACTCTGAGCTATACAATACATACGAGAGAGAGAGAGAGAAACCTAAAGCCCTTATTATACAGACCGATCAGGAGGAGCAAGCGAGCACTGACCTGTCAGAAAACCGCACGCTTGTTACTTGTTCCCCACTCACTACCAGCGCTATTATACGCACCAACAGTGAGTGGGTGAGAGTGGGAGGGCAACGGAATTGCCCAGACGATCTTTAGCTCTTCCGCGGAGCCCACAGAATTACGCCCAGCAGACAGTCATTATCACTGTAATTTTTATCAACACGTTGAAAGACAAGGACCAGCTGACATTGTACATGCTGGCTATCATTGCCTTTTAACACTAAGGGTACTATTAGACGGGACGATAGGGGCCCGATGATAAATGTAAACGAGCGCTGATCGGCTAGATCGCCGCTCGTTTACTGGGCCTATTACACGGCCCGATAATCGTTTAACAAGGGCTGCAGGGACATCGTTACCAGTGTCCTTGCAGCCCTTGCTAAACTGGTATACATTACCTATGCCGGGTCCAGGGCTCCTCCTGCTCCTCTTCTCCCTGGGTCCCGCTCGCTGCAGCATCACAGCGGCATGTCTTAGCTGACAGGCCACTCAGCCAATCACTGGCCGCGGCGGTCCCCGCCTGTGATTAGCTGAGCGGCCATCAGCTAAGACAATGATCATCGGCTGATCGTTGTGTTTATTACACGGAACGATAATCAGCCGGATAGGGCCGATTCGGACGATTATCGTTCCGTGTAATAGTACCCTAACTATTACACCAATTGAATAAAGTCAATAATCACTTGGTGTAACGGGGCCTTAAAACTAAGCTTAGATTTCCTGACCTGTCTGTAATGATAAAGAGGAGGCTGCTGGAAAGGGATCTGAATTACACTAGAAGAAGAAACAAGGAAAGACAACCAGACCTCAGCACGCTGTCTGCCTGTTGAAAGACCTCTTCAAAGGTCACTGAGCTTGCCCAGTAACATTTTCCATTCATGTCGATGGGATAGCTGCTGTCCGCTGCTGACTATGTTTATTGGGCTTGCTGTAAAGCATATCACTAAATGTCGTTATTAAAAGCTTGAGTAATATAAATTTACAATCAAGACATAGAAACACATTAGAAAAAAAAGATCATGTTTCAATATCTGGCTCTAATCTAAAAAACAACCAAGTAGATAAATTCCATTTAAAGAGCGACAATAATGGATAAACCTAGTGCAGACTCCACTTCAACCACTTCAGTACTATACCAGTATATGATGAAGGCGAACACTACCAGAGACGCACCGTACCAGTTCCGTCCCGCAGGAAGCGGCGTAACCTCTCAGCTCGGTCTATGAGGCTTGGGTCCAGGTTAGCCGGCAGGTATAAAATAAAAATATATATATTATTTCCAGTTGCACGTAGTCAACAGGGGAGCGTCGAGAAACATAAAACACCATTAGGAATACCGTCAAAAACCCCTCACCGCCCAACTTAGGGAGGCAAAGTGAACAAACAACGGGGGTGGTTTAAGGTTATTATAGAAGCCAACTGCATGGGGAAAACCTTCAAGCTTCTCGCAAACTCCTTACCTGCGTACACCTACCCGCCTGTCTTTCATTAGACAGAAACAAAAGGAGCAGGCAGGCGAGGAAGTGGTGGTTGTGTAGAGAGCGCGGCTTTTTTATCCCCCAGATCGTTTGTGCGATGCCTTTGTACCGGCAGACAGGGAAGGTGATTTACTCTCCGGCTGAAGCTTTACACGCAGCTACCTGGAGGAAGTTCTGACGACAAGTTTTTGCACAGTGAAGCATTTGAGATTTCACTCTGGCGACGAGCTCTTCCCATGAAGGTCCTTCTGTCAGGATTCAACCTAGATCTCAAAATGAAAGGCCGCAGCGACGTTGTGTACAGGCGCTTGCTGGTGGAATACACTTGGATTCCTAATGATGGGAGTTCTCTCTCCCCCGTCCGTAGCCCCTTATGTACTTTGCACATTGTTATGAGCACAATCGAGGTTCCTGACCCACTGTGATGACTTCTACACTTTATTTGCTTGTTATGAAGTGCGGTGTTTAGGGAGTAACAACCATAGGACGAGAGCCAGGGTCTTGTATACTATATAAGATGATGTAGGCTAGTGCTAACATTAGATGAATACTGTTTGAGAGAAGAGAGACCCTTGTGACGCATGTCTATACCTACATAACAAACGTTCCCATTGCACTCCAGCATAGAATAGCATAGGCCTTTGCACAAAGCCGCAAAACAAAAAACTGGATGTGTCAATCAATTTCTATCTCACATTTTGAATATTAATTTTAAATATTAAACTGGAAGTCGACAGACAGCGCTGAATGGCATCAAATCACGTGTGAGTTACGTGTCTGTAGAAAAGGTCTTCTTTTTTCCCCCATATTTATCTAATTTACTACAAGAAAAAAAAGGGGAAGAAAAACAAGGACACAAACAGAAAAGAGGACATCCAAAACCAAATGTAAAAAGAGCCTTAAAGGGGTAGTGCAGCGCTAAACAATTATTCACTAAATAACACACATTACAAAGTTATACAACCTTGTAATGTATGTTATGTTAGTGAATGGCCCCCTTCCCCGTGTTTCCCCCCACCTACGCCACCCCCGGAAGTGTTGTGCTCTATACTCACCTGACGCGTGTCGACCCCCGTCCGCCATCTTCCAACAATGATGTTGGGGGTTGACACGTGTCAGGTGGAAAACACGGGGAAGGGGGCCATTCACTAACATAACATACATTACAAAGTTGTATAACTTTGTAATGTGTGTTATTTAGTGAATAATTTAGCGTCGCACTACCCCTTTAAAGGACAACTCCTAACCATGGGCTCTTCAGCCAGCACCAACTTTAGGCCAGCCCTGTCTACTACGTTGCCAGATGACTCACAGCAGCTTAGCTTCCATTGGCAGAGCAAGCTGTCAGTCATCTGGACAATTCCAGCTAAAGAACCAGATCGTAAAGAAGAAATAAAGATGCTGATCGAAGTTACCAGGAACCTGCGAGTGATGGGAAATTTGAGTGGAGACGGAATCAGGAGGGATGGTAAGTATAAAAACTGTGATTGAGAATTTGTTTTCTTTTTTAGGGATGGAGTTGTCCTTTAAGCAGACACCCTATGAGCATTCCTGTATAAGAAACATAAGTCCTGGCCCAATCAAAACCATCATATAGGAGTATAATTCTGTTAGATCAGGTCAGTAGATCAACAGTTCAACCAAGACTGTGATAACAATTTATTTGATTCTAAACGTCCCTTTCATCCCGACATAGGATAAAGCACATGTGAGAATTAGGAGACAAGTGCAGTGTTGTCCTCTGCGGAGAAGTGTCCTGTCTCTAAGCTGTCAAGGAAATAACAGCTCAAAGCACATTGCTGCTTTACATGTCCACATACAGGAGATAAATACTTAATAGACCTGACTGTAATTATAAAAAAAAAAAAAAAAAAAAAAAAAAGCTAATACTACCCCCTATATACAGAAATATAACTACTATACTCCTATATACACAGCAGAGACTGCAGGATCTCTCCATATCACCACAATAAGCCATACACCCCTGTAGAGATGGGCTTTATGGAATAGTGGCCCGGAAAAAAGCCAAAAATAAGGCATGTGGGGGACTCCCCGAATGTATGGAGGAAGGGACTCTGGTCACATAAGACCAAAATGTAACTTTTCATAGAAGAAAACTCTATGCCTAGTACAAAACCAACACATGTTACCATGAGAACACCATCCGCACAGTGAAACATGTTGGGGGCTGCATTATACTGGAGGGGGATATTTTTGAGCAGCTGGGACTGGAAAACTGAGTCGAGGGAAAGAAGGATGGTGCAAAATACTGGGATATTCTCAAGCAAAACCTGTTTGGGTCCGTCAGTGATGTAAGAGTGGGATGGAGGTTCACCAACAGGACAATGACCAAAAGCTACAGTAACACTCCAGTGGTAGACGGGAAACGTCTGAATGTATTGGAATGGCCTAGTCACAGCCCAGACCTTAGGCCAGCGGAGAAGAAGTGGCCAGACTTTCGCAAAAACCTACTTTTTAATATCCCAATCCTGAGATAGGAGTTGGGGTCTGCTGCTCATAATCTTCTACCACTTGGACAGGGAAGCATCTACAGAGAACTTCTCTCTCCTGTAATGCCTCAATTTCCCTGTGGGCGTGCTACAGGGAAACCTAGCACCTGCAAAGCAATTCCTTATAGATACCAACTGATATGGGGGGGGGGGGGCTACTTGTGATCAGACTATAGTCAGGGGACTCCACAGAGAGGACTGTCCAAAACACAGACCCCTATAAGGGTCAGAGGTAACCAGAAAATGGAAGGCTTTTAGTATGTCCTCCTGCAGGTCCAGGCCGGGGCCTCCAGGTAACTTCCCCTTGGTGTGACTGTAACAAGCGGGAAGGATATTGTATAAAAGCCTGCACGTTACAAAAAAGCCGAGCAGAAAGAATATAAGGAATTCCTTTTCTTGTTCCTTGTAATTCTCATTAGAAATCATAATAGCGGCTTTTGATTACATGAAGCCGGCTCCTGTTATTTGTCTGAGATGAAAGCCGTATCAATGTTACAAAAGACAATGTAGATATTCCTTGTGCTTTTAACCACTTTCATATTGCAAATGATGGAATACTTTAAAGGACGAATTGTGGACTCGGTTTCTACCATATAAAATGAGAGAAGCAGCGGAATATATTACTTCTCAGAGAAAGATTTCAATATCAAACTGGGCTGGATATGTCTGAAGAAAATGAGGGAAACAAGGTGGTGATGATCCCTCCTCGCCCTGTGGCGGTCTGCTGGTGTCTGACCCAGAAGAGTGAAATATTATCTACATGATGTATAGATCACAAAACCGTATACAAGGCACGGACCCATACGTAATACCGCACGGTGTGCAGTATACAGCATAGGAAACGGCATTTACCTACCTAACCCAACATACCATAAGGAGAGCACTAATGTTTCTTTGGTCACAGACTATGTAAGAATTCCAACCTTCTAAGGGCCCTATTACACGGGACGATTATTGTGCGAAAAATCGTTATATCGTTCGAATTTAAACCATAATCGAAAAAACGTTCGTAGGTCGTTGATCGTTCATTTAGATCTGGACCTAAAATTATCGTTAATCGTTCGCTAATTGTTCGCTGTAATTCCACATTAGTTCGCTCAAGTTCCGCGTTTTTTCAGTGTAATTGCACATTGCCCAATGTTTTGCTGGGATCAGTAAGAATAAACGATCATAGTAACGATCGTAAAAACGATCGTAACTAACGACCATCGTTCTGTGTAATATGGCGAACGATTTTAGGTTAACAATAAACTATCTTGTTTGCAATCGTTTATCGTTAGTCGTTAACCTTTAAAAATCGCTCCGTGTAATAGGACCCTAAGGCTAGATTCACATGGGCAGACAACCTATAAATCGGTTGTTTTTTTGTTAAACAAAAAAAAAAAAAAAAAAAAAAGATTTATAAGTTGGATAAAGCCCTAAGGCTATGTGAAAATCGTGGATATAGTCATTGGCTGTATCCATGTTTTCCAGACAACCTTAGAGCTTTATCCAAGTTCAGCAGCCACCGCTAATCAAATACCGAACGTTCGGGTTCGGATCAACTAGAACACGAACCCGGTTCGCTTATCTCTAGTTATTTATAAAAGGATCGACCACTGGGATCAGAATTCCCTTTGTAGTAGCTATGAGACAGAAGGTGATCTGGAGGCAGATAAACAAGACGCTGATCAAGTGCCTCAACCAAAAGGGGTGTCCATGGGACGGCACTGTGCTTAATGTAGGCATTGGGAGGGTGAGACCAAATGGATAGTTGCCCGTCACTGATTAGATACTATTAATATGCCCAAAAGTTCCAACATTCACACTTATCCCCTATAACCATCATGGGGGAGGTATGATTACCCATGATCTCGATGATGAGGACCCATTCTGAAAAAATTCCTGAAATATGGCGGGACCTGCAGCTGTCTCAGGGCTTGTGTAACCCCCCGCCCATCAGACAAATGGGACATACACCCGACGTACCCCATGGAAAAGATACAGATCTCTGCCTTTTCTGTAGAGTACGCCGGGGCACCTGTTTGATAACTGTGCTCCATTGAGTTAAACAATAGGCCATATGTGTTAGCCATGTGATGTTACTGGGATTTCGGTAACCGTTGCCTGGGAGCATAGCCACCTGGGTTTACCACAATGTGGGAATGCTGCCTTAGATTGGCCAATATCAGGAGGGTGCTCCCTTACTCTCCTCCATCATGTATCACTAGTTTGGCGATGATCTGACAGCAATTTAGGGTATGTTCACACTGAGGAACAGGTAAAGAATTGAAGAGGAAATTTTTCTGCTTGAAATTTTCTCTACATAGAATTCGATTCGAAAATGGAAATGCACAGCCCCATTGACTATGGGATTTCTTTAGCAGAATCCGCCAAAAGAATTGACACTTTAATTGGATGGAAAGCTGATCGGCAACAGAATATTCCCTGTGTAAATTCTGCTGAGCGAAAATGCCATTAAACACAATGGGACGTTGCTCTGTACATATTTTACGGGCGGAATTTCAAGCAGAATATGCATAACATTCAAGTGCGGATTCCGCTTGAAATTCCTTGCCTACTCCTCAGTGTGAACATAACCTTACAGAGAAAGTTGCCTTCCTTTTTGGGAGAGCTAATTTGAATACTTCCTACATACTACTTGCATAGACGTCATTGCCTGTAAGGTTTCCTACTACAGCCCAAATTTTATTAGTCATCTGCACACAAGCCTCATTCTATTCATTCTAATAGACATGAATAAGGCCAGGTCTGATAAAAATGCCCCATTGTCCATAGGAGGTTATGGGCATCTCCTGTGTGCTGGTGACTGACTTTC
The DNA here is from genome assembly GCF_027789765.1 of Dendropsophus ebraccatus. NCBI lineage: Eukaryota > Metazoa > Chordata > Amphibia > Anura > Hylidae > Dendropsophus > Dendropsophus ebraccatus. Next base: position 9,287,022 of record NC_091461.1, read on the forward strand.
GATTTGCATTTTCTAGCTTGCTTCAACATGTATGCTTGTGGAGCTACAAGTTAAGAGCTTAGTGGGTGCAGCATGGCCTGATTCTTTGCTCATTTTTCTGTTTCATGTGAATAGAGCCTTAAAAGAAGTGCTGCTGGATATATAAATTATTTATTATCTCACTGGGATATATATGTGTATATAGTATTGCCTCATTTTGCTGTCCCTTTTCAGCAGAAAATTACTATAACACCTTTATTGGGTCAAGTGATCTCATGATGACCCCCATGGAAATTAGATGTGTTTCTGTGCTCTCAATGATCTCACCATCTCAACCAGAATGCCTTACATGATTAAGCTGCATGGACTGCTCCACACATAAACCTCCATCACAGTTGCTGATGATGATTATACAGCTCCAGTCACACAGTTATGATGGGATTGATGACAGTCTAGCTTCCCTGACTATACACTTATGGTATTTTAGCTTATTTACAGATATATAAAGATGCCAGTAGGCACCGATGGTACAGAGATCACGTGAGCTCTATATTAATAAAAATTTTAAATATATTAATAAAAAAGTATGGATGCAGCAGAGCTGGGATGGAATGGATGACCCTGCAGAAATACTGATGGTGAGCACGAATTACGTGAGAAGAAAAATCTGAGTATTTCTTTAAAAAATATTGTTGGGGTGCATTGTATGAAACTCTGCTCAAATTTTCATTATACTATTCCAGTCCAGTCGGGTGTTTCGGTGGTTAAGACAAGAAGAAAACTAACGATAGGAGTACTACGAGGACCATGGCAGACTTCATTATTATAGTTGTTATGGCTTCCTTCCTAATGAGAATGGTAAAATACCCCTAAATGCGTCCATATAAAAAAATACATATCAAATGAAGGGCCCAATAAGAACAGGGAGTTCTTTTTCCCCTCATTTGCCATCATTTACACTGCTGCAGGTATATTGCTGATTATTTCTTGTACATCAATTCACATTTTCTATCGTAGCAACTTTACAGGCAGATAGCAATGGAAAAACCACCCTGGAAGGATAAGTTACCCACGTAACAGTGCTGAAAAAAAGGTTATCCAGTGTTAAACATATTGCAGGGCCTGCAGGGGCGGAGCATGATTCCTCATCAATGGTTTCTCTACGTCTTGCACCGCCCCTGAGGACCTGCAGTAAATATTGTTCCCAATATCAGTGTTTCCAACATTGTTGCTTTGGAAGTAAAGCTGACTAAACACATTACGTTAATGAATGAAACGGTAGGCTACATAACGTGTATTGGGGTCTTCCTGATTCTTCTACAACGGCGGATGGTAGGGGAGACAGGGATCGAGCATCTGGATTTTACGTTAAAAATTCAATTGACTGTTTTTGGAGAGATAGCCAGCCACCACAGGAGTATAGCAGTGGTTTTCTTTCCTTACTGATACCATATGGACGCTCAGCCGAGCCCAGCATGCATTTGTGGAGGGGACTACAAGAAATAGCAGCCTGCTGTGAGTGTGAGTCTGTCAGCTAAAAAATATGTATGGTCAATTCACATTTAGTACTTTTCTCAGTATTTGGATCTCATCCTGATCACTATTTTTTAGCTTAGCCCAGGGGTGGGTCCTAACAGAAAAAAAAAAAATGAAAAATATTCATTATACATGCAGTTTTGTCTGTTTCATTTTACATGTGATTTTAGCTAAAAATACCATGTGTGAACTAAAGCCAGTCGCAATTTTTTAGCCATAGGAGGTAGCCCTGGCCTCATATGAATATTCTCATATTAATAGCTTACCACATGCATTATAATAAGAACTTGCACAATTTTTTGAATAAACAAGCAACAATCTGAACAAAAGCAAAACCACTTTTTAGAAATTAGCAAATTTCTTCTAAATTTTGTTTTTATCAAAATAAATTAGCAAATTTCATTCCGTCGCTAATCTTGCCTTCCTAATCCCAATCCTTTGCTCTGTTGTTAAGACAATTTAAACATATCTCTAGTGTTTGCATTGGGGACAGGGCAAACATCAGCGGGTGAAATGTCATTTTATGTAATCTCTTCTTTTTTTACGTATCGCTTTCAAAAAAATCCCTGAATGAACAAAGTCAACTTTTTGCAAACATAGCTTTAAGAGCCTAAGAAAGCATGAACGAGCGCGCGAGCGGTGGAACGAGGTTGGCGAACATGGAGCTCGGAAAGCACTCACCTCTTCCCGTAATTTTATCAACTGCGAGGAGAATGCAGAAAGAGAGATAAAAAGGAAAGAGAAGGCAAGAGAGAGAGATCAGTTGTGTGACAGGATACAGAATTAACACTGACAATTTATCTGTTTACATGTTTAGCATTTTAAAAAAAATCACAGACAAACACATTAAACGCAGCTAAACGTTGACTACGTGCCGGGCGCTTTTTATTTTATTCCCCCCACCCCCTTTTTTTTTTTAGTGAGTGACTAAAAGATCAGTTTCTCATACTGTCACATTAAACAGGAAAAATGGTTTGGGATTCTCTTTTAAAACCACATCTAAGACACGATCATCAAGTAGAGGGGAATGGCTCGGTGGAACTCTGTTACAAAAGGAAAAAAAAGGTTTTAGCCTCGGTATTCTTTATCATATAGACTTACGCCCAGTCACCCCCAGACAAAATCACGGTTATTCTTGGTGGTGCCAGGGATAACTACTTAGGCCGCAAAAAAAAAGTCCCACAAAGACTGATACCGGAGCATTGCGAAGAACATCGGTTACATAGCCGGTGACATCAGCACCACGTTATCTGGAGCTCTAGTCCAATCTGTAATATCTGCTACATTTTTTATAATTGTTTTGTCTATTTTTGCATGTGGTTTGGACTTTGCGTATTCCTGCCAGGTGCCTGTGAATCGAATCCCAGTATTCCTAGATTACCCTCCGAGCTAAGCGCATTTATCCAACGCCTTTCTCATACAGTCCATTCTCCTTAAAAAGCATTTGTTGGTCTTAATGAAGACCAATGGGGACAAGATTGTGGCTCTCAGTAAGCAAATTATTGCAGCTCTGCTGCTCCAAAACAGAGTAGGTCAGGAGACGGAGACATCTCCACTGGAGTTTTAGGAGTAAAAAAAAAAAAAAACTGAACAAAAAAAACCTGTTACTACTGTTTCAGTAATGAATGACAGTGACATGAATACATCTCAGAGAGGTAAACTACAACCTGGACTATGATATCTATGTGACAATAAGTTACAGTCTATAAATATCACATTTTCCAATAGGCTGATATCTAGAAATTAGAAGAAAAAGAATTAAAAGCCAATGTTTATGACTATCTTTTGTCTTTGTCTTTTAGGGGTTAAATTTAATTTTGTTACAAAATAAGAAAAAGCTAAATAAATTATCAAATAAGAAACTAAAATATAAAGTCAAATATACAATTATATTTAAATATTTAAGTCAGATTGAATTAAGATTTAAATTATAATTTCTTACAATGATATTTCTTACCCAATTTTATTCAAAACAATTTTTTTTATAACTTTATATATACATATACCTTTATCCACCTAAGGATTTTTACTTTTTACACAAATCTGAGGTTTCTATCTAGGATTTTTTTTTTCCTTTTTAATCATTGATGGGTAGTGTTATATAAGACTATAACACAAAGAATATAATTTAGACGTTCTCAACGGACTCCTTGATTTACATTGAATGTGCACTGGATCTATCTCGTAAACAATTTTTTTATTTTATAATTTTATGGAGACATTTTTGAAAAAGGGGTTAATAAAAATAATTTTTTTTTTTGTCATGGTTTGAAGATGCTGAAGTGTAAGAAGAAGCCGGCTCCTTCCTGTCTCGTTTTATGACATATTTATTTAGATTTTTTTAGAAATTTAGATTCGCAAGGAGGAACGCTCACTTTTCAGGGCGATATTAGTAATCACTGAATACATTTTTTTTTTTACATGTGTGATGAGGGCGATTGGGAAGACTTTTCTGCCACAATCAATGATCTTTAAAACATTAGGAGTTTTTTTCCTCCATAACCCCCCCTGCCCAACCACACAAACAAAAAAAAAAATCTTTATCTTATTTGTGCTGGATGGCTGAATTTAAGCCTTTTTTTCAGGATTTGTTACTAAGCAAAGTATGCTTCTCCTTTATCATTGTGATCAATGACACATTCAAGGAATTAAGAAAAAATAACACAAGCAAAAAAAAAAATCTAAATGAAAAAAAAAAAAATTATGAAACATTAGTATTTTTGTTTCCAGTGGTACGGAATACAGAATGTAAAGTAGCTAATTTTTATATTCATAAAGACAGAAGGTTCGTTTTGCTACTTCTACCAAAAATAATAGTTTTTTTTCTTCCCATCAACATGGAATTGGATGCAAGGGGTAATCTGTTTCTTTATAGACTTGGGGAGGAAAAAAAAAAATCTGGTTTGCGCTGGTTTGAGCCAGCGGAATCTCTTGTGGTTAAGCCGTCTGCTGTGACTAAAATCAAAACATGCCGCGGCGTGTGCGGTGGGGTTGGAGGCGCATGCACGTGACTCCCCAAACCACCGAAAATATATATTAAAAAAAAAAAAAAAACACGATAATGTGACGGCCATTCCTGCCTGCATGCTGATAACAAATAAATGCTGAACTCTATTAAACGCCCCTTCCCTATTATCGCGGGTCGAACAGACAATTTTCTGAACTTATGATGGTTGTCTATTTACTTCTCTATAAACCCTCGCCGTGCGTAGAAGAGATTTGAGCTTGCTAATGATCTTCTCTGCCGGGGCTATATGAGATGATACCGGCCTTCTTCAGATCTCGGGGAATTAAATTGACCAACTTCACCCGCCAGCTCTGTAGCTGAAGACTGATGTACTTTGTGCTCAGCGAGCCAAATCTCACACCAAAAGGATCGAGCGGGCAAAGAAAAATTAAGCATCTTGTGCTTGGCAAATATGGGGGCCCCTAATCTTTATCATTATTTAAATATTTACCGTATGGTTCCACTTAATGAAATGAAGAGTTAAAGTCATAATATTGTCAATGGGTAATAATAATAAAAAAAACAGCAACCAATAAGGTCAGTGCACAGAGGCCTTATACTTATTAGATTATTATTAGTTTGTTTTTGTAAAATAACAGAAATGAAATATTTTATAGAAGCTAAAACTAAAAATTCTGGCTGGATGTTATAAATGATTGTTCATATAATTAGGGATTGTTTACTTTTATTTGCTGAGAATTTGAATTATAGTTTCCTTTTTATAAAATTTGACTTTTTTTCCTTTTTACAAATGTAAAAATATTGTTAATTATAGATCAAAAAATAAAAAATTATTAGATAAATAGACTATTTTTTTCCAATGATTCCCACTCTAAAGAATATTTACACCTAGAACAATGCGAATATGGTCATAAAAGAACTGAATTCAATCAAACTTTTCTGCCATTCAAATAAAAAAAATTAAGGCTAAAAGAATAAAAAAAAAAATTAAAAAAAACCTGCAATAGAAGAGATAGAAGGAGAAGATTTGTGACCTAAAGGAAATATCTTGCACAGAAAAGAATAAGCGGCCTCCTGGGGTCGTTGAGGGAACCTGTGTGGCCTCAGTGTGAGGGTGTGACTTACATGTCTTCTCTGTATTTCTATCTGAGACATGTGGAGTAAACAAGAATGGTCGGCATCACCTTTGTAGACAATATCCCTTTAAGACGCCTGAAAATCTCCCCCTAGGTTGCGGCTGTGAGGATATTCTACACGTTTACCTGATATGAGTACGATATGCAGAACAGATATGCATGCGCGTGTTTCTGTGTGTGATCTGTTTGTATAATGTGTGTGTGTATGTATAAACACACACATACAATACATATAGGAGACATGTATAAGTGTAGAGTTTTCTGCAGATTTACATGACAATGAGGATAAAGTAGAATACAAAATAAGAATGTGAAACCTAAGAGGACCTGAAAAAACTAAGAGGACCTGACAAAACTAAAAAAAAAAAAAAAAGCTAGAAAATACAAAAATAAATACAAATTATATATATATATATATATATATATATATATATATATATATATATATATATATATAAAAAATTAAAACAAATTACATTAAGAATACATTTGAAAATGTATTAAATTTTAAAATTCAAATATTAATCTGAAAAAAAAATTAAATAAGATTATTATCCTATCATATAGTTGTTTTTTTTTATTACTTTATCAAATGTTTATCTAAAATAAGTAAAGAAAGATACAAAATCTCTTAAATGAAACAGAGAGAAAAAGAAAAAAAAAGAAAAAAAATTGTTTCTCAACAAAAAAAATTAAATTTATATAAAATTATATATACACATATATATATATATATATATATATATATATATATATATATATATATATATATATATACACACACACACACACACACATATATACACACACACACACACACACACACAATGAAATATTACAATGATGGTGCCATCTAGAAGATGTTTTCAGCTATAATATACAATCTATGATATAAGGAAGCCCCACTATCATTTAGTATATAACAATATTTGCTATGTTCTATTACCTTAAAATATTCTGTAATATTCAGACACCTCTCTATAAACAGATGCTGCCCTATAATATATACTCACCTACAATAAACAATTACACCACATGATAAAATGTATTTTAAATTTTTTATAATTTTCATAACCTGTATAATACATTACATCATAATACAACCCTATAACAATCTATGGCAATACTCTCCCATAATATAATCTACAATATGATAATACACCCCTATAATATAACTTATAATACAGTAATACTCCATCTATCATAACCTATAAAAATACACCTTTATGTAAACCTATTGTATGATATAGTAATACTGCCCTATAATAAAAAAATGTAACTCATCTATAGCAATCTATAATACAGCAATACACCATAAACCAATCTTCAATACAGCAATACACCATATAACAATCTACAATACAGCAATACACCATATAACAATCTATAATACAGTAACACCATATAACAATCTACAATACAGCAATACACCATATAACAATCTACAATACAGCAATACACCATATAACAATCTATAATACAGTAACACCATATAACAATCTATAATACAATAATGTATTAATACTGCCCAATAATATATAACGCTCATCTATAACAATCTACAACACTCCCTTATAACAAATTACTGAATAATATAGTAATACTGTCCTGTAATAAAAAATATAATACTCATCTATTGCAATCTATAATACAGCAATACACCATTTAACAGTCTATCATACTCCCCTATAACAAACTATTGTATAATATAATAATACTGTCCAATAATATATCACACTCATCTATAACAATGTATAATACAGCGATATGCCATATAACAAGAGATAATACCCCCCCTATAACAAATTACTGTATAATATAGTAATACTGTCCAATATCAGCATCTGTAAATACAGTAATATCCCTCTATATAATACACTCCAACATAACCTATTGTATAATACAGTAATACTCCCCTATAACACCTAATATAATGCTCTCCTACATCATCTACAACATGATTATTATCCCATATAACATTATCTATAGTACAGTAATATTCCCTACAACATAACCTATAATAATATAATACTCCCCTATTACATCATGTACTATATAATATAGTAGTACTGCCCTATAACATCATGTACTATATAATATAGTAGTACTGCCCTATATCATGTACTATATAATATAGTAATACTCCCCTATAACGTCATGTACTATATAATATAGTAATGCTCCCCTATAACATCATGTACTATATAATATAGTAGTACTGCCCTATAACATCATGTACTATATAATATAGTAGTACTGCCCTATATCATGTACTATATAATATAGTAATACTCCCCTATAACGTCATGTACTATATAATATAATAGTACTGCCCTATAACATCATTTACTATATAATATAGTAATACTCCCCTGTAACATCATGTACTATATAATATAGTAGTACTGCCCTATGACATCATGTACTATATAATATAGTAATGCTCCCCTATAACATCATGTCCTATATAATATAGTAGTACTGCCCTATGACATCATGTACTATATAATATAGTAGTACTGCCCTATAACATCATGTACTATATAATATAGTAGTACTGCCCTATGACATCATGTACTATATAATATAGTAGTACTGCCCTATAATATCATGTACTATATAATATAGTAATACTGCCCTATAACATCATGTACTATATAATATAGTAGTACTGCCCTATAATATCATGTACTATATAATATAGTAATACTGCCCTATAACATCATGTACTATATAATATAGTAGTACTGCCCTATAATATCATGTACTATATAATATAGTAATACTGCCCTATAACATCATGTACTATATAATATAGTAGTACTGCCCTATAATATCATGTACTATATAATATAGTAGTACTGCCCTATAATATCATGTACTATATAATATAGTAATACTTCCCTATAACAATCTGTGGCATATAAATCCTATGTATAACACAGTAATACTTCCCTAATATACATTCTAGGTGATATACTACAATATTAGCCCAGATAATAGAGCTATACTCTCATATAACACATACTATATAATCTATAATAGCACATCACTGCTGTATAATATAGATGAGATATACTCCATTCTGTCGTGTAACCACGCTCCGCCCCATGTTACCGCCATTCTGGGGCTCTTGGCTGAATGAGAATAGTTGAAGAATCCACGGTAATGGGTTTCTATGGCCAGAGAAGTCTGTGGGATTATTACAGGGATGATTATGCTTCAATATTACAGTTTATTACCCAAACAGAGATTATAGATCCCTCCGCCAGAAAGAAGGACACAATACACTCACTGTGCTATTACAGGAGAAATTCTGATAAAAAGGACACTCAAGAAAATTATATATATATATATATATATATATATATATATATATATGTATATTATATATATATATATATATATTAAAAAAAAATATAACAATGAAATTATAAAGATTCCGGTTCCCTACCCTACATACACACACACACACACACACGTATATGTGTATATGTATATGTATATGTATATGTATATATATATATATATATATATATATATATATATATATATATATATATATATATATAAAAAAAAATATAACAATGAAATTATATATATATATATATATATATATATATATATATATATATATATATATATATATATACACATATACGTGTGTGTGTGTGTATGTAGGGTAGGGAACCGGAATCTTTGGCGCTTTTCACCACGTGTTCGCAGTGACTACTTACCATATGTGCCAGCTCTCAGTGTATATATATGGTCTGAGCTTTGGAGCTAGGCGCTGGGGTATATGGTTACATGCTGTATGGAATCCATACAGAGACAGGTATAGTTATTACAGAGGGCATCCTGCAGGGGGCGAACCTTCACATTATTATAAGCATAGATGAAAGTCTGAATGAGCCTATTTGTTATAGGAGTGTTCCCCAACTACAATTCCCATCAACTCATCAGGTAGAGACCAAGAGGTTGGGGAAGAGCAATTTAAAGGAACACTCCAGAACCTGCACACTGTCATGTCTAGTGCAGGGACTGATGGGGGTGGAGCCTGACACTGGGATTCTTGCTCCGCCTCCTCAGGTTCTGCACTAGGTATAACACAGTGTCAGTGGTATAGCCACATGTGCACACAGAGCGGCTACTAAAGGTGCAGACCACGGCCACCTCTACGGACACGTCACACTCTCTTGGTATGAACAAGCTTGCGGTTAATGAGCGGGTGACCCCAGCACTTCTTACTAAATAATACGGGGGGGCTGACATCTCTAGTCTGTAAACACAGGCAAAGGAAATCTGCTTCTATTTAGCAGTGATGTGGCGTGTTCTTGATATGTTATGACATGTATGTAAATCTATGAGGTCACATGTGCACACACAACCGGCTGGAGGCGGGGGGCGCCGTGCGGGGGGAATGCTCCTGCAATCACACATGATTCACAATGGACTGTGTTCAATCCAACTTGTGGAGCAATCCAGGGAATACTGATGATAGGGGGGGGATGGGATGCTGCACCGCCATCACTCAGGACAATAGACTGGTGTATAGCCAACACATCTACATCTTATACTGGGAGACTGCACTAGAAGCGATTGGCGACTGAGTGATGCCGAACTGCAGGATTATACATAGAAATAAATAAAAACAAACAAATAAACAAACATATAAATAAACCCTCAGCCCGGAGCTACCGTGTGGGCTCTGGACGTTTTCCCATGTCCGTTCTCCAGTTTCCTCGCACACTGATGGGCTATCGTGGAGTTTAGATTGTGAGCCCTAATGGTGATGAGAATGTCTGTACCGCGCTCCGGAATATGGAAGTGCTATAGAAACAGTGACTACTTCTATACGTATAGCCAGAGACTGAAAAGTAGGGAGACCGAAAATATAGAAAATTAATAAAATATAGACTTTGATTTATTTTAGTGCGATCTATGGTGTAACGTCCGTGCTCGGGTGTTCTTGAGGAATCTGGTGGTCTCTGTTGTGTCTATAGTGACAGAAGAGCGATGAACATGTATACACTATGGATACAGACACATCAATACATACGGGCAATCCAAATGTGTGTGCTCCTGCGTATGTACATAGCTACACACCAGATAGAGATAGGAAAATTGGGAATAAAAAATATATATATTTTATGATATGAAAAACAAACATGAAATGAGCAAAATTATCACTCTATTTGGAAACAAGACTCAACACTAAAACTAAACACAGCTTATGGCTTCTATCACTACTACCAAGAATATTATCACTAATAGAACACACTGTATATTCAGTCACTCATGTACTTATTTGTTAGGGAGCATGCAACAAAATACTAACATCCTAAACAGCAACTAAAGACACTGTCTAATTAGAGAGAGAGAGAGAAAGAAAGAAAGAAAGAAAGAAAGAAAGAAAGAAAGAAAGAAAGAAAGAAAGAAAGAAAGAAAGAAAGAAAGAAAGAAAGAAAGAGGGAAAGAGACAAAGAGAGAGAGAGCGAGAGCAAGATATCTACTATCTCTCTATTTATCTAGCTATCTCTCTCTCTATCTACCTATATCTCTCTATTTATCTAGCTATCTCTCTCTCTATCTACCTATCTCTCTATTTATCTAGCTCTCTCTCTCTCTATCTACCTATATCTCTCTATTTATCTATCTATCTCTCTCTCTATCTACCTATATCTCTCTATTTATCTATCTCTCTCTCTATCTACCTATATCTCTCTATTTATCTAGCTATCTCTCTCTCTATCTACCTATATCTCTCTATTTATCTAGCTATCTCTCTCTCTACCTATATCTCTCTATTTATCTATCTCTCTCTCTATCTACCTATATCTCTCTATTTATCTATCTCTCTCTCTATCTACCTATATCTCTCTATTTATCTCTCTCTCTCTATCTACCTATATCTCTCTATTTATCTAGCTATCTCTCTCTCTATCTACCTATATCTCTCTATTTATCTATCTCTCTCTCTATCTACCTATATCTCTCTATTTATCTATCTCTCTCTCTATCTACCTATATCTCTCTATTTATCTAGCTATCTCTCTCTCTATCTACCTATATCTCTCTATTTATCTATCTCTCTCTCTATCTACCTATATCTCTCTATTTATCTAGCTATCTCTCTCTCTATCTACCTATATCTCTCTATTTATCTAGCTATCTCTCTCTCTATCTATCCATATAAGACCTGTCAGTTATGTAGAAGACATTTCCTGTCCTGTGTACCTGACATCACATATTTCTTTCCCTCCTGGTTGTAATGACGACTATAATTATTATTATTATTATTATGCTTTTCGGTGTGGCAGAGCGCTGTTAAGACGCCATGATGTGTCAGTAAGGAGTTGGGGGGTGCGGGTCCTGTCACATTGGGGTATGGCGGCATGGCGCAGCACGCACCGGCACATGTAAACATTTCAGGCTTTGATTATAGATGGAATCCAGGGCGGCCGAGCATTGAGGGGAAGAAGAGAAACTGAAAATAAAGGCTGCGCGGTGTCTTTTCAGTGCGGCTCTCACCCCTGTTGATCTTGGAGCATCTACTGGTTGGTGGTGTCGGCCTGTGTTGATTTAATTACGATATCAAAGTGTGTTTCGGGGTTATTAGATCTTTTTTTCTTAGATATACGTGGGACGAGGCGGTGGTCTCTTCTTCATCAAACTGTGTCCTAGGTGGCGACTCCAAAACAGGCCGAGCAGATGGGGGGGCGGTAATGAGATCGGGGGGCTGAAGGGTTAACGGCACAATCTCCACACAAGGGGGTTTTGAAGTTGATGAAAATCTGGGCTTTGCATTAAATCACATCACTTCCACATGAGTTCCTGCTAATGCGGTTAGATTATCCAGTATGCAGGCCCTTCCCTCCCCCGCCGCGGCCCGCTAGCTCTCTCAGATTAGCATCCTACCTGGCTCTCGGAGGAGTTGCCATCGTCCCCTAGAAGCTCATTTCGCACTTCGTCACTGTAGGCGATCCGTGACCTTTTCTGCAAAACAAAACAAAAGGGAAAAAAAAGTGTTAGGAAAATAAATCTTGGCCTGAAATGTGAAGAGGAGCAGGGTGTTTCCGACCCTGGAGGGCCCCCTAATGGAGGCCTATCTGATACAATCTGAGAGATGGGGCCTGCTAGCAACGGCCCGATTCATGTGTGTCCAGAAACAGCGGGACGATTTGGTGCTACAGAAGGCCGCACAATTCAAAGGTATGCCTGCCAGCCATGCAACTGTTGTTAGAGGGATTGTTCAAAGCCGCCGCTACGGCTTAACAGCTTCCCCTGGAATATTAACCTCTTGGCGCACAAAAGAGCGCCGCACCGGCCAGTCAGCCCGATGCTGGGAGCTGCCACGGCCAAACGGCCTTACTGAAGAACGCAACGCCGCTGTCCAACAATACTTACTGTAAGATAACTTTTCACATAGATCTCATACTCTAGTCACAGCTAAAGCTGCGTTCACAGGTCTATAAGCTGCATGTAGGATCAGTGCCTTGATACATCTACAGCAGGCATGGCCTGCCTAGATACTGAACAAGCAGGGGATGCAGTGCGAGAGCAAACCTGGATAACTGAGAATGCAGCTTTGGCAGTGACTGGAGTACGGGACATGGCACCTTAGGGATATTCCCATTTACACTAATATAGTTATACTTGTAGGAGTCATCAAGCTTAGGGGGCATTCACACTGTCCGTAAGTAGAGAAGATGTGTTTTGGAACAGCGCTCAAAACTCCTGGCATCATAATTTATTTTGTCACTTCCCACCAGTCTCAGAGACGTCATTTCCCGCTATAGCCCACCAGTCTGTGCCTGAGCCGTCACTACCTGCTATAGCCCACAAGCCTGTGCCTCAGAGACGTCACTACCCGCTATAGCCCACCAGTCTGTGCCTCAGAGATGTCACTACCCGCTATAGCCCACCAGTCTGTGCCTCAGAGACGTCACTACCCGCTATAGCCCACCAGTCTGTGCCTCAGAGACATCACTACCCGCTATAGCCCACAAGCCTGTGCCTCAGAGACGTCACTACCCGCTATAGCCCACCAGTCTGTGCCTCAGAGATGTCACTACCCGCTATAGCCCACCAGTCTGTGCCTCAGAGATGTCACTACCCGCTATAGCCCACCAGTCTGTGCCTCAGAGACGTCGCTACCCGCTATAGCCCACCAGTCTTTGCCTGAGACGTCACTACCTGCTATAGCCCACCAGTCTGTGTCTCAGAGACGTCACTACCCGCTATAGCCCACCAGTCTGTGCCTCAGAGACGTCACTACCCGCTACAGACGTTTGATGACAGTAAATACACTTCAAGACACATTAAGTCTGGCTCAGCGGTGTGATCAGGTTTCATATAAGACATTTACCTGCAGAACATTAAGGCAGGGGTGGGGGTGATGTTTGCCCCCCATACAATCACATAGTGGGGGCTGAGCCTGTGCTGGGCAAGATCTTACAAAATAGCAAATTAGAAAGCGGCGTTTTTATCTCTCCCGAGTCTGTAATCACGTTAAATAGAAAGACTGAGCCGCAATATCCCGGTAATTACTCGCTTCTTTATTTTATTCTTGAAGATTAATAGGCGGTGGGAAGAAGAGACCACGTGGGACGTGATGAGCCGTCTCTCTGCACTGACGGAGGGGATACAGACAGCCAGGAGCACATATCCTGATACTATACCAGAGGGTAGGAAAGATGGCCGACACGGGTGAGGATCGGGCCGCTCACATTGCATCATGCAACTTTTACATGAATCCTATCACTTTGTTCCCTTCAGCTGAGGCAGCACAGAAGTCATTGGGATGATCGACGCGGTTACACAACGTAAAACTACAGCAGTTTTTGAGGGGTGGAACAATGCTTTAGTTTTACTGGGATCCCGCCCAGAGCGTATACACATTGTATACGCTCCGGCGGGGATCCCGTGCGGCCCCGCAAATAACTGACATGTCAGTTTTCTGCGGCTGCAATTCGATGAATTGCGGCCGTAGGAAAACATGTCAGTTCACACAGTGAAGCGAGCGGCTCCAGACGCTTGCTTCACTGTGTGCTATGGGAAGCTCTGATGCGGGCGCGCGCTGATGCGCCCGCATCATAGCTCTGCGGCTGGACAGATCATTCAGGATGATCCGGGCAGAGAACAGCCGGTCTTAATACGTTGTGTGAACATAGCCTAATAAGGGTGCGTTCACACGTACAGGATCTGCAGCAGATTTGATGGCGCAGATTTGAAGCTACAGATTAAAAGCAAATCAAAGGTGTGTTCACACGTACAGGATCCGCAGCAGATTTGATGGCCCAGAGTTATGCTGGGTTTACACCGAAGGATTATTGTGCGAATTTGCACGATAACGATCGAATTCGAACGATAATCATACGTGTAAACGCAGCAAACGATCGCACGGCGAGCGAGAAATCGTTCATTTTGATCTTTTAACATGTTCATAAATCGTCGTTCGTAGTTCGCAAAAAATTCGCCGATCGTTCCGTGTAAACAGTCGTCGCGCGATAGTCCGGCCGCCCGGCCCCCCGCTCGCAGCCCGACCCCCGGCTCATCCGCAGCCCCCTGCGCCGGCTCGATCGCCAACCCCGCCGCCGCTCCGATCGCCACCCCCGCTGCTGCTATACTTTATCTGCTCTGCGTAGCAGGTCTTCCACATCCCCGACTCCTCTCTTCAGTGCACTAATTGGCTGAAGAGGGGAGCCGGGAATTTCAAACGGCTCCCCTTCAGCCAATCAGTGCTGAAGAGGAGCACTGATTGGCTGAAGAGGAGCCGTTTGAAATTCCCGGCTCCCCTCTTCAGCCAATCAGTGCACTGAAGAGAGGAGCCGGGGATGTGGCAGACCTGCTACGTGGAGCAGGTAAAGTATGGTCGAGGCGGGGGCAATCGGAGCAGTGGCGGCGGGGGTGGCGATCGGAGCAGCGGCAGGGTTGGCGAACGGAGCGGCGGGGGTGGGCTACGGTCGGGCCAGGCTGCGGGTGCATGATCACAAAACAATTTTTCCGTACAATATATTGTACCGTCTAAACGCTTATCGTTCTAAAAAAAAAATTGTTACTTCGAAATCATTAATCGTGCGATCGGGCCAATTATCGCTCCATGTAAACTTAGCATTACTTTGCATTAAATCTGCAACTTCAAATCTGCGCCATCAAATTTGCTGCAGATCCTAAAGGGGTTTTCCACTCAGACATAACTTTTGATATGTTGCTGCCCATGGTAAGACTAACAATTCCTTCCATAATTTTTGTTATCTATTTAGTCTCCTTCCCCCAGTTCTGAGCTGCTGTTTTCTGCTGAAGACACAAAAATCTGAGTGGGAGCTTTTCTCTGTCTCCCCTCCTCCCCCCTCCCTTCTGAGACGGCTGATTTAAACAAGTCCCTGGCAGGCTTTATCTGCAACACTGTAGCTTCTTTGTAAGGCGGGAGGGTTATTCTGAGGTCAAGTTGCTGATGAACTCACTGTGATTATCCCTCCCAGCATTACAGAGAAGCTACAATGTTGCAGATACAGCCTGCCAGGGACTTGTTTACATCAGCCGTCTCAGAAGGGTGGGGGGAGGAGGGGGGAGGCAGAGATTTTTGTGTTTTCAGCAGAAAGCAGCAGCCGGGAACTGGGGGAAGGAGACTGAATAGATAATAACAAGTATGGAAGGAATTGTTAAGTCTCACCATGGGCAGCAACACATCAAAAGTTATGTCTGAGTGGAATACCCCTTTAATCTGCTCCGACCCCAGCTCCCCTTCATAATCTGTCCATAATCTGACCCTCACATGTGCCCAGGGATCCCTGTAAGTCCTATAAACAGGGAATGAAGTGGCAGCTGAGCATGTGCACCAGTGCCTCATCCACATGGTGGGACAAGTAAGAGGCTAAGCAGCCGGACCCCCACTAATCAGTTTGCCATAATTTATTCCAGGGAACCAATCCTGCCCCCCCCCCTTACAGCTCTTGCAAAACTTTATCAGCGTGTTATCTGTGGTGTTACATAGGACTGCAGGTGACATCTACTACATTATCTGTACTCAGAGATATCACTGTGTTATCTGTGGTGTTACATAGGACTGCAGGTGACATCTACTACATTATCTGTACTCAGAGATATCACAGTGTTATCTGCGGTGTTACATAGGACTGCAGGTCACATCTACTACATTATCTGTACTCAGAGAGATATCACAGTGTTATCTGCGGTGTTACATAGGACTGCAGGTCACATCTACTAAATTATCTGTACTCAGAGATATCACTGAGTTATCTGTGGTGTTACATAGGACTGCAGGTCACATCTACTACATTATCTGTACTCAGAGATATCACTGTGTTATCTGTGGTGTTACATAGGACTGCAGCTGACATCTACAATACATTACATCATTATATCCTCTGCTGCACTAATGATATAACACACATGATAAATAACACAGACTATGAATGAGTCTTCAGACTAATGTGATGATAAGAGATGGGACTATCTGCTGATGGGTCAGGACTCGCTCACACCCCTTGTACATACATGTGCACCTTACATTCCTGTGCGGCTAATTTAAAGGGACAATGGTGTGTTTTTCAGGTGGCGTTTCCTGCAGCCTCTCTCCCACTAGCTGCGCCGGGTGCCTATATTAAAGGCTCGGAAACCCTTTAACCAGGCAGCGGAATCAGAGGCGTCTTTAATTATTCATTTCATCACTATGGGAGACTAAAACACTCGGCAGTATGCAAGAATATCATATGGAGATTGTTTTTGTTTTCTGCCTTTTCTCCAAAAAGCGAACAAATTGGCAGCGACTACTCAATTATATGACTCCATTTCATTTTTTTCTTTTTCTCGAACATCAAAGGGAAAGGAGAAATTATAGCGGCATTCCCGGGTCAATAAAAGGTAATCAGTCAAAGTGTTCTCGCTCCACAATAAAGATAATAGCTCCGCTGCGGAACATGAATGTTACCTCCATATACACGAGTGCTGCACCTCCTGGGGAGGAGATGCAGGGTGCAGGGTGGGCTCCACACCCCGCCACTGACAGGAGGTGATAGGCGAACCCCCAAAAACACACAGAGGGAAACGCTACAAGGAATGGATTTATGGGGAACATGAGGGTTTACAGATCTAAATATCAGTCATATCTACCAAATAATGCGAGTATAAAAGATGCAAATATTACTACTATACAGGTTACTGACCAAACCCAGAATACAAAGACCAATATTACCAATAATACCAGTATACAAGTAACACACCACGACCACTACCGTCATCATCACACAGGGACTGGATACTACCACTATATACACAAATATCACCAAGAATGGCAGTATACATGGAACAAATAATACCGTCACACCATGACCTCTACTATTACCACCACATAATGACTACCACCACTCTACTGTCACTGATCAGTATCCACTATATATATAAATATACCAATAATACTAGTATGTACAGGACATATAGTATACCATCACATCATGATCACTACATTAATCACTAGGGACAAGCGACTTACAGTAATAGTGAAGCACTTTGCTACGCTTAGCGGCCAGCGTGTCAGCGGGCTGTCCTAGAACTCCTTGCCGCTCCGCTACGGGTGCCTGGAAAAGCTAGATCCAGTCCTGAGAAACTTCTCTCGTTTTCCCAGGACTGGATCCAGCTCTTCCAGGCACCCAGAGCGATGCGACGCAAAGTTCAAAGGACCCCGAACGACAGGCTGACCGCCAAGCATAGCAAAGTGCTTCGCTATTAATGTAAATTTGCTCGCCCCTAATTATCACCATATGATGACTGGATAATACCACTGAACTGTTACTGAAAAATATTCACTATATAAAGACCAATATTCTTCTTAAGCTGTGACCATATATCCAGCTGTAGATAGGTTCTTCAGATCTTATGGGTGATTATAGTGCAGTTATATACAGTGACTCACAGGGGACATCTCTGAATAAATGTGGACCGGCCATCAGGAAGACTTCTCCAGTCCATGAACTGTCTATGCACAATCTGCCAGACAAGCATTTTAGGCCCCCTGCCCCAGCACCATCCTCATCTCCTCTGGTGTATTGCTTCACGTAATAACAGTGCACCCTCTGTATCCCTATAGAAGCAGTTGGGCCCAATATATGTCTGCAAACAGTAGTCAGGCCACTGTGCACCACTCTTATAGAATACGTGTATGCCGCACTCTCATAGATCCCATGCGTATGCCGCACTCTCATAGATCCCATGCGTATGCCGCACTCTCATAGATCCCATGCGTATGCCGCACTCTCATAGATCCCATGCGTATGCCGCACTCTCATAGATCCCATGCGTATGCCGCACTCTCATAGATCCCATGCGTATGCCGCACTCTCATAGATCCCGTGCGTATGCCGCACTCTCATAGATCCCATGCGTATGCGGCACTCTCACAGAATATGTGTAAACCGCACTCTCATAGATCACATGTGTATGCCGCACTCTTATAGATCCCAGGTGTATACTGTACAAAACAACTGTCCCTGTGATATATTACTCATGTAAAAACCTTCAATAAAAAAAAACAAAAAAAATAAAAAATGATTGCACCTATGGAAAAATCAGTCGTTTGTCTAATATTTACCCGAGCATTACCGTAAAGGGAAGTGCAAAAGGCTGCAAATACAATAACTGTACTGAGGGAGATATCAGACCAGTGACAGCTAATGTTATAGTTCAGAATACGTACAGTATATATATGCATATAGACACTGATCAAAACTTCAGGGAATCTTAACACAAATGCAACTGCTAGCGTGTGTGCGTGTGTATGTATTATACAAACACGCACACATCCATATATATATGGTGTGGTGTAAGAGCTCCCTGTACTGAGTGGGAGGGGGAACTGGGGAGGGGCATGGCCTGCGCAGGGTGGTCTACAGCACTGTACTTTGACCCAGGAAGTCTCCCTCCACTTCCAAATAATAGCCCTTGTGTTTCCCATCCTCTCTATCCCTGCTATAATGTGCCTGCACTTACACTCAGCTACACACACTGCTGCTATAATGTGCCTGCACTTACACTCAGCTATACACACTGCTGCTATAATGTGCCTGCACTCACACTTAGCTATACACGCTGTTGTATAGAAAGGTTTCAGTCACTGTCCTCCTGCACCTCTCTGTGATTCTAACTCTAATTCTAATTCTGATTGGTCCATGTTGAACACACACCCCTTCCCCATTGCTGTCATGTGACCACACAGACCTCTGACAGCAGAGCTGCTCCTCTATTCTAGCCTGTTGTACTACACTACTGCATTATGGGGATGTGCAGTTCCATCCTGTATCTACAAACTGCTGCTGTGTTATCAGGGTTATACAGTTACTATACATTATACTCCACATGCCGATTGCTATACTGTACAGTAACGTATAATATCATATATTCTGCTGTTTATGAGTGTTTGTTTCATCTGTTCTACATGTTATTTAGAATTTTAAAAAATCATTATTTTTGGGGTGCAGAACCAGAGTGGATTTGGATTACAAGTGCCGCCCCGGAACAAATTATGCTCGTAATCCAAGGCACCACTGTGTATATGTATATATGTATTTTATATATATACACACACACATAAGCATTTGAATTAATGTTAACATTTCCTGTGTAGGGTTAAATATACTGTCAAGAAAATCGTTTAAAACAAGATAATTCACACTCCCCCCCCCCCCCCCCCAAATCCTAATGTTCTATAGGATTCATCAGATCTTACAGGGGACATATACTACCTGCTCCTGAGCACACATAAATCTGCCCCCTGGTCCAGGCGATGCTCTGCCAGCTGCGGCACCCCTCCTTATGTTCTAGACACAGGAGGTCACAGCTAATCTACACGTCAGTGACTCTGGAGGAATATATATATATGCAAAGTAGTTTTCACGGCACTCCAAATGAGGTGTAACAAAAAAGTGTATTTATTCCAAATAAATCAGCACAGCAAACATAATCAATTGAATATGTTTGCTGTGCTGATTTATTTGGAATAAATACACTTTTTTGTTACACCTCATTTGGAGTGCCGTGAAAACTACTTTGCATATTACTGAGAAACCTGTGGTTGAAGGACTTTTGCACTGGCACCCACTACTGTGAACTGTGCTGCTGACTATGCAGATAGATAGATAGATAGATAGATAGATAGATAGATAGATAGATAGATAGATACAAAACGAAAGTTCCAAGCACTCCAGCATAAGTGAAATAAAGTAGTGGTTTATTGTAAAGTGCAAAAAATACAAAGATGCAACGTTTCGATTCCCTCTCAGAATCGTTCTCAAGCTTGTACAAAGCATCTTTGTATTTTTTGCACTTTGCAATAAACCACTACTTTATTTCACTTATGCTGGAGTGCTTGGAACTTTCGTTTTGTATCTGGGGATCCCTCCAGCCAAGGGACTTACATCCTGCAGCACCCACTACATCCACTAAGAAGTGCGGCTCCTACTTCTCCTCTAGATAGATAGATAGATAGATAGATAGATAGGAGATTATATATATATATATAGCCTTCCTGATCCAGAAGAAATAATGCCCATTATCTCTTATTCTACAGGTAAAAAGAATAAGTTTGGTGTTTCGTGGATCCGAGGAGCCTCCGAGCTGCTCAATTTTGCTAATCAAACTCCCTGACAGCCCAAACAAGCATCTAACGCTGATAATTAAGTGAAATTGCGGAGGAGGGGGCGGCGGGGGGGGGATGGGGGGGCGGATTGTAAGAAGGATCCCGAGCTTCTCACTTCATCACTATCAGCTGTATATAAATTTGTACTTAGACCAAAATGCAAGGCGGATGATTTCTGCAGGAAAGAAAGTGTCACAGAAGCAATAGCGGCTTGAAGGAGCTCGATTCATAATGCATTTTATAAATAGTTAATGTCTCCCATACATAAGCCCGGCTGCAAATCAAAAAATTGTCAACATTTTTAGTCCTAGTTGTCAGTTTTTGCTGTCGACTGGAGCTTTGTGTGTGTTTCTGAAGCCGGGAGGAGGCTTGTAATTCCTGCATTTTCTCTATATGGCTTTAAGAGCTTCTCCAGCCAACTTCTCCCCCCCAACACGAGTGTGTCAGATGTAACGGAGGGGGCGGTGGGGGGGAGAAAAGTTTTCAGTTTCCTTGTTAAGACTTTGTCTTTCCTACTAGCAGAGTAGGTGGTATAGCAGGGGATGTGTGAGCCGGGGGTGACGGAGGATTCTTTATGGTGCAGAGCTTAGTGGTCGCTGACTATGAGGGTGCCGACCCTGTGTAATACTGACCTTTACCCAGATGAAAAGTGATGTTGTGTGTGAGTGACCGAAGCGCATACTGAGCCCTCGGCAGCAGCAAGAAAAATGGAAATGCATCTCTGTACTAGAGAGATGTATGAACATACTGCACTACAGCATATGTGAGGTCTGCATGGCAGGGGAAATGTGGAGCGTGTGGAGGGGAAGAAGCAGCTATATGTGGCCCAATAGGGGGAAGTGGTCTACCACAATGGGAGGAAGGGTCTGGAGAACGGAGAAAGGAAAGATATGTGGCCCAATAGGGGGAAGTGGTCTACCACAATGGGAGAAAGGGTCTGGGGCAAGAAATACGGGGTCTGGAGAATGGAGAAAGAGTCCAACGCTGAGGGGAAAGGAGTAGTCCAACCCAGCGGTAAGTGGTCCATCACAGTGGTCTAGGGGGGTGGGGGATGTGGGGTCTTGGGGGCTGCACAGGAAAAAAAGTTGCCCAACAAAGAAGAGAAAGGGCCATATGCACAAGGACAGTAGTCCAATCTAGCAGAGAAGTGGTCTAACAAAGGAGGAAGGAGGAAAAGGGATTGGCACAGGTAAAGGCCCTATTCCACGGAACGATTATCGCCCGTATTCGACCAATATAGGCTGTTTCAGGCGATAATCGTCCCGTGGAGTAGAAGGCAACGATCATCCGAAATCGTCCATGTCGGCTGATCGTTGCAGTCATTTGTCTCTCAAACATGTTAAAAAACAAACAAATGTGATAGCAGCGATCTGCTGCCATTGCTCCACGGAATAGGAACGGCAGCAGCGGGCCACCGCCATCCTCTATGGGCTGCCCGAGCTGCCCCCCCCCCGCAGCCCCTCCCACACTCACGTGCTCGCTACCACCGCCATTACACGAGGAAAGAGGAGCAAACAAGCGCGGACAGCGCTCATTTCCTCCTCACTTTTGGCCCGTGGAATAGGGGTTTCAGGATTACTTTTCTTACAGATGGACTGGACTCCACATACATTTATGTGTCCACACACACACACAGATACAGAACTGCACCGAAACAGAAACAACATTTACGGCCTGTCTAATTTCTGTCCACCCAAACCGATACTCTGAGGATAGCCCTATGAGCCGCCGCCATCTGTCGGCCAGGAAGCAGGGCTTAAATAGCCTCCCTCACAAGTCATCCAAAAAAAGCTAATGAAACATTGCAAAAAGTGCACAAAAAGGAAACAAATGCATAAAGAGGGGATAAGGACTCTGTGGCTGCTGATAATGGAATCAGTGATAGATTGTTACAGCACCAGGCTTATCTCCTGGGGATGTGCTGCCCCCAGTGGCCACAGGAGAAACAACATCCAGTATCTCAGGACCGGTCATATTAGTGCGTAATAAGTTATAACAAAGCGTGGCGCTGATTCCGCGGCTTGTTTTCTATAATTAATCAGCCGGCGCTGTGGACTGTACAGTAACTCAGGTGCTGATAGCTGGGGAGATAAGGACGGGGCAGGTGCCCAATATTTCTCTGATTAAAATGTAATTAACTTGTTAACCCCGCTCTGAAGAAATGTCTTGCCATTTAATTGAGTTTCAATGATCTCGCTCAAAAGCTTGATTTACTCTCAAAAAGCGAGGGCCGACATCCAATCCTTATTGTTAATTAACTGCAGAGGGGGCCGGCGCGTTTCAGCGCTAATGTGAGATGTGAGAAAAACACACTAAACAATATGATGGGAAAAAAAGTTACAGGAGGTGAAGAGATGTCTAAACTCCGCAATATTACAGTAACCCTGCACTGTCCAAGAGACTCGCTGGAAAACTACAACTCCCAGCATGCCCAGAGAAGCCAAAGCCTGAGGCTCCGCAGTAGGGATGGGGAACCTTTAGCCCTCCAGCTGTTGTGAAACTACAATTCCCATCATGCCTGACAGCCTTTGGTCCACAACAGCTGGAGGGCCGAAGGTTCCCCATGCCTGCTCTACAGCTGCTGCAAGAAAACAACACCTGGCATGCTCTGACAGCCAAAGACTATGACTGTACAGCAGTTCCAAAACTACAACTCCCAGCATGTCCTGACAGCTGAAGTCTATGTCTTTGTAGTGATGACAGCTAGACAGCGGCAGGTTACAGGAAACACTTGGAGAGGATTTTCCCATAGATCCCCTGCAATCTATACCACGATCCACAGCCAAATGCAGATGCAGCAGCAACACTGTACAAGCAGCAGATTTCTTTCTGGTGTGATGATGTCATCAATGTGCTGTGTGCTCTGGGCCAATCAGATGTATGACCCTGCTGATCACTCCTCTCACTATTTGAGAATCTGCAGCTACATACCACCCTCCCCCCCTCCCCCCTCTGTTTCGTACTGACAGTATTACACTAGATCAGGGATGTCAAACTCAAATACAGAGTGGGACAAAATTAAAAAAATTGGACAAAGTCATGGGCCAACCTTGATAATTATTAAAGTGCGAATGCAGCGGTCTTGGCACTGTCAGAGCAGCGTGCAATGTTCCTGGCACTGTCAGAGCAGCGTGCAATGTTCCTGCCACTGTCAGAGCAGCGTGCAATGTTCCTGCCACTGTCAGAGCAGCGTGCAATGTTCCTGCCACTGTCAGAGCAGCGTGCAATGTTCCTGCCACTGTCAGAGCAGCGTGCAATGTTCCTGGCACTGTCAGTGGTGTGAGGGGACTATTCCACGGAGTGATAATCGGCCCGTTTCGGCAGATTATCGCTCGGTGGAATAGAGAAAACGATCAGCCGATGATCGTGTCATCGGCTGATCGTTTATTTAGGTCCAAACCTAAAATCATCGGTCACCCACCGCGCATCACTTTGTGGAATAGCAGTGCGCGCCGGGCGATCAACGATTTGAGAAGCACCATACATTACCTAGCAGGGCTTCTCCTCCGCTCAGTCTTCCTCCCCAGGTCCCGCAGCGCAGCATCAGCTTCGGTGCAGCCTGACTGAGCTGTCAGATCGCTCAGCCAATCACTGGTCGGGACCGCAGCGGCCAATGATTGGCTGAGCGGTCTGACAGCTCAGTCAGGCTGCTCCGGAATTGATGCTGCGCCGCGCGACCTGGGGCGGAAGACTGAGCGGAGGAGAAGCCCTGCTAGGTAATGTATGCTGCAAGGGCTGCAAGGATATCGATAACGATGTCCCTGCAGTCCTCGCTAACGATTGTCGGGGCGTGGAATAGGCCCAGTAAATGAGCGCCAATTTATCAACATCGTTGATCGGGCCCTGCCCGGCCCGTGGAATAATCTGATATAGTAGCCAGCCCTCCCCCGAAGTCTCTTATATAGTAGCCAGCCCTCCCCCATAGTCTCTTATATAGTAGCCAGCCTCCCCAATAGTCTCTTATATAGTAGCCAGCCCTTCCCCATAGTATCTTATATAGTAGCCAGCCTCCCCCATAGTCTCTTATATAGTAGCCAGCCTCCCCCATAGTCTCTTATATAGTAGCCAGCCCTCCCCCATAGTCTCCTATATAGTAGCCAGCCCTCCCCATAGTATCTTATATAGTAGCCAGCCTCCCCCATAGTCTCTTATATAGTAGCCAGCCCTTCCCCATAGTATCTTATATAGTAGCCAGCCTCCCCCATAGTCTCTTATATAGTAGCCAGCCTCCCCCATAGTCTCTTATATAGTAGCCAGCCCTCCCCCTTTGTCGCTTATACAGTAGCCAGCCTCCCCCCATAGTCTCTTATACAGTAGCCAGCCTCCCCCCATAGTAGTCTCTTATACAGTAGCCAGCCCTCCCCATAGTCTCTCATACAGTAGCCATGGCAGACCAGATGTCAAACTCTAAATTGCCTGGCGGGCCAAAAATAATGGCACCACTGGCCAGAGTTTGACATGACTGCACTAGATGGATCTGCAGCTACATATCCCTCCTACCTGACTAATACTAACAGTATTATACTAGATGGATCTGCAGCTAAAACTCCCTCCTCTCCCTTTTTTCTGTCTAATAATGACAGTATTACATTAGATGGACCTGCAGCTACAACTCCCTTCTCTAATACTGACAGTATTACACTGGATGGATCTTCAGCTACATATCCCTCTTCCCCCTCCTTTCTGTCTTATATGGACAGTATTACACTAGATGGTTCTGCAGCTAAAACTCCCTCTTCCCCTCCTTCCTGTCTAATACAGAAAGTATTACATTAGATGGATCTGCAGCTACATATCCCTCCTCCCTATCTAATACTGGCAGAATTACACTAGATGGTTCTTCAGCTCCATATCCCACCTTCCCTGCCTTCCTGTCTAATACTGACAGTATTACACTAGATGGTTCTGCAGCTACATATCCCTCCTCTCTCTGTCTAATACTGACAGCATTACACTAGATGGATTATTTGGTGATCTCATGATTTCCAGAGACCCTGCAGGCAGGGAAAGAGGAGATACAGAAAAGGGTAACAGTCTCCTAGTGACATATTAAAAAAATATAATACAGTCTCATGTACAACTGAGATGTAACAAATTATTATAGTGACAGGCACAGTATAACCCTAGTGATAATAATCTATAGTAAAGTATAAGGCGTAGCACTTAGTAACACATTACTCGCTGAGCGCTAGCCAGCTCCTCAGGGGGGAGAGCATGGTCAGCACGCTGAACGTCAGCCGCCCACTCCTTACAATCTCCCCACTTACATCACAGGCGCACTCTGCTGATCTGACTGCGCAGGTTTATGGGGGGAAATCAGGATCAGCCATAGGTAGTGTGTTATGCCCAGAGTTATTGCATATGACCGGTTATAAGTAACTTCGGCATTTCAGCAGAACAGTATGCCAACATATACCGCCATGTACTCAAGCTATGGCCATTCATTTCTACAGACCAAATATTGTCTACTATAGAATGCAATGGGTGCATTTGTGAGCATATACTGCCATTTTATAGGGCTCCAGAGTGCTGAGAAGAACTGTTAAAGGGAGACTATCAGCAGGTGGGAAGTGTCTACTGATATGTCCCTATGGCGCATGAGGTGCTGAGGATGAATATAAGTTTCTTACCTTCATCCTTGGTGCTATTTTTGTGCTATTAGGAGTTTAATTCCTATGCTAATTAGGCATCTTGATGCACTGTGGGCGGGGCCTGTTGGGGAGGATCGGTGCACTGGGATTGGTAGTCCCACTTTAAGTGCACCAAAATCCGCATATGGATTAAACTCCTAATAGCATAAAAACACCACAGCGGATGAAGGTAAAAAACATTTTCATCCTCCCCTTGTGCTATAGTGAGATATCAGCACAGAAGATACTTCCCTCTAACACCTATTCAATAAATTTAGAAATGGACCAACCCCAATCTCTTGCAGACTATGTTAGGGCCATTGTAATAACTGGGCACAACTCTGCACACAGGAATACAATGTCATTGTGTTCTGCTAGTATGTTGCCCTACTATGCAGTGAGCGCCACCTAGTGGTCACTCCTAGCAGGTAGAATAAAAACTTTTAAATTTACACTGATGCATAGAGATGAGCATAAACCTGAACAATCGGCATTTGAATCCTTCTACCTGGAGACGGTGGATGCAGCCCGAAGGACTGCGTGTAGCGGTATCCATCTTTTCCAGGCGGTTCTCAGGCTGAATCCATCTTCTCCGGCAGCGGGATTCAAACGCTGATTCACCTCAAGCAACAACCACTATAATGATAGACCTGAGCAATGACGGCTGCAGCGAACACAAAACCAGATTCACTTTTAAGAGCAAAAATCATCGATGGCCTATTCTGAGGATTATTGATCAGAATCAGGAGGGCAACAACGGCCAGACTGAGACGTCCACCAAGCTTCAGACACATTCATGAAAAGCCAGGAGACAAATAATTAATCCCATGGTTAAAGGGGTACTCCGACAAAAATCTTTTTCTTTCACATCAACTGGTGTCAGAAAGATCTGTAGATTTGCAACTTACATCTATATAAAAAATCTCCAGTCCCCCAGTACTTATCAGCTGCTGTATGTCCTGCAGGAAGTGGTGTATTCTCTCCGGTCTGACGCAGTGCTCTCTGCTGCCACCTCTGTCCATGTCAGGAACTGTCCAGAGCAGGAGAGGTTTTCTATGGGGATTTGCTGCTGCTCAGGACAGTTCCTGACATGGACAGAGGTGGCAGCAGAGAGCACACTTTCAGACTGAAGAGAATACACCACTTCCTGCAGGACATACAGCAGCTGATAAGTACTGGAAGACTGGAGATTTTTATATATAGAATTAAATTACAAATCTATATAAAACTTTCTGATACCAGCTAATATAAAATAATTTTTTCCCGCCGGAGCACCCCTTTAATTCCTATGCACAGAGTAACAAAAGTAGAAAGGACAAGACCCCGGCCACGACCCGGGCGAAGGGGAGAGAATGAAGCGCGTCTCAATGAATTAACAAGTCAGAAGTGCGGTCAGTGGTGAATTGGCGGATTCTGCATGGCTTTGCTGTGGATTCCTGTGAGCGACGCCTCTTAATCTCTGATGGTAACAATGAAGCAAATTCCGAGCGCGCAGGACGTTCAATTCAGCAGCCGACAACATGGCGAAGTGATTGTTTATGCGTCCGGGCCTGGGAATTAGACACAATGTTATCATTGAGTGCGGCTGGCTGTAAATAGAGTTCTAATGCTTTCCTTGTGTGTGTGAGTGAATTACGGAAGGATCTGGTATTCCAATAGTGGGGCGAGCCCTGACACCCCCAGCACACAGCCCATGCTAAATAACTGCAGATACAGCGCAAGCAAAACCGCCACCACCAAGACTCTGTGCATATTCATTGCCGAATAAAGAGATCCGGCAAACAGATCAACAAGCGGCCCCAACAAGGCGGCATGTGTGAGCGCGCGTTATCTCCTCTCCGCATTTAATTACACCTTCTTTATCACACGTCTCCCGTCCTTACAGACACACTCGCCAATGGCGCCAACTCCCTGCGCCCGCCGCCATTTATTATATTCTGCCTCTAAACAAAGGACTTTACTGATAAACAAGGGGAAGACGTTCCAGCTGGACGCAGCGCGGGAACCGCGACGGACCAATCAGCTGACAGCGAGAAGAAATCTGAAACATTAATGACATCTGGTACAGCTGGTATAACCTGGGTATATATACTGTATATAATTATATATGTACAGCTGGTATATACTGTATATAATTATATATGTACAGCTGGTATAACCTGGGTATATATCCTGTATATAATTATATATGTACAGCTAGTATAACCTGGGTATCCTATGTATATAATTATATATGTACAGCTGGTATAACCTGGGTGTATACTGTATATAATTATATATGTACAGCTGGTATAACCTGGGTATCTCCTGTATATAATTATATATGTACAACTGGTATAACCTGGGTATATATACTGTATATAATTATATATGTACAGCGTGAAGTGCTCACTGCCTCCGTTATTATAAGTTATTATAGCTGTGCGGCCTTCATCTTGTTACAATGAGTCTATTTTCACCTGGAATATAACTGTACTAGAAAATGTTCTTCTTATGGTGACACAACCCTGCCAGGACCTGTAACCAGAAAGAAGGAGGAAAAAAAGGCAAGAGGCAGCGCCTCGTGTGATACCGTTAGGAATAGTGTCGTGGGCGAAGACTAGTGATTGAAGGCTCACCTTTTCGCCCCTTGGGCTTGATGCATATCACCCCTTGTGTGGGGTACTTGGTGGTTTTGGATGGTGTTGCTGTATTCCTTGCCGGAGCTGCGAGCTAGTCCTAGGATAGGTTCACCGGGATGCTCCCAAAAAGAAAATGGGGCCCGTGGGACGAATGCAAGTAGACGAGAAAAATTACCAAAAGTCCTTTTGGGGACCAGCGCTGCTCCGGAGAATTCACAGGCACGATGCAGATGTAAGAAAAGTGGAGTTTATTGTAAAAGCACAGGTATTACGCGTTTCAGAAGCAACAGCTTCCTTCATCAGAAAATGTGCATACAGGTAAGAGACAAACAATTAGGTTTTTAAAGGGTACATGGTTACAAAAAACTGTCAGAAAAAGGCGCCAGGACTGCCCACACAAGTTGCTGGGCGGCGCTATCAGAGACATGTAAACACTCAAATGATTTGGAGTCAGGATCGGTGTTGGTTTAGCAGCATCTATCGATCAATGGGATATATAGAATCTACGTGGTACTACGACTCAAGTCTCCACTTACACCGCACAGCATGACAGCTGTATGCGAGTCTTGACCAAAACGTCCAGTGAGATTGCCGCTCTCCCATTGGCCCAGCAGCGCCACACCTCCACTCCGATTGGCCCGTACGTCCCCACGTGACCGGGTCCAGCTCCGGCGGTCGGAGTCACACAATATCCTTCTCCTGCTGCCGGCTACTCCAGTGACATTGCCGCTCTCCCATTGGCCCAGCGGCACCACACCTCCACTCCGATTGGCCCGCGCGTCCCCACGTGACCGGGTCTAGCTCCGGCGGCCGGAGTTAGGCTCTATTCATACGTCCTGTTCATGTCCTTAATTGCGGATCCGCAATAATATAGGACCAATGTATTTCAATGGACCTATACACACATCCGTGTTGTGTACTGGGCTGCAATCCGTTCCGCAAAAAAAAAAAGAAGGACAGACCCTAGTACGGACAGTAACTGACACATCCAATACAACTCTATGGGGTCTGTATTTTACTGAAGCAATACGGATGCAATACGGATGCAATACGGACTGAATTTGCGGATTGTATACTGACTGAAATTTGCGGATTGGAAAAATATACTGACGTGTGAATAGACCCTTACATAGTATTCTTCTCCTTTCTGCCGGCAACTACAGCGATCGCCTGCAGCGATCGGCAAGCCCTTCACCACTTCCCTCTAATAGTACCACGTAGATTCTATATATCCCATTGATCGATAGATGCTGCTAAACCAACACCGATCCTGACTCCAAATCATTTGAGTGTTTACATGTCTCTGATAGCGCCGCCCAGCAACTTGAGTGGGCGGTCCTGGCGCCTTTTTCTGACAGTTTTTTGTAACCATGTACCCTTTAAAAACCTCATTGTTTGTCTCTTACCTGTATGCACATTTTCTGATGAAGGAAGCTGTTGCTTCTGAAACGCGTAATACCTGTGCTTTTACAATAAACTCCACTTTTCCTACATCTGCATCGTGCCTGTGAATTCTCCGGAGCAGCGCTGGTCCCCAAAAGGACTTTTGGTAATTTTTCTCGTCTACTTGCATAGGACCTGTAACCAGCAGCTTCTCAGGGTGGACAACCAGACAGGGAAGGGGAATAATCCTAATAAGAAGTATATGGAAAATTATCAAACATTTTGGGGTCATTAGTTGTGTCTGGCTAGCTCACACTTCAAGCACTCGGACATAGACAGGAGCGGTCCTATTGACATGAATGGGAAACTGTACTGAACATGCTCTGTGACCTTTATAGAGGTAATTCCACAGGGAGCGGAGCAGTGAACGTCATCTACTGGTGTTATCTTTCACTGTATTGCTGTACAGATCACTTTTCGTCCTTATCATCACAGATATAGGAAGTCTCTAATATACATGGTAAAATGGAAAAAAAAAAAATCTTTAAAAATATGTTATGTGATTTACTAAAAACATATTTCCAGTGAAATACCAATTCTAAAACACCTTTTCCTATAGCTCTGTGTTGTGTCGTCCCTCTGTTATTCTTTCAAGATAGTTACCAATTGGGGGCGTGTCCCTACACTGTCTGAGGTTATCCAATCAGAGCTGACAGTGTCAGACAGTGAAGGACAGGCCCTTATCTGGATACACCTAATCAGCTTTTCAGTCCCACATTTGTAGAAACGGCCCATCACACAGCTATAATAACATGAACGGCCCATCACACAGCTATAAGGATAGGAACGGCCCATCACACAGCTATAAGAACATGAACGGCCCATCACACAGCTATAAGGATAGGAACGGCCCATCACACAGCTATAAGAACATGAACGGCCCATCACACAGCTATAATAACATGAACGGCCCATCACACAGCTATAAGGATAGGAACGGCCCATCACACAGCTATAAGAACATGAACGGCCCATCACACAGCTATAAGGATAGGAACGGCCCATCACACAGCTATAAGAACATGAACGGCCCATCACACAGCTATAAGGATAGGAACGGCCCATCACACAGCTATAAGAATAGGAACGGCCCATCACACAGCTATAAGAATAGGAACGGCCCATCACACAGCTATAAGGACATGAACGGCCCATCACACAGCTATAAGGACATGAACGGCCCATCACACAGCTATAAGAATAGGAACAGCCCATCACACAGCTATAAGGACATGAACGGCCCATCACACAGCTATAAGGATAGGATCGGCCCATCACACAGCTATAAGGACAGGAATTGTTATTTCATGGGAAAAATAAGCAATTACTAAAACAGTCTGGAATGGTCACAGGTCCCTTAAAGACAGGGACCAAGAAGAGTGGGCCCTCCAGCTGTTGCAAAACTTCAATTCCCTTCATGCCAAAGCTTTAGCTGGCCAGACATGATGAGAGTGGTAGTTGTGCAGCAGCTGGGGGGGGGGGCACTGGTTCCCCATCCCTGAAGAGGCAGCTTAGTATATGTATAGACTATTGGCCTCAGAATATTATCCATCCATGTTGGACTATTTTATTATTATCTCCTGCAGCTGCCATTGGACGGCACAGTCACATGACCTAACATCAGATCATCACCACCACCGCCTACTGATGACACGTCGTACACAACATGTGACATGTAAGATCCCAGCCATAGCCCTGGACGTGTAGCATGCCTGCTGTGGATTGGCCCTAGGTCTTGGCCACTTGTTCTCCCAATTCACTGGATACCTGACCCGGAAACTGCACAGATTTCACAGACAAGTCACTTTAAACATCAGGGTTGTCCAGAACTAAACTGCCAGTTGCCCTTACAGCCACTGGCATGCTGGGAGTAGTAGTGTTACCACTAGAGATGCGTGAATCTCAAACATGCTTGAGTGCGTCCGACCCCAGAGGTCACGGCCTTTGTTTATTGGTGGCTGCAGCCCTGATGGAGTCCGGAAAGCATGGATACAACCCATGGCCTAAGACTGCATCTATGTTTTTCAGGACTCCCTAAAATTGCACCCAACTTCTTCAGCCACCGGTAGTCAAATGTCGAGCGTTCGTGTTCAGAGAAGCTGCCGAGCGCAAAAAGATGACGGAGATTCATCTCTCAGGGTAAGGCTGGGGTCACACTGCGTTTTTGCAATATGTTTTTTTCATCCGTTTAAACAAAATGATGGATAAAAAAAAAATAGATGCATTTCTGTGGATCCTTTGTTAACCATTTTTCCAATGACTTCAATTATGAAAAAAAAAATAAAAACGCGTTTTTTTTTTTTTTACTATGCACAAAGAAGTGGTCGACTCCATTTTTGTACCCTAAAGAATAACGGATGCGTTTCGATCAGTTTTTTTATGATGGAAGTCAATGGAAAACGGACCAAAAACGGATGCACAGAAATACATCAATTGTTTCATCAAAAAATATTGCATATTGCAAAAAAAACGCGGTGTGACCCTAGCCTTACATTATTGGGAATATGGAGTACATGTGGGGTTTTTTTATGTGAATTCCGATGCAAAATTTTCACCGGAATCTCGATGAAAAAAAAAACCTTACGTGTGCCCAAAGCCTAATGGACAGTGCACTGATACTGTGGGAAAGTAACTGCCCGCCAAAACGTCATGGTGCCGCCCCGGTGTGCACAATCCTGTGTAGGATTACAGCATGGAAAGATGAGTATATTACACAAAACTGATGGCGTACACAGCGCCAAGCAACTCGGGCATAATAAGAGAATCACGTGACGCTGCATCTGGACCAAGAGTCAAGGTGCGAAACTGACTAAATACAAGAGAAGGCGAGGAACAGTTCACGTGCATAGAAGGTGGTGGCAGGCCCCCCGCTGGTCCATCATGCCGCCCCAGCCCCCCGCAGTAATGGCCTCCCCTAAATGACTTAATTCTGCATTATGATGCCTGTGATCTGCCCCCGATGCAGTAAATGAAGGTAATTAGATATTCTTCACTGAAGTCACTAGATTCCCAATGCTGGGCTTCAAACCAGCGGCACGCGCCTCCCCGGCCGGCATTCCCATAGCCGCGGACATTAAACGCTCCGTATAGGATGGGAATTACCGGCTCTTTTGAAGTCGACTTGCTGGTAATATATATTTAATATACCTTTAAGATCCCTGTCATCCTCCAGCTGCCGACATTACACAGACGAGAAGAGAACAGATAGGCGATGGTTTTACATGTTTCCCAGACAAAAGTTACAGAGGGGATTTTTTTTTCTTTTCTTTTTGTCCATGAAAGATTTTTTTAAAAAAAGGGTTTTATGCTAATAAATTGCAGCATGGAAGCAAGAAAGTGGGAGGAAATGACAGACAGAGGGGGCAACACTTCTGCCAGCCCCCCAATAATTATATAATCCAGAGGAGGGGGCGACACTTCTCCTGCCAGCCCCCCCAATAATCATAATCCAGAGGAGGGGGGCGACACTTCTCCTGCCAGACCCCCAATCTCTCCTGTAATAATCATAATCTAGAGGCGGGGGAGGGGAGGTGCGGTGTAAGCACTGGGCGCCTGTAATACTATGGTGAGCGTGGGTGGGGGATCCAGGGTGGTCACTTCTTACAGCCCAGATGCATCTAGGTGCTGCCTAAGGGTACATGTACACAGACAGATAAAGTAAAGACATAAAGTAAAGACTGAGATTTCTCCTCTTCTTAAATCCATTCCTGGCTTTGGCTTCAATAATCTGTCAGAATCTGTCTGTGTATATACTATATGCACTATAAGCTGCCATACGTTAAATAGCCGTCAGCTTTTCCTTTTCATACACGTGCACACTCATCAAGCCAACAGCTACTGATCTCACCCCCTATACAAATGCACACTCAGCTCAGCCAATGGCTATTCCTCTTAATAGGAACTCTTTAAAAAATTTTTCAAATCACCAGATGTCAGAAAGTTATAGAGATCTGTAATCCTATTTACAAATATCCAGTCTTCTAGTACTTATCAGCCGCTGTATGTCCTGCAGGAAGTGGTGTATTCTCTCCAGTCTGACACAGTGCTCTCTGCTGCCACCTCTGTCCATGTCAGGAACTGCCCAGAGCTGGAGAGGTTTTCTATGTGGATTTGCTGCTGCTCTGGACAGCTCCTGACATGTACAGAGGTGGCAGCAGAGAGCCTTGTATCAGACTGGAGAGAATACACCACTTCCTGCAGGACATACAGCACCTAATAAGTACTGGGAGACTGGAGATTTAAATAGAAGTAAATTACAAATCTATAAAAAACTTATAGCCACCAGTTAATAAGAAATTTTTCCCCGGAGTACCCCTTCTACCTCCTGATAGACATATACACTCAGAACAGCCAACAACTATCCTTCCGTCTAAATCTCCCATACACATGTGCGCTCTGCACTGCGAACAAGCGTTCCTCTGGCCTACACATTAGGGGGTAAAACAGTCCAGTTTAGCAACTTATTAATCACAAGGACTCTCTTCTTGTTGCCTCCTGCTGATCAGTGGGGCAGCTTGAATGGGACCGAGCTGCAGTACTTGGCCCAGCCACTTCCAAATAGATGGCGCTGACTGAGCCTGGTAAAGAATGAAGGAGGAGTCTCGCTCACCGGAATCAGCTGAATGGTGGGGTCTTGGAAGTCTGGATAAAACAGATCTGTCTAAGAACAAGAAAAGTCGAGTGACAACAAGAAAGACTTGATGTTTTCCCACGCTATAACCTGTCAGGATACAGGAAAGCAGAGTGTGAGCTGTAATACGTTGCATTGTACCAGTCATCCCACTATACCTGCTAAGGATAACTTCCTTTAACCAAGGACCCGGGAAGGATATAGAATTATAACGTTCTCATCCGTCCGATACAAAGAATAAGGGTCCTGCTTATACTCCGGGGTCTGGCCCTGTATGTGACCAGGCTGTAGTACAGGCCAGGCAGCTGCTCTTGTTCAGCAGAGCTCTGGTGACACCTAGCTGCAGCAGATAATATTGCGGCCGGCTCCACTGGCTACAATTAAGAATTATTACTCTGAAATCTCTTTGATGATTATCAGGAGAATTACAATGCAATTAAGAGCAGATATCACTGGTAAATATTATAATTTATCTGATCAAAACACTGCGGACCTCTATCTGCTTTACTTATCTTAATGGTATGGGGGGAGGGAAGGCGTCATGTTTTATGGATTTCAGGACATCCTTATTAAAGTACAGAAAATAAATATATAATCCACATTCATATGTCAGACGCAGAAGAGAAGACTTTACATTTACCATCTGATTTGATCTTTTAAAAAGCAATTTCCCTTAAATAAAACAAAATCCCTGGAAATATTAATCCCCTATCGTCCTCTTGCTAAACGCTCTCATAGGATCTGTCACTGGGAAAGCTGGGTGACAGCCGCTATGGTGACCCTAAAGGGGGACTTACACCAGGGCTGACTGATATGGCTAAAAAATAAAAAATAAAAAAAATTATATATATATATATATATATATATATATATATATATATATATATGTCTCAATTTAAATTTTCATTTTTTTTTTTTTGCTAATTATGATGGGTATAGTAGTAGAGGCAGAGTGGATGAGGGGTGTAGTAGTAGAAGCACAAAAGACGATGGGCGTAGTAGTAGATAAGGGGAGTAGCAGTAGTGGGAATTGTAGTATCAGGAGTGGGAAAAGTAGTAGTAGTAGTAACAGTAGTGGTGGGAGTAGTAATAGTAGTGGGAGTAGTAGAAGCAATAGTAGTGGAAGTACTACTATCAGGAGTGGGAGTAGGAGTAGCAATAGTAGTGAGAGGAGGAGGAGGAGGAGTGGAAGTAGTAGAAGTAGCAGTGGGAGTAGTAGTGGTGGAAGTAGGAGTAGAAGTAGCAATAGTATTGGGAGTACTAGTATCAGGAGTGGGAGTAGTAGCAGTATTGGGAGTAGTAGTGTAGTATCAGGAGTGAGAGTGGTAGCAGTAGTATTGGGAGTCGTAGTATCAGAAGTGGTTGTGGTAGTAGTAGCTGTATTGGGACTAGTAGTATCAGGAGTGACAGAAGTAGTAGCAGTAGTAGTGGGAGTAGTAGTAGCAGCAGCAGTGCAAGTAGAAGTAGCAGTAGTAGCAATAGTAGTGGGAATACTGGTATCATAAGTGGGAATAGTAATAGTTTTGGGAGTGGTAGTATCAGAAGTGGTGGTAGTAGCAGCAGTATTGGTAGTAGTATCAGGAGTGAGTGTGGTGATGGTAGTAGTATCAGGAATGGGAATAGAACTAACAATAGTAGTGGGAGTAGTGGTAGCAGTTCTAAGAGTACTAGTATTAGAAGTGGGAGTAGTATTATCAGGAGTAGTAGTAGCAGTATTGGGAGTAGTAGTAGTATTGGGAGTAATATTATTAGGGGTGGCAGTACTATTATCAAGAGTGGGAGTGGTAGTAGCAATAAAAGTGGGAGTAGTAATAGTTGTGTAAGTACCAGTATCAGGAGTGGAAGTAGTAGTAGAAGTAGTAGTATTGGGAGTACTATCAGTACTATCAGGAGTTCAAGTTCAATCTGCCTGGTTTTGTTAGATTAACCCTTCAAAGTAAGGTGATATCTGTGCCCTCACTGAGCCCCCTCCATGGTGCATAGTTCTAATTCGCACCATTTCAGGGTGATGATCTGAGCAGGACCTATTTGCCAGTAATACACACACAGGTTCTCCCTCTCCCTTACTTGTCTAGTAATTACAGCACAGCACCTACTCATTGCCGCTCATTTCTCTGGAGAATGAAGATGGGATCATAGACTGCAGGTACACAACCCAGGCTGCCTCTTCTGGCAGTAGCCAAGCCCCACAGTTTCCTGTGTTCTCTCCTGGTCTGTCTGTTACTAGAGATGGACTGAGCCTAACAACCATTAGTGATCATCAGTGTGCAGAGAAGGGAGACATCTAGTGGCCAAAACATTAAAGACTTTTCTTTTGGAGTAAGGAGTCATTTTTGACTGACAAATGTGTAACTCATCACACAGACGGAAAGTAAGATGGGGTATGATGGATCCTACCCTATGTTCCTGCAGGAGATATATCACAGCTAGTGGAGTGTGGAAGGGACATAAGGGTCTGGAGGGCTGAAGACAAGGACACAGGGATGTCTGGAAACACCAGAAGTATGGAGGACATTATACAAAATTACTGAGTATTTTAATCTGTGAACCAATTCACAAGCAAGCTGTACTTTCTCCGCTTACTTCTAGTCTGCCTCCAATTTCATTGCTCATCTCTCCCTTCTCCATAGGTAAGTGATCCTACAGTGACAAGATGGTCTATATATCTAGTTTTTATTAAATCTTTTGTCTTTTAAAACAAACACAGTACATATAAACAGCAATGATGTAAACAGAATTTCCAAGGACATTGAAAAGGATAAAACAGAAGACAAAAAAAATGTAAATCATAACGTCACACGATCTTAAGTATAAGCTCATGTAAAATATCAAATATCCATGATTTCCATAAGGAAAATGCAGCGCCAACCCTGTCATCAGGTTGCCTGTGGTATTGAAATGAAGCTCTATTCACGTGAATAGAACTGGGCGGCAAAACAACTCTCAAACGGAGGACAAGAGCGGAGCCGTTTCTGGTAGCAAGTGGCCATGTTTTTCTAAGTCTTGACAACTCCTTTAAGGGTACAGCCTCGCAGTACAGTCATCACATGTGGAACAAACCTCTCCCACATGAGACGGCCAGTGGCTGCAGAATTATACAGGTGAGGCAACGGTTGTATCTGGAAGACTGCGCGGCCGTTGTATGGAGGAGGCACTTTTATCTTTATGCTATAGCTGCACCATGAGACTGAACCCCAAGAAAAAATTAGCACATCTGGGCAACAACGAGTGTGAATAACCCTGCTTTCCAAACATCAGAACGGCAAAGCATCCTAGTGATACAATGACACATCTAATATAGCAGGGATCTCCCACCGTGGTAGAGTGACAACCTTCACCCAGCTTTCCCAGATATAGATACAACCTGAAGGAGACGCTCCAGGACGTCTGTTAATTTCTGGATATAAAAGTTACGTAACGTCGCACATACACTAAAAGCAAAGAAAGAAAAAACTAAAAACTATTTTTTAAATATATGTCTTCTTTGTTACCTGATTGTGGACGCGTTGACGCCACAAACATAGGATTCTATTACTGTCAGGCGGATTTGATCTGGTTTTGTCACTGATAACCGATCAACCGGAGTCCAGAACATTCTCTATTGTGATTTATTGGCGGTTCTCCTCGCGGGCGGCCTGATAGTGTAATCTGACAGTCATCCATCTTCTTGTAGTTTCCTCTTTATAACTGTATGGAGGTTCCTGCCTCTTCTGCTGCTGCAGGGGATTAGAATGAATGGTCGTACCATACTGTAAGGTCAATAACTGCGGCCCGTGCGCTACCAACACAGCGCGGTTAATATGCAGATGTATTCCACTGAACTTTGCATAGCGGAGAGAGGTAATTGCTTGACAGGCGCAGAATAAAATGGTTTTCCGCGCACGGGCGACACCGCCGAGGTTGACCTCTCAACTCTGCCGCCTTTGTGTACCGCACATGATTTATTTAGCGTGTGACATGCAATTTATTCAAATTACGTTTGAACGTTTCATTGGGAGACAAATTCTAGTGTTTTGTAATCGCTAACAAGTCTAGACGAGGAGGGGGTCCCCGCGCGCCAAAGGTCAGAGCCCATAATACTAAGAGTGGAAAGAACCAGCGGAATGTGAAATATTAGAAATCTCCCTGTAAGGGGCCGAAAACAAGAGGAAAAAGGGAATACAGGCAACAAAGCAAGACGCTGAACACCTGTACAGACCTAATACTGCTCACAGCTGAGGACTGGTTACAGTGTATCCACATCAGACAACCCTAATGTGAGGGAAATACATTCACAGAGAAACTTTATATTCTGTGCTGATTATCTGTTACAATGTATCAGTGAGAGTTAAGCTGCGTTTACACAGAACAATTATCGTGCGAATTCACACGATAACGATCAAAT
Organism: Dendropsophus ebraccatus; assembly: GCF_027789765.1. Classification (NCBI taxonomy): domain Eukaryota; kingdom Metazoa; phylum Chordata; class Amphibia; order Anura; family Hylidae; genus Dendropsophus; species Dendropsophus ebraccatus. The sequence continues at coordinate 9,327,001 of NC_091461.1, forward strand.
TCGAACAATAATCGTACGTGTAAACGTTGCGAACGATGAAACGACAAATCGTTCATTTTGATCTTACAACATGTTCTAAAATCGTCGTTCGCAAAAAAACGCAGATCATTCCGTGTAAACAGTCGTTCGCCGATTTAACCAATGTATGAGATAGGCTTAAGCGATCACAGAACGATGGCAAAACGAATTTCCGTACGATATATCGTACCGTCTAAACGCTGATCATTATGATAAAAAAATCGGTACTCTGACACCGTTAATCGTACGATCGGGCCAATTATAATCGTTTCGTGTAAACGCAGCATAAGGAGTATCAATGAGGCTGTATACTTACATATTACCTAACGCACTCTGTTCCACTGTACACATGCTAGAGAAAGACTTGTACATATAACTATATACTATAAAACTGTCCCCTATATATGAGAATATAACTACTATAATACTGCCCCGCCCCATACAGGAATATAATTACTATAATACTGCCCTATATACAGGGATATAACTATTATAATACTGCTCCTATATACATGAATATAACTATTATAATACTGCCTCCTATATACAGGAATATAACTACTTTAATACTGCTCCTATATACAGAAATATAACTACTATAATACTGCTCCTATATACAGGAAAATAACTACTATAATACTGCTCCTATATACAAGAATATAACTACTATAATACTGCTCCTATATACAGGAATATAACTGCTATAATACTGCCCCTATATACAAGAATATAACTACTATAATACTGCCCCTATATACAAGAATATAACTACTATAATACTGCTCCTATATACAAGAATATAACTACTATAATACTGCTCCTATATACAGGAATATAACTGCTATAATACTGCCCCTATATACAAGAATATAACTACTATAATACTGCCCCTATATACAGGAATATAACTACTATAATACTGCTCCTATATACAGGAATATAACTACTATAATACTGCTCCTATATACAGGAATATAATTACTATAATACTGCTCCTATATACAGGAATATAACTATAACTACGTCCCATGGCCCCCGTTCCCTGGCTGTGCACGCCTGCGGGGTTGGTGGCCACTGACTGGCACGGTGTGGACTTAGTGTAGGGACCCATGTGTATCAGATACCGGCACGAGGTACATGGGGCAGTATGGCTTGATCAATTCATACACAAAATTCTGATGTGTTTTTTATTTAGCCAAGCGGCACTAGTATCAGCCATAGGTGTGAGGTGCAGCACTCTGTTTCTTCCCTGAACCGCATAACTACTATAATACTGCTCCTATATACAAGAATACAACTACTATAATACTGTTCCTATATACAGGAATATAACTACTATTATACTGCTCCTATATACAAGAATACAACTACTACGTGTTTTACAGTTCTCCCTCTCTGAACAGCTAGCACTCCTTTATAAGACCCACATGACCAAAATTAGCAGGATATGTCTGTGCTCACATGTCTGGACCCTATGTCTTCCCCATTCTGTGAGAGCAGCAATGGTGAGTGTAATACCATGTCCATACTTATGTCGTTTGTGGGCAGCCTTCCCCGCCGGTGGTGCTGGCCGGGTTTTGGTGGGGCTTTTTGGGTCTGGTCCTGTGACATTGGGGTTGCAGGGCTGTTCCATGGCCTCCCTTCCCTGCACGTGCACACTTTGCGGGGTTGGCGGTCGCTGACCGACACGGTGTGGAGTTAGCGTAGGGACCCGTGTGGACCAGAGGACCTGCGCGGTGGTACACGGGGCAATATGGCTTGATCAATTCATATACAGACACTCTGGTGTTGATTTTTAATATAGGCCTAGCGGCATTAGTATCAGCCATAGATGGGATGTGCAGCCGTTCCACTCTCTCCAGTTCGTGACAACTACTATAATACTGTTCCTATATACAAGAATATACTACTATAATACTGCTCCTATATACAAGAATATAACTACTATAATACTGCTCCTTTATACAGGAATATAGCTACTATAATACTGCTCCTATATACAGGAATATAACTACTATAATACTGCCCCTATATACAAGAATATAACTACTATAATATTGCTCCTATATACAGGAATATAACTACTATAATACTGCCTCCTATATACAGGAATATAACTACTATAATACTGCTCCCTATATACAGGAATATAACTACTATAATACTGCCTCCTATATACAAGAATATAACTACTATAATACTGCTCCTATATACAAGAATATAACTACTATAATACTGCCTCCTATATACAGGGATATAACTACTATAATACTGCTCCTATATACAGGAATATAACTACTATAATCAGCACAAGCCATTGAGAAAGAACAAACCAGCGGCACTCACCGGATAGATGCATAAATGGTGATTTATTGATGCGATGTCATCAAGCAGGTAACTTCAGGGCAGGGGGAGACAAGTCCAGGGGGTGCTGTGCACCGTGGCAACAGCCGTTTCGCGGGTTAACTTTCCCGCTTCATCTCCCGCGAAACGGCTGTTGCCACGGTGCACAGCACCCCCTGGACTTGTCTCCCCCTGCCCTGAAGTTACCTGCTTGATGACATAGCATCAATAAATCACCATTTATGCATCTATCCGGTGAGTGCCGCTGGTTTGTTCTTTCTCAATGGCTTGTGCTGATTAAATGAACTGTTTTCTCATGTACGCTGAGCACCACTGAGATGCTATTACGTTGCTGAAAGTACTCAGCTTTTAAGTTTACAGCGCTCCCCATCATATAGAGTTTTTCTGCACACTGAAACAGCCCCAGATTACCACAGGATTTTGATAGTGCCAACACATCTACCTGCTTGTGCATATAACTACTATAATACTGCTCCTATATACAAGAATATGACTACTATAATACTGCTCCCTATATACAAGAATATAACTACTATAATACTGCTCCTATATACAAGAATATGACTACTATAATACTGCTCCAATATACAGGAATATAACTACTATAATACTGCTCCCTATATACAAGAATATAACTACTATAATACTGCTCCTATATACAAGAATATAACTATTATAATACTGCTCCTATATACAAGAATATAACTACTATAATACTGCTCCTATATACAAGAATATGACTACTATAATATTGCTCCTATATACAGGAATATAACTACTATAATATTGCTCCTATATACAGGAATATAACTACTATAATACTGCTCCTATATACAAGAATATAACTACTATAATACTGCTCCTATATACAAGAATATGACTACTATAATATTGCTCCTATATACAGGAATGCAACTACGATAACACTATAGCATATTAGATAGAGATGTATAGATGGCAGTGATGTACAAGGATCACAAATTACAGTTATCAGTCCCTCTTTGCCCCGGAGCTTACAATCTGTTGTCATCTCCTTCGCACACATTAAAGACCAAAGTCAATTATCAGAAAAGAAATACTGTTGGAGCTCTGAGCCTGTACATCATGACCCTTGTATGTTTTACCGCAGCTATAATATCAGTATTAGTGCAACAAATCAGCCAGGACTCCATAGACCAGTTACATAGTTATATAGTTGGATTTTGATTTACATCCCAAAGAAACACGGTTCTGGATTGAGTTTTCTGGGCAAAGTAAAAATGTCTGTATATGCCTCCCAGTGCAGCAATAAAAATAAATAAAAAAGATGGTACTTACCTTCCCCCGCTCCCACACTGCCGTCAGATCTTCCTCACCCAGCCACAGTGCTGTTCTCCTTCTGTTCTTGATTCGCTGCTCTCACTCCCACTCAGCACTGATTGGTTGAGCAGAAGTAACATTTCATTGGAAGAAGAAAAAACATAAACAATCTTACTGCAGCAGCGACAGGGAAAAAGGGAAGCTAAAGGGGTACTGCGACAAAAATCTTTTTCTTTTAAATGAACTGAAAATTAAACAGATTTGTAGTTTACTTCTAATTAAAAATCTCCAGTCTTCCAGTACTTATCAGCTGCTGTATGTCCTGCAGGACGTGGTGTATTCTTCCCAGTCTGGAGAGCAGGAGAGGTTTTCTATGGGGATTTGCTACTGCTCTGGACAGTTCCTGACATGGACAGAGGTAGCAGCAGAGAGCACTGTGTCAGACTAGAGAGACTACGCCACTTCCTGCAGGACATACAACACCTGATAAGTACTGAAAGACTGGAGATTTTTTAATAGAAGTAAATTACGAATCTCTGGCACTTTCTGGCACCAGTTAATTTAAAAGAAAACATTTTTTGCTGAACTGCCCCTTTAATTCTAGAATTGCTTGCCGCCATCTCCACCACCACTTGATGGACAGCAGCAGGCGCGTTTCACACTCGTATTCCTGCTTCATGCCAGATCACAGCTCTAGATTTTTTCTAAGATTGTGGGATTAGAGAGACGGTTACATCTCATCGCAGCCTTGATGGAAACTCGCATGTCCTGCAGGAAGTGGTGTATTCTCTCCAGTCTGACACAGTGCTCTCTGCTGCCACCTCTGTCCATGTCAGGAACTGTCCAGACCAGGAGAGTTTTTCTATGGGGATTTGCTGCTGCTCTGGACAGTTCCTGACATGGACAGAGGTGGCAGCAGAGGGCACTGTGTCAGACTGGACATAATACACCACTTCCTGCAGGACATACAGCAGCTGATAAGTACTGGAAGACTGGAGATTTTTAAATAGAAGTAAATTACAAATCTATTTAACTTCTGAAAGCAGTTGATTTGAAAGTAAAAGATTTTCACCAGAGTACCCCTTTAAGAATGTGTTTTTGAGGGGGAGGGGTTTAGGTCACAGGGAGGCAGATGCAAAAATATTTTAATTGGATGGAATCCCCCTTTAATAAAAGGACAGATATGTGTAGTATATATTATTGAAGCAGTCCAGGTCTCCATCGTGTCCGGCTGTAGACCTGGGATATAGACCAGGAGCCGTTACGCAGTCTTTTACTCTACAACCCGCAATTGCGGAAACACAAGTGAAGATTTGAGACTCCGCTTAGCAAGGGCAGGTTAGATGTCAGAGGACAAGAGACGGCAATACAAGAGCAAAAAAAAAAAATCTGAAATTCAGGGGAAGGTAATGGGGAGAAAAACAATGAAAACAATACTCTGTGTTCCTATTTAAAGTGCCTCTCTCAATGCTATATGCATACAGCTAGAGGCAAGCTGGAAACCAGCCAGGTCCTGGCTGCCAGCAAAAATTTTGTCACCTCCTTTGAACATCTGAAGTATGTTTACCCAATAGATTTCATTAAATTACACTTCCATTAGGAAGCATACAATGTTGATACTCATCTCGGAGATAAAAGGGATCGCTAAGAGGCATGTCATCCGGCTACCCAGCTGATTGCTATTTCTAGGCCAATCAAGGATATACGCCAGAACAATACTTGGTGGAGGAAAAAAATAAAAAAATAACAAGGCATCTCCCAAAGGGACCCCACACTCCGCGGCTACAGTCCCATTATGCCAATGAGCTGATCATTAATGACACTGCTTAGACAGCGCCTTATTTTCATACAAAACAGCCCGGATTTGGGTCATTAGCTGGATTTTTCTCGGTTGTCTAGAAAACCTGCTATTTCAGGGGGATACAACTTTCAAGGAGGTGCGGCGGCGGCGGATTCCTCGCCATATGTTCCCGCTTGTCCATCGATGAGAGAACGAGACAACAAAAAAATAAAAGTATTTACGCAGCGAATATTAATAGGAAGATATTAGCGGCGGGACGGGAGATGTGGACAGAACTTTATTCATTGCAAGTTTTGGAGATAGGGAGTACTTGGAGCGCCTCTTCCAGGGGTTAAGCCACTAAATTACCATGAAAGAATACAATTAAAAATTACCACCGCTCCGTAATCACATAATCCCTCTACTGGGAGCCGAGCATGGAGATGGGGAAGGAACGCCGAGAATCCACCGCCGGGGGATAGATACATTAGGAGACCGCACTGAAATGGCAATTCTTAGATAATTTAGATTTTAATAAAGTCAATGCTGCTCATTTCTTGTGGATTAACTCAGATGCTTGAGGGGTGCGAGGCTTTCAGGAGGGGTTGAAGGGATAGTTCACCCCAGAAACATTTCTTTTAAATCAACTGGTGTCAGAAAGTGCCAGAGATTTTGTAATTTACTTCTATTTAAAAAATCTCCAGTCTTCCAGTACTTATCAGCTGCTGTATGTCCTGCAGGAAGTGGTGTATTCTCTCCAGTCTTACACATTGTTCTCTGCTGCCACCTCTGTCCATGTCAGGAACTGTCCAGAGCAGTTGAAAATTCCCATAAAAAAACCTCTCCTGCTCTGGACAGTTCCTGACATGGACAGAGGTGGCAGCAAAGAGCACTGTGTCAGACTGGAGAGAATACACCACTTCCTGCAGGACATACAGCAGCTGATAAATACTGGAAGACTGGAGATTTTTTTAATATAAGTAAATTACTAATCTTGGGTACGAGTTGATATTAAAAGAATTTAAAAAAAAACCCAGTTAACTGGGCTACAGGTGTGTTAACCATCTCCAAGCCCCCCAAAAATTATAATAGAGGACCTAATGTAGGGAATAGCTACAGGAAAGATCAATCTGGTCCAGGGATGGGGAGCCCTTTGGCCCTTTATCTGTGGCAAAACTACAATCCAATCATGCCTGGACAGCCAAAGCTAAAGCCCCTATATCTGATCTAGTCCAATACATATCGATTCAGTGACGATGAAAAAATAAGAATAATCACCCAAGATCTCAAGTCTGACCACTCGCCCCTCTATGACCCGGAAATGATCACAAGTGGGTGGTCAATGGATTTATGGTCATAGGGAGTGATTTTTTTTTCAGTATAGATGTACATAAGTGTTGTGCACAACAACTGTTCTATGTAAACGTTTGCACATTTTTTAAAGTGGGTGGGACTTGGGGGAAGGGGTGTGGCCTTTTGCAGACATTAACCATACCCATAATTTACACAAATATTAAAGTGAAACCCTTGCCAGCCTGTAGCTAGAAAAGAGAGCGGCACACACAGACAGACATAGAAACCCCCCCATATGAGCTGCGGCACCTTACACCAACAGCAGAAACATACTAATGTTAATAGGTGTCCCACACTGACCGTATCAAACTATTAGAACATTAACAAATATATATATCTGCAAGTCTACATATATCTGCACATAACAGAGTTGTAAGAAACTATAAAATGGCACCAATCACACTACAGTTTTTTGTACAATTTTCTTCTGGACACTTTATCATGGACATATTAATATAATTTGAACAACATAACAACGTAATATGTCACCAATGGGCAGTACAGGGCAATAAAACAATATGTGTGTCAGACATATATATATATATATATATATACACACACACACACACACACACACATACATATATATAGCTATCTATATATCCATCTCTGGGCGGGAAGGTTTACACTCCAGCAGCCCCTGTGACCTGCAGAGGCCGTGTCCTAGTCCAGGCTTAACCCAGCCCAGAACAGAATTCATAGAGAAACTTTATTCCCTCCACAGTAACCAAGACACAACAGATCTGCGGGCAGTCACAATACAGAAATTATGGTTGCCTATTTCTAATTCTACTTAAATAGTCAGATGGGCGAGAACTTTACGGTGTAAATGCTGGACCCAAAATTCATAGAACCAAGGGAGTGCTTGCAGAAAAGTCCCCCACCCCCGGTCCATCTAGTTTGCCCAAGTAGTATTCCTTTTCTTATTATTTTAGGATAGACAAATGTATATACCAGGCAGGTTACATTCTGTTATTGTAGATTTACCAACCACATCTGCTGGTTTGCTCCAAGCATCTACTACTCTTTCAGTAAAGTAATATTTTCCCTTTCCCTTCTTCCTCCTGTAACATATATAAAGGTTTCCATCATGTCTCTCCTTTCCCTTCTTTCCCCTGTAACACGTATAAAAGGTTTCCATCATGTCCCCCTTTCCCTTCTTCCTCCTGTAACATATATGAAGGTTTCCATCATGTCCCCCCTTTCCCTTCTTCCTCCTGTAACATATATAATAAATGTTTCCATCATGTCCTCCCTTTCCCTTCTTCCTCCTGTAACATATATAAAGGTTTCCATCATGTCCTCCCTTTCCCTTCTTTCCCCTGTAACATACATACACAGGTTTCCATCATGTCCTCCCTTTTCCTTCCTCCTCCTGTAATATATATATATATATATATATATATATATATATATATATATATTACAGGAGGAGGAAGGAAAAGGGAGGACATGATGGAAACCTGTGTATGTATGTTACAGGGGAAAGAAGGGAAAGGGAGGACATGATGGAAACCTTTATATTTATATATATATATATATATATATATATATATATATATATATATATATATATATATAAATATAAAGGTTTCCATCATGTCCTCCCTTTCCCTTCTTCCTCCTGTAACATATATTAAGGTTTCCATCATGTCCTCCTTTCCCTTCTTCCCCCTGTAACACGTATAAAGGTTTCCATCATGTCCCCCTTTCCCTTCTTCCTCCTGTAACATATATAAAGGTTTCCATTATTTCCCCCTTTCCCTTGTTCCTCCTGTAACATATATAAAGGTTTCCATCATGCCCCCCCCCTTACCCTTCTTCCTCCTGTAACATACATACACAGGTTTCCATCATGTCCCTCTTTCCCTTCTTCCTCCTGTAACATATATATAAGGTTTCCATCATGTCTTCCCTTTCCCTTCTTCCTCCTGTAACATATATAAAGGTTTCCGTCATGTCTTCCCTTTCCCTTCTTCCTCCTGTAACATATATACACAGGTTTCCATCATGTCCTCCCTTTCCCTTCTTCCTCCTGTAACATATATACACAGGTTTCCACCATGTCTCCCTTGAAAGTGATGACAGGTTCTTGAGTTGAAACACAAAGTATAATAAAAGTTGCGGTATTCTTTATTATACACTGAGTAGGTTTTATTTCTACTAGAAAACTTTAAGAACACGAAACAATCAGAATCTTAATAACTAGAGATGAGCGAACCTGGAGCATGCTCAAGTCCATCCGAACCCGAACTTTCGGTATTTGATTAGCAGTGGCTGCTGAAGTTGGATAAAGCCCTAAGGCTATGTGGAAATCATGGATATAGTCATTGGCTGTATCCATGTTTTCCAGACAACCTTAGAGCTTTATCCAAGTTCAGCAGCCCCAGCTAATCAAATACCGAACGTTCGGGTTCCGATCGACTTGAACCCGGTTCGCTCATCTCTATCAATAACCACATAAAACGTATAATATTCTCTATTATAGCCAAGTGTGGTAGAAAAGCTCTGACTAAAGAACAAGGGTTAAGAGCTGATAGGACGGCGGTGTAGTGCGAGCTCCCCTCTGCTAGAACACGGCTTGGCTATTCCGCCCGCGGTTTGCAGGTGTGTTCGCTCTCCTCGGACTGACACCTCAATTTGCTCTGTCACTTTTTATGAGTGGGTGTACAATCCTATATCCCACATTGTCACCTACACGTTTCTTTGGAATGGGCTCTGTCAGTCGGTGTTAACAACTTTCATCAGCTTTAAATACAACATGTTTCATTTATGAGGCCGGCCTAATAGTGAAAACTGACAATCACATGTCACGGCATCGACGGCGCCACCAAACAGGGACATAGGAAATGTCACATAAACTTCCCTCTGCCGGAATCAAGCTGTCCTTATTACTCTGTGTCTGTCAGCCCCGCTTTATATACATTGCTTTCCCGATCAATGTCACTTATCCCCCAATCCGCTGAAATTCATGGAGATTTTATTATCAGCCAAAAAAAAATTTATAAAAAATTCATCTACCCTCGGATCCTTCTAGTATTGTCAGCTACGCGGCCACCGCCACCGTGTCGTCTGTAACCTTCAGGGTTAACACTTTGTTTCCATTATTGTTCTCCTTGTTTCACTTCTATACAATGTTACTTACATTACAAAGGAAAAGTCATCAAGATTATAACCCCTTCATAGCTATATGTGATCATGATTTAAAGGGTGCTGTTCCAATAATCACATTGTGACCCCTAGTATTAAAGGGGTACTCCAGGTTTTCAAGTCAGCTGGTGTCAGAAAGTTTTACAGATTCATAAATTACTTCTATTTAAAAATCTTCAGTCTTCCAGTACGTATCAGCTGCTGTATGTCCTGCGGGAAGTGGTGTATTCTCTCCAGTCTGACACAGTGCTCTCTGCTGCCATCTCTGTCCATGTCAGGAACTGTCCAGAGCAGCAAAAAATCCCCATAGAAAACATCTCCTGGACAGTTCCTGACAGAGGTGGCAGCAGAGAGCACTGTGTCAGACTGGAGAGAATACACCACTTACAGAAGATGATAAGTACTGGAAGACTGAAGATTTTTTTTTTATACAGAAGTAAATTACAAATGTATATAAAATTCTGACACCACTTGATTTGAAAGAAAAAGATTTTTGATGGTGTAGCCCTTTAAGGCTCAGTAACATATACAGTATCCACTGCAGACCTAATGCAGTGTTCAATGAGAAGATACGCCGATATCTGCAGCAGATCCTGGATGAATGCACTTCATCTGCATCCCTGGCGTACACCATGGGCAACGATTTTTATTTGATAAACTGTGAAATATTCCACCCATCAATGTTTACAAGCGCAGATTTTTGGGATATTTTTTAGCGGCTGACTGAATAAAGACAGTTTTGTTTCAGAGCAGAATCACAGCAATTCTTCTGCAGCAATTGGGCTCTCACATGTTCCATAAATACAGACAATGTGCTTTGGAATGGACATCGGAGCTCCAGTGTCATCAGTCACAATGATGCCAGGAGCTCCAAAACTGTTTAATTCTTCTCGCTACTGTACTGATACAGCCGCGTGGATACATCAGTACAGTAGTGCAAAGATTTAAAGAGTATGTGTTATAATTTTTACAATGTAAATCAATACGGGATGTGATATTAAGCATGTTTGCCGTTTGTATCCAAGTCGAGTCTTCTGAAGCATTTTAGTCTTGTGCAAGTTGAAAAAAAGAGACTAAGCGCAGCGGCCAGTACAGAGAGTCACGGCTCAATGTGTCCAATCACATGACTGCTTTATATCACATCCCCTGTAGATTAAAGATTTTCAACGTTGTACTGACAGTGACACCTTAAACAGAGCGAGATGTAGTGAGTTCTGAATTACGCTCTGTAGCTCATCGACCGTGAATGGACCATAATTATGGAACACGTGAATACCCCCTTAGGAGCATTCAGACAATGCAGATTTGCTGCAGACATTACAAGACTGATTCATTTTAGCCCACTAACGTGGTCCCCTAACTTCACAGTCTGTTGCAGGGCAGCTACAGGACATGAAGAGCGTCATCTGCGGCCAACCCTAATGTTTCCTTCTGCGGTTGTCACTTGTAAATGTGCAGGCAAGGTATCAAGGGGCCTATCGCCTGCTGCCATCCCCGTTGTCTCCTACCGCCAGATGTAGAACGGCACACAGTCTGCTGTCGTCATACTGTACGCTGTCCCTGCTGTGCAGTACGAGTGTGCTGTGGTGAGCTCCCCCTGGTGGCCAGAAGCCGCCATACTGTACACCGTCCCTGCTGTTCGGTACCTGTATGCTATGATGAGCTCCCCCTGGGGGCTGGAAGCCGCCATACTGTACGCTGTCCCTGATGTGCTGTCCGAGTGTGCTGTGGTGAGCTCCCCCTGGTGGTCCGAAGCCACCATACTGTACACTGTCCCTGCTGTACTGTACGAGTGTGCTATGGTGAGCTCCCCTTGGTGGCTGGAAGCTGCCATACCATACCTGGATCAGACTTCACAGATTCCCTCTCACACTCCTGGTCTGGTTGTAGGAGACACAGACATATGTGAACGGGCCTCATGTGATCAGTGACAGTGTAGACTTGCAGCCTTTACATGGTCGCCTGAACAATACAGTGATTGTTCCTGCAGCCTGGCCATGTATTTGATCGGGCCTTCTGTACACCATGGCCCCACACCAGGCTGTGTATAAGGACCCTGATATCAGTCAGCAGCCTCTCCTCCTTCTGGAGACAGCTACTTGGCATATTTTGTTCCCAGAAGGCATTGCGTGACTTGAAAGATTCCACATGCCTCTGAAGCCACTTTACCCCTCCTTATCATACCCTTCAGGTGATGTGGGACATGTCAGGGCATGCTGGGAGTTGTGGTTTTGGGGGTCACTTCTATAAAGAACGGACTTACGATTATAGGAGAAGAATTAGAGGGGACGTAGTAAACAAGAGGCGCCTCTTGGTTCTTGATAAGAGAACATAGAGAGGAATCTACATGCACACATTTCACTGCTGAAAAGGGAACTCATAATGTCATTTAGGGCGCCTGAGTGATGTGAATGGCGAGGTCTGAGCCGTGTACGCCACGCCGTAGATTACACCGTTATCGCTCCACAGCAGAACACAATAAGGGAAATCCATTCATTACCTTTCCGCAATCCCATCCGTTCACAATGAAACCTTTCATCTTGCTAAATGCCACAATTCTAATCTGACGTTAATTTAGAAATCGCCGCAGATTTAGCTTAAAATAATAAAACCCGGCATCAAAAAAAAAAACTCCACAGCCGAGCAACAAACAGCTGGGAAGACAATTTGAGGCAATGGATGTATTCTAGCTTATCCCTCTATGCAGGGTCCACTGGATCTCTTTAATAGGCTGACAGTTGCATTGGGATGGTTAATAAAACATTCAACACCATGTCTTCAGCCAATATAGGAATGCAAATCCCACCAGAAATATATAATTCATCAGACAGTAATATTTAGTCATAGCCAAATAATAATACTGCACAGGAAAAATACAAAAAATATAAAAGTAAAATAAAAAAACAGCAACAGTGCCACCTAGAGGCCAGCAAGGAGTACTGCAGGCTACTTATCCTCACTATACAGATACATAGTAACATCATCTATCACTGTACAGATATATAGTAACATTATCCATCACTGTACAGTTATATAGTAACATTATCTATCACTGTACAGATATATAGTAACATTATCCATCACTGTACAGTTATATAGTAACATTATCTATCAATCAATGTACAGATATTAGTAACATTATCCATCACTGTACAGGTATATAGTAACATTACTGTACAGGTATATACTAACATTACCCATCACTGTATAGTTATATAGTAACATTACCCATCACTGTACAGATATATAGTAACAGTATCACTGTACAGTAATAATGTTACTATATATCTGTACAGTGATGGGTAATGTTACTATATAACTGTACAGTGATGGATAATATTACTATATAACTGTACAGTGATGGATAATGTTACTATATAACTGTACAGTGATGGATAATATTACTATATATCTGTACAGTGATAATGTTACTATATACCTGTACAGTGATGGATAATGTTACTATATACCTGTACAGTGATAGATAATGTTACTATATATCTGTACAGTGATGGGTAATGTTACTATATAACTGTACAGTGATGGATAATGTTACTATATATCTGTACAGTGATAGATAATGTTACTATATAACTGTACAGTGATGGATAATATTACTATATATCTGTACAGTGATAATGTTACTATATACCTGTACAGTGATGGATAATGTTACTATATACCTGTACAGAGATAATGTTACTATATACCTGTACAGTGATGGATAATATTACTATATATCTGTACAGTGATGTTACTATATACCTGTACAGTGATATACCTGTACAGTACAGGTATATAGTAACATTATCCATCACTGTACAGTTATATAGTAACATTATCCATCACTGTACAGGTATATAGTAACATTATCTATCACTGTACAGGTATATAGTAACATTATCTATCACTGTACAGGTATATAGTAACATTATCCATCACTGTACAGATATATAGTAACATTATCCATTACTGTACAGATATATAGTAACATCTATCACTGTACAGGTATATAGTTACATCATCTATCACTGTACAGGTATATAGTAACATTATCTATCACTGTACAGGTATATAGTAACATTACTGTACAGGTATATAGTAACATTATCCATCACTGTACAGTTATATAGTAACATTATCCATCACTGTACAGGTATATAGTAACATTATCTATCACTGTACAGGTATATAGTAACATTATCTATCACTGTACAGGTATATAGTAACATTATCCATCACTGTACAGATATATAGTAACATTATCCATTACTGTACAGATATATAGTAACATCTATCACTGTACAGGTATATAGTTACATCACCTATCACTGTACAGGTATATAGTAACATTATCTATCACTGTACAAGTATAAAATAACCTTCCTGTTTGGGGAATTTCATTTTCAGTGACATAGAGACCAGAACTTAGCACATGAAGTGGGGGAGGAGCTTAGCTTGTGCTATGTGTAGGAGATGGAGGAGGGGCCTGGGCTGCGGTACCTGCCTGCTTTTCTGCCCCTAAAAGATAAATCAAGATTTTTCTCTCATCTACAGTGCTTAGTGTAACCCTTTCCTTCCTGTGTTGTCTCTTTTTTGCTTCCATTGCACAAAGTAAAGCCAGTGCATCAGTAACCTCTTCTCCTTCCACACCATCTATAGTGGGTACTGTAAATTACCTACCTGCAGTAAAATACCTACTGTACAGAACTATACCTACAGCTCACCTTTACCAGCACAAGTATTAGTATTAAATTTTAAATATTATCTTTCATCTTCATTGGATCTGCGCCTGATTCTCTACCCTGGTTGGAGGGAGGTCTTTTTTCTTTACCAGCACAACGTCACAGCATAGCAGTAAAGACTAAGGTTTGTGCTGTAACTGGCCAGACAACTAAGGGTGGAAGTTTGAGGGATGCAATAACTTACAGCCACGCTAGAGGACACAGCGTGACCATTTATCACATCTTAATGGATCCCATGTATTGATGCATGTATTGATCCCCGGTGTGTCATACAGGGAGCAGCCCTATCAACGTTGTCCAGGTTAGAAAATCCATTTGCATAGAACCTGTAAGTAAACCAAAAAAGGACCCTCCTCTTCTGACTAGAGTAGAGAGTAGTTACACAAAGTGTCCGTCATCCTGGAGGACTCATCCTGACCTGCTCTTCATTACACAGACAACCCATCGATGTGAATGGTCTCTATGGTTCATATCACCTGTGAAGGTGCTGCAAGAGAATGAAACACTAAGGCTGCATTCACACGTTTAGTAATTTATCAGAACCGTATACGATGTCTGCAAATATCTGCAAAACACAAAAAAAATTGCCTATAATGCGTCTGTAATGTTTTGGTTTTTTTTTTGTTTTTTTTGTTTTTTTTTTTGGGGGGGGGGGGGGGGGAAGACAGCAAAAAAAGGGTAAGGTGATAGTTAAATAATGGGAATGGTTGAAAATGATAATTCGCATTTTTTGCAGAAGTCAGACTTTTTATCCATTAATAAAAAAAAAAAAAAAATTACGGACGCTCCCATAGACTTCTATGGGACAATCTATGCCACAATTACATTCCATACTGAAGCTTGTCAGTAGTTTTACCAAGCAACAGAATCCAAAAGATCCGCAGATGAACCACTTATTGAGATGACCCATAAAATCACAGACATGCCATGGAGACCCAGGAGATAAAAGTCAACGCGTTTCAGGTGTATGTGCACCCTTATACATGAAAAGTTCTACTAACACACACAACAAGCTTTAAACTTTAGTCTCCACTCATAAATAACATTACAATACAGAATAACAAATATGTGCTAGTTAAAAACAATGCATAGGAGTTCTACCTGCTTGTTATTGTAAGTATAACAATATTCTATGTAGACTAATACATTTACATACACCTGTAATGTAGGAGAAGCTCTCTTCTGACATTTAACCCCTTCAGGAATGTGGTTCCTAACTGGAAAATCCAGAACCCTTCATGATGGTGAAGCCTACGCCTTCTTCTATCTCCACCTCTAGGTGGCGGCAGTGTCCTCTCCAGAGACAGACTCAGAGAAACTCGGTTTTGCAATTGTGCTTTTCCATAAAGTGCTTGGATGCACCTGATGGATTTCTGGAGCTACTATGGTCTATATGGTACAAACGCTCCAGAATATGTACACAGAGTTTCCTAGTTATGCATCCAACACACATCAAGTCACAAGCAATACAAATCACATACACTCACCGGCCACTTTATTAGGTACACCATGCTAGTAACGGGTTGGACCCCCTTTTGCCTTCAGAACTGCCTCAATTCTTGGTGGCATAGATACAACAAGGTGCTGGAAGCTTCCTCGGAGATTTTGGTCCATATTGACATGATGACATCACACAGTTGCCGCAGATTTGTCGGCTGCACATCCATGATGCGAATCTCCCGTTCCACCACATCCCAAAGATGCTCTATTGGATTGAGATCTGGTGACTGTGGAGGCCATTGGAGTACAGTGACCTCATTGTCATGTTCAAGCAGAAATCGAGACTCATCAGACCAGGCAACGTTTTTCCAATCTTCTACTGTCCAATTTCGATGAGCTTGTGCAAATTGTAGCCTCAGTTTCCTGTTCTTAGCTGAGCGGAGTGGCACCCGGTGTGGTCTTCTGCTGCTGTAGCCCATCTGCCTCAAAGTTGGCCGTACTGTGCGTTCAGAGATGCTCTTCTGCCTACCTTGGTTGTAACGGTTGGCTATTGGAGTCACTGTTGCCTTTCTATCAGCTGGAACCAGTCTGCCCATTCTCCTCTGACCTCTGGCATCAACAAGGCATTTCCGCCCACAGAACTGCCGCTCACTGGATGTTTTTTCTTTTTTGCACCATTCTCTGTAAACCCTAGAGATGGTTGTGCGTGAAAATCCCAGTAGATCAGCAGTTTCTGAAATACTCAGACCAGCCCTTCTGGCACCAACAACCATGCCACGTTCAAAGGCCCTCAAATCACCTTTCTTCCCCATACTGATGCTCGGTTTGAACTGCAGGAGATTGTCTTGACCATGTCTACATGCCTAAATGCACTGAGTTGCCGCCATGTGATTGGCTGATTAGAAATTAAGTGGTAACGTGCAGTTGGACAGGTGTACCTAATAAAGTGGCCGGTGAGTGTACATCATGTAAGTACTATTGCAATTGAGAAAGCTCTTAAAGGGGTACTCTGGCATAAATCTTTTTCTTTCCACAGCGTCCTGGCATATACTGGAAAGTGAGAACAGCCCAAGTGAAATCAAAGATTTGTCCAGAAGTTACGGACAAAACTAGGGAGCGTGTTAATGTAGCCTTACTGCCAGATACCCCCAAAAATAACAGCTGATCACTGGGGGTTCGAGGAAAGGGAAACTGTGCAATCTACATACTGTCCAGGCCCACAACAGGCGGGGAATATACAGAGAGTGCACGAGTACAGAGATGACCCAATGGGTGATAATCCCTAGCAGCACTATAAGGATCCAATAGGGGAAAGATGGATTATTATCCCTACTATCACTATAAGGCTCCAATAGGGGAAAGCTGGATTATGATCCCTTCTATCACTATAAAGATCCAATCGGGGAAAGCTGGATTATGATCCCTACTATCACTATAAAGATCCAATCGGGGAAAGCTGGATTATGATCCCTACTATCACTATAAGGCTCCAATAGGGGAAAGCTGGATTATCATCCCTACTATCACTATAAGGCTCCAATAGGGGAAAGCTGGATTATCATCCCTACTATCACTATAAGGCTCCAATAGGGGAAAGCTGGATTATCATCCCTACTATCACTATAAGGCTCCAATAGGGGAATGCTGGATTATGATCCCTACTATCACTATAAGGATCCAATAGGGGAATGCTGGATTATGATCCCTACTATCACTATAAGGCTCCAATAGGGGAATGCTGGATTATGATCCCTACTATCACTATAAGGCTCCAATAGGGGAATGCTGGATTATGATCCCTACTATCACTATAAGGCTCCAATAGGGGAATGCTGGATTATGATCCCTACTATCACTATAAGGCTCCAATAGGGGAATGCTGGATTATGATCCCTACTATCACTATAAGGCTCCAATAGGGGAAAGCTGGATTATGATCCCTACTATCACTATAAGGCTCCAATAGGGGAAAGCTGGATTATTATCCCTACTATCACTATAAGGCTCCAATAGGGGAATGCTGGATTATGATCCCTACTATCACTATAAGGCTCCAATAGGGGAATGCTGGATTATGATCCCTACTATCACTATAAGGCTCCAATAGGGGAATGCTGGATTATGATCCCTACTATCACTATAAGGCTCCAATAGGGGAATGCTGGATTATGATCCCTACTATCACTATAAGGATCTAATAGGGGAATGCTGGATTATTATCCCTACTATCACTATAAGGCTCCAATAGAGGAAAGCTGGATTACTATCCCTACTATCACTATAAGGATCCAAAGCTGGAAAACTAGGTGATAATTCCTACCAGCACTGTAAGGATCCACTAGTGGAAAGCAAGCATTTATTACCTATATTACCTAAGTATCCATGATACTCTATACACTATACGCTCAGCACGCAGCAATGATTGGAAGCCCCCTACAGAATGAATGGAGTTATGGCTAACTGGGGAGGGCATTACTAATAATTACCTATAATATGGACAGGGGACAAAGCTAGATGCTAGGAAAAGCCCTTAAAGGAAAATCACGCGATGCAAACTGTGGACAAATTATGAAACAAAAATGTCCGGTGCTGATACAATACAATGTACAGTAGTACAATACAAAACCCCATCCAGAGAGGAGATCAGGGCACTGTATATACTGGGGTGCACAGCATGTAAACTCTGTAGTGTATTTATCGTGTGTTACTCTATACTTAGGGCCCTATTCCACTGGACGATTATCGTTCACATAATCGCTAACGGTTAACGATCTCAAACGACCGCTATTGCGAAAGACCTGAAAACGTTCACTCATTTCCATGAAAAGATAATCGTTACTTATGATCGTATTTGCGATCGTTTTTTCTTCGCTATTGCGTTCTACTGCGATTGTCCGAATGACGTCTTATTCAATGCGAACGATTTGCGAACGAGCAACGATAAAAATAGGTCCAGGTCTTATAAACAGATCAACGATTTCTCGTTCGGTCGTTAATCGTTAACTGCATTTCAACCGAACGATTATTGTTTAGATTCGAACGATTTAACGCTAATCGTCCGATGGAATAGGGCCCTTACTCTGCAGGCAGAGATATCTTCAGTCAGTACAAGGTACATGAGCTGAGCTCCCACCAGGTGGCGCTGTGTGCTTTCCATAAGACGCTATTTGATTTACACACTGTGGTACAGTTTTGTTTTTCTTATTTTTTTATTTTATTTTAATATTTGCAATTGCGGTCACCCCCGCTTCCCATAAAAAAAAAAAAGTCTGATAAAATCTAAAATGTGCTGAACGTTGTCACTTTTAGTCTATGTTGGACACATTCCAATTAAAGGGGTTATGCTCCAGTGTTCGCAAACCACTGCCACTTTCTTCCAGAGACAGCAACGCTCTTGTCTTCAGTTTGGGTGCAGGTTTTGCAGTTCTATTAAAGTGAATGGACCTGAACTGGAGAAAAGAATGGTACTGTCTCTGGAAGAAAGTAGTGGAATGGAGTTATCAAGCAGTAGAAAAATGGATCCAGCAGGGATATGGTGTGGAATACCGGGGCAGCTCAATCCCCCTGGGTATACGACAGAATATGGCGCTGCAAAGATGTGATCTAAGCCAAATATAGAAGAGATCCCTCACACAGAGCAGTGCCTCCATCGCTTTACTAACCTGTGTTTGCAGTGCAAGATCTAAGCTTAGGAAAACATATACACACACATATATATATATATATAATAATTATATATATATTGTTATTATAAGTCGATTGGGATTCCTCTCTATGCGCCGCAAGGGAGAGCGGCTCTGGTGGACCTGTCTATGCATAGTATATGTAATGCTACATGGCTTCCCCTACAGTAACAGCTGACTGGGGGTCAGAGGGCCTGGGGTATCAGGAGGAAACCCTTCACACTGGGTGACCCCAACCAAAGTTCTATCATATAGTTACAATATAAAATATACATTATCTGACCACTGACTGGTTTTTACTGCTCCAATATATCTGAAATAAAAAGGAAGCAGCTTTGTAGATTCCAATAGATAAATAAATCTTATGTTTTGTGCCTGCAGCTCTGATGCACACCTATGTGTAGTCATGTAGTCTCCTGTCTGTAAATTAAAGGGAGGAGGCTGCCAGAAGATTACAGGGTCAGACTACAAGAGCTTGCTTGTAGTCTGTAACCATGGAGACATATAGTGTTGCTGCTGTCCACATTTGCCCATAATAGCAGTTATCTACACTTGCTGCCGCTTTAAAAGTTTGGCAGTGGGGAAAAAAAATAATTTCGTATGGCGGTGGGGGGGAAACACAGTAAAGAAGCTATATTTACCTGTCTGGGTATCCGCTCAGCGCACGTCCCGCTCCTGGGCCCCACCGACTTCTTGCTAGTTTCCCCCTGCTCCTACTTCCCGATCCGGCTGAGGGATGCCCCGCTCAGCCAAAGAGTATTTGGGGTAGGATAATCCCACCCTTCAGTGACGTGGCAGCCGGGTCCTGATGTACCTCACGGGAGAAAATAGCACTCGGCGGGGTACAGGAGCCCAGCAGTGCAGCGCAGACACCAGGTGCGGTAAGTATATGTTCTTGGTTTCTCAATACCCACCCAACCAACCCTGCCCAATATCAATTTTCATCCCTCCTCATCATCATCTTAGCCCAAGGAGACGTGAAGAGGCTGAAGGTTCAAGACTGGGACTATATGAAGTTTGAGCCACTATCTCAGTTTCTGGACAGTATGTACTCTATGGAGAGAAAAATGGACATGGCCGCACATTCACAATACCTACTACTACACAATACTACTAACATCAGGTGTTCATTAGATTTTGATCAAAGTGCATAAACCCACACCCCTGTAGTAACTCACCCAGCACTTTCCAACCTGCACAGCAGTGATAAGACCTAGCAATGTATGTGTAAATGACATCAATGCCAAGAGAAACGTAAATGCTGCTGCATTGTGGGTAAATACGAACACAACGGCTGATACCGTATAGCTTCTATCTGTAGTGTGGTAACTCACAAAATCGGCCTCCAGCTTGCCCATCTCTTGCTTGTAGCTCCTCATGCGGGTGCTGTACATGGCCCGGCTCTGGACTGGGATCTCCCGCACTTCCAGATCCATCTGCTCCAGCTGTCAGGGAAGAAATGGTGAGAAGAATGAGGGAAGACATTACTGCATCAATCATGTGCTGAATATAACATACACTGCTATGTCCATGTGCAAGCTGGTGAGGACTGCCACCAAGGTGAGCTTTACTAAAAGGGGAACTTCAGTGAAAATTTTTTTAAATCATCTGGTGTCAGAAAGAGAGATATATATATATTAGTATTAACTTCTATTAAAAAAAATCTCCAATCTTTCAGTACTTATCAGTTGCTGCATGTCCTGCAGGAAGTGGTGTATTCTCTCCTGTCTGACACAGTGCTCTCTGCTGCCACCTCTGTCCATGTCAGGAACTGTCCAGAGCAGGAGAGGTTTTCTCAAGGGGATTTGCTACTGCTCTGGACAGTCCCTGACATGGACAGAGGTAACAGCAGAGAGCGCTGTGTCAGACTGGAAAGAATGCACCACTTCCTTCAGGGCACACAGCAGCTGATAAGTACTGGAAGAATGGAGATTTTTTTTTTTATAGAAGCAATTTACAAATTTGTATAACTTTCTGACATCAGTTGATTTGAAAATATTTTTTTCCTGCTGGAGTACCCCTTTAGGTATAACCATTCTCCATACACCTACTGTATGGAAGGAATGGAGGGAGCATGTACACAGAATAGTGGAGAAATGCCTCAGATGTAGGAGAGACGAGCAGCCCATGAAAGGGGCGTGGCTAAACTCCTCCCAATGCTTGGCCTAGATGTATTATATCAAACAAACCAAAAATAAAGTGCCCTAAAGGTAGGTAATCTGGATGGTTCAAATACCAAAACAATTTTATAAGGGCCAAAAGCCCAGATCACATCCAGTAAACCTACCACTAAGTAAAACGTAACTTTTAATAACTTTCAAATAGAAATAATAAGTATAAAGTTGTGCTCATTAAAATCACAGAGCTTCCATAACCTTCTACAGTGAATCAACCTATATCTGTATAGTCATAGTAGCTGCAGACTACTGACTACCTCGTAGTATATTACTATCTAACTGGGCTATGAAAGCAATGAATTTAAAATCAACCGCACAGCCCCTCAACTAGTTTCACCCACACATGGGCTTCATCAGGAGGAGGGCTTATATGCTAGGTACATAATACATGGGTACTTATACAATAAGAAGATGTAAGTGCGTCTATGTCCCGAGCTATTCCAAAGCCACGCCCACAGCCTGATGACATCACCATTTATTATTACAGTGATTACAGTGGTTAGGAGTCCTGGAAGCCTATTAATAGTTACTGTATAGGAAGCTGCAGTGCTTCTAGCATAACTATTAGCTTTGTGATTTCCTTTTGTTGCGATGTGCTGCTGATCTGTGCTGTGGGGGTGAGATCAGGCCCCTCTGCCCCCTGACAATACGCTGCAGCCCTTGCAGTTACTGCTCTGCTCCCTCCGCGACAAGCAGAAAGCGATTTATACTGCCTGACATCCAGTGATGTAGGGGATCAGTATGAAGAGTGACTGAGCATGTGTGTCCCCCAGCAGTCAGCTCAGAAGGTGGACACAGTGACTGAGCATGTGTGTGTCCCAGCAGTCAGCATAGAAGGTGGACACAGTGACTGAGCATATGTGTCCCAGCAGTCAGCATAGAAGGTGGACACAGTGACTGAGCATGTGTGTCCCAGCAGTCAGCATAGAAGGTGGACATAGTGACTGAGCATGTGTGTCCCCCAGCAGTCAGCTCAGAAGGTGGACAGAGAGAGACTGAGCATGTGTGTCCCCCAGCAGTCAGCTCAGATGGTGGACAGTGAGACTGAGCATGTGAGTCCCCAAGCAGTCAGCTCAGATAGTGGACACAGTGACTGAGCATGTGTGTCCCCCAGCAGTCAGCATAGAAGGTGGACAGTGACTGAGCATGTGTGTCCCCCAGCAGTCAGCTCAGAAGGTGGACAGAGAGACTGAGCATGTGTGTCCCCCAGCAGTCAGCTCAGAAGGTGGACACAGTGACTGAGCATGTGTGTCCCCCAGCAGTCAGCTCAGAAGGTGGACACAGTGACTGAGCATGTGTGTCCCCCAGCAGTCAGCTCAGAAGGTGGACACAGTGACTGAGCATGTGTGTCCCCCAGCAGTCAGCTCAGAAGGTGGACACAGTGACTGAGCATGTGTGTGTCCCCAGCAGTCAGCTCAGAAGGTGGACACAGTGACTGAGCATGTGTGTGTCCCCAGCAGTCAGCTCAGAAGGTGGACACAGTGACTGAGCATGTGTGTGTCCCCAGCAGTCAGCTCAGAAGGTGGACACAGTGACTAAGCATGTGTGTCCCCCAGCAGTCAGCATAGAAGGTGGACAGAGTGACTGAGCATGTGTGTCCCCCAGCAGTCAGCTCAGAAGGTGGACAGAGTGACTGAGCATGTGTGTCCCCCAGCAGTCAGCTCAGAAGGTGGACAGAGTGACTGAGCATGTGTGTCCCCCAGCAGTCAGCATAGAAGGTGGACAGAGTGACTGAGCATGTGTGTCCCCCAGCAGTCAGCTCAGAAGGTGGACAGAGTGACTGAGCATGTGTGTCCCCCAGCAGTCAGCTCAGAAGGTGGACAGAGTGACTGAGCATGTGTGTCCCCCAGCAGTCAGCATAGAAGGTGGATAGTGACTGAGCATGTGTGTCCCCCAGCAGTTAGCATAGAAGGTGGATAGTGACTGAGCATGTGTGTCCCCCAGCAGTCAGCTCAGAAGACATTCCGTACTATTTGCATCCCCAGGATGTGACTTCAGGAGACCTTGTTAGCATACCAAGCACGGACCATCTACAGACACTACAGATGAGAAATAATTTCCTCCATTCATGCCATACAGTAGTTTAGGGGGTATTCATGCTGAGTGTGCACTGTGACAGCTGCAGGTCTACATCATCCTAATCCAGAGAGAAGCTGCCTGGCCAGTCCCGGCGTCCCTGTGTCACACACCCACACACCTGCACACATCCTGACGGTGATGTCAGCGAGGGAATACCAGCTGTGCAGTCACTACGCCGCCAGACATGTGGAGCATTAGCACAACAAAAGGCGACAGATTCTGCCCTCAGCATCAAACCTGCGGAGCGCACCGCTACCCTCCTGGACTGGCAGAGCGCGGTGTACCCACAAATACGCACAGCGCCAGTCAGAGCTCAGCTACAATACTTGGGAGGGCTAGAGGCACAAATGTCCTTCCAACAAGAAATGTTATACAACTTTCCCAGACTCCTGAATGGCAAAACTGCTGCTACCTGCTCCTGACCTGGAGTAGAAAGGGTATGTGCACACTGAGGAATTCTGGAGGAATTGCAGAGGAAAGTTTTCTGCTTGAAATTCCTCGCCTTATCAGCTCTGGCAGAATTTGAGCAGAATTCACGCAGAATTTAAGCCTGCCTGCTGTTTGTGAAAGGAAAGAAAACTGACAACAGAAAGCAAACTGAATGCCCCCAAATACAGCCATAAACCCTTACAGAAAGTTATTAACTTATATTCACTTTAAATGAACAAAAACAAAAGCAAAAGCAAAAAAAAAAAAGATGGAAACATAGTTAAACAGACAAAATTTTGCATCAGACAAATGAAAATCAGGTGGCGAGTCCAAACCCAGGGGTGCAAAGAGCCAAAAATATGCAATCTAAATGCAGTGTGTGAACCCATCCCTAGCTGGAAACTGCGTCAGACTTTTGGTACATGGGCACTATGAAAGGGGTTATCCAGCATACCAAAAACATGGCCAAAGACAACACAACTCACAAAGATTTGTAATTAACCTTTTTTAAAGTTTCCAGTCTTCCAGTATTTATCAGCTGCTGTATGTCCTGCAGGAAGTTGTGTATTCTGTCCAGTCTGACACAGTGCTCTCTGCTGCCACCTCTGTCCATGTCAGGAACTGTCCAGAGCACAGAAAACCTCTCCTGCTCTGAAGTTCCTGATATAGACAGAGGTGGCAGCAGAGAGCACTGTGTCAGACTGGAGAGAACACACCACTTCCTGCAGGACATACAGCAGCTAATAAGTAACAGAAGACTGGAGATTTTTAAACAAGAGTAAATTACAAATCTATATACTGACCGCAGCAGCCTCCATTTCCAAGACGAACTGGTCTCAGGAGTGACAGCCCGCTTAGCCAATCATTGGCAGAGACGGGACAGCACAGTAGCGAAGTGATTGGCTGAGCGGTCTGGCCGTGCCGAGAGGAATCCAGAAATGGAGGAGGGAGCGTTCAGCAATAGACATAGGGCCACATGTATCATCCGGCGAACGGATGATCTTCAGCGGAAAGTGCCGATTTGCGTATTTTTTTATTCGCAAATGGACGATTTGCGAATAAAATATTCGCAAGTCGGCACTTTCAGCCGAGTACGCCAGGGGGGCGGAAACGGGGCGTGTAGTGGGCGGAACGGAGGGCGCGGACTCAGAGTCCACGCGATTTACCATCCGTTCCGCCCAAATGTACGCCGAAAACATACTCCAGTCCTCAGCTGGCGTAGGTTTTCGGTGGTGCGCACCGGCGCACACGGGATTTATGTAGAGGCAATCCGCCTCTACATAAATCTCCGTAGCGCCGGAGCTGCGGGGGCATTTATAAGTCCGGCGTAAAAAACGCCGGACTTATAAATGCCCCCCATAGGGTCTTAGTTATTTCCTTTATACCTGCAACAATATATAAAAAAAGTTTTCCCACACTGTATAATCCCTTTAATCTTACAGTCATTAAATAATACGTGTGAACGAACGTTTTAAGGTTAAAAAAAAAAAAATGGCGCAAATGACAGCTCTGTCCCCTCCAGGCCTCGCTGGTAACAGCTTCTCTCCCCTGTGGGCAAAAGGATCAGGCCCTGAAATTCAACAAGCCCGACCCTTCTCTCCTCTATTGATGGATCTACCACCCTAATGACCCGGGGCTGTCAGTTACCCACATACCCTGACCAAAGGAAATCAGCTGAAATCTCCCTCCTTCAAGCTGGGTTCACACTATGTATATTTCAGGCTGTATTTGGTCCTCATGTCAGGTCCTCATAGCAACCAAAACCAGGAGTGGATTGAAAACCCAGAAAGGATCTGTTCACACAATGTTGAAATTGAGTGGATGTCCGCCATATAACGGTAAATAACTTCCATTATTTCAATATAACAGCCGTTGTTTTAAAATAACAGCAAATATTTGCCATTAAATGACGGCCATCCACTCAATTACAACATTATGTGAACATAGCCTTTCTGTGTTTTCAATCCACTCCTTGTTTTGGTTGCTATACAGCCTCAAACATACAGCCTCAAATATACGTAGTGTGAACCCAGCCTTAGGGTGCATTCACACGTCCACAATTTTGCGGACGTGGAAGGCAAGTAATGGATCCGTTCCCCGTCCAGTACAATGAGTCAATATCATGCCGGCAGCGGGCAAACTCTCCGAGGCACTGTAATGACAGAGCCGCCCGGCATGATGAACGAATCCATTACTTGCCTTCCACATCCGTAACGTCCGCAATTGTGAATGCCTCCTTAGGCTTCATTCACACCAATATTTTCAAGGATTAAATTTGTGATCAGTATTTTTTTTTCCGCAATGCGCAAAATATCATCCATAGTGCATCAGTATTGTGCTTTGTATTAAAAGAAAAAAATAAAAAGATGTGGGGTGGCATTAAATGATGTCACTAGCTGTCCCAACCGGCCAGGAGAAGCTTAAATGGTGATGTCACAGAATTGCAGATGGTCTTGCGGCGTGCACTTCCCATGGAGTGCAGAGCTTCCCATAGACTTCCATTGGAGTATCTGTACCACAATTGCAGACCGCTTAACAACCAGTCCTATTTTTTTGCGTCGCGGATTGCAGATCGGCAAATTTACAGGATGTATGAATGGCACCATAGAAATCAATGGGTTGCAAAGGATTCAGTATCTGCTGATTTAGCAAATTTGATAAAAAATACTGACATGTCAATGAGGCCTTAGGCCCACTATCAGGCGATATACAGAGGAGATCCCTCCTGCTCTCAGGGTCAGAAGAGACATGTACATGTGGAGTGCCTATGACTGTTAAAGGAGAAGTCCAGCCAAAATAAATTTTTGATGTTATTACTTATGGAAAGTTATACAAATTTCGAATGTACATTAATTATGGGAAATGCACATATACTGCTATTTCCCTTAATTTAGTAGATCAGGAAGTGTTAGAATTCTCACAGATACAGTGACGTCACGACTAAAGGTGTAATTCCTATGGAGTGTCCAGCAGGGCGCACTCTATATGTAGAAGTCTATGGGACTTTATTGTTTCTATGGATTTCTATGTAAAGTAATGTAATGTAGTGTACAGTATGCTTTATTGAATGAATACATCTATGGAATACTTTGGGGAGCAAGTGTCCTTGCTCCCCAAAGTATTGCATAAATGTATTCAATCAGTACATTAGGATATCACAGAAAGCCCGCCGATCTGCCGCACTATATACACTGAACTACTGCATAGTATGAGCAGGTGATGGGAGTAGTAGCTGGGTTATGGCTATCACTTGCCTGACGCAGCAGGGAGCAGCTCATCACACAGGAGCAAGTGATAGCCATAACCCAGCTACTACCCCCATCACCTGCTAATACTATGAGCAGATGATGGGAGCAGTAGTTCAGTGTACATAGTGCGGCGGGCGGGCGGCGGGTCGGCGGGCTTACTGTGATATCCTAATGTACTGATTGAACACATTTATGCAATACTTTGGGGAGTAAGGACACTTGCTCCCCAAAGTATTCTATAGATGTATTCATTCAATAAAGCATACTTTACACTACATTACATAGAAATCCATAGAAACAATAAAGTCCCATAGACTTCTACATATAGAGTGCCCCCTGCTGGACACTCCATAGGAATTACACCTTTCGTAGTGACATCACTGTATCTGAGAGAATTCTAAAACTTTCTGATCTACTAAATTAAGGGAAATAGCCCTATATGTGCATTTCCCATAATTAATGTACATTAGAAATTTGTATAACTTTCCATAAGTAATAACATATCAAAAATAAATTTTGGCCGGACTTTAATCCAACGACACTGAGAACATAGACAGTGATGCCAGACATCAGTCCTATAACCCCACTGACAGATAGTAACAAATCACTAATACACACTCTCTACAGGTGCAATGAAGAGTCACCGTCCTCACAGCTCCTCTATACCCCTTAAGACCTTTACACATTCTGTAATTGTGTCTGCAATTGTGGACCTGCAATTACGTACTTGAGCTATTACCCATTGATTTCTATAGGGCTATTCACACCATCAGTAGATTACAGGTCTGCATTCTGATCAGCAAAAAAAAAAGGACACGTCCTAGTGTGGATCCATCTTTTTTTTCAACAATAGAAGTCAATGGGATCCGCTTTTTCTTACGGATTGTAACCATTTGTCAAGTGACCCTCCGGTGTTATATACCTACCAGCTCCTTGGCCTCCTCCAGCTGCTTCTCCACATTCACCACCATCTGCTTCTTCTCCTCTGGAAGAGATAAAGGCAGATGTCATGGTCAGCGCTCAGCCCATCCCCCCAGTAAGCAAATGTTAAAATAAACTAAAGACACCCCAACATATCCCGCTATAAAAGAGAGGAGTGAACCCCCAACTGAGAGGTGATAATCACTGCGTCATGTGTGAATATCCCCCTATACTACCATCTCCAGCTTCTCAGCAGTTCTTTCTGGTGTCATCATCATCTTCACCTACACCACCACCCCTAACAGGATCCACTCACCACCCAGAGCATCAGTCCCACAATATCATAGACTACTCTCACCATCACCCTAGTGTCAGATACATCCTAACATACTCCCACAAGTGTCAGATACACCCCAACATACTCTCACTATTACCCCCACAGTGTCAGACACACCCCAACATACTCTCACTATTACCCCCACAGTGTCAGACACACCCCAACATACTCTCACTATTACCCCCAGTGTCAGACACACACATACATACTCTCACTATTTCCCCCACAGTGTCAGACACACCCCAACATACTCTCACTATTACCCCCAGTGTCAGACACACCCCAACATACTCTCACTATTATCCCCACAGTGTCAGACACACCCCAACATACTCTCACTATTACCCCCACAGTGTCAGACACACCCCAACATACTCTCACTATTACCCCAAGTGTCAGACACACCCCAACATACTCTTACTATTATCCCCACAGTGTCGGATACACCCCAACATACTCTCACTATTATCCCCACAGTGTCGGATACACCCCAACATACTCTCACTATTATCCCCACAGTGTCGGATACACCCCAACATACTCTCACTATTATCCCCACAGTGTCGGATACACCCCAACATACTCTCACTATTATCCCCACAGTGTCGGATACACCCCAACATACTCTCACTATTATCCCCACAGTGTCGGATACACCCCAACATACTCTCACCATCACCCCCAGTGTCAGATACACACATACACCCCAACATACTTTTGCCATCACTCCCAGTGTCAGAAACAGACCAAGCTATTCTCACTGACACCCTAAATTGTCAGATGCCAACAGCGGTCCCCAAGCTATGAATAGTGGGGTGGTAAAGCTTGAAACGTGTAGGCCATATAGTGCTTCATTTGTATCATATGTCATTCAGTGTTCCACAGTCACCGTCCCCCCAAGACACACCTCAAAGGCACCCCACACTATCATCATAGTCATCCCCACATATTACCATATACTCAGTAACCCCACTAACCTCACAGTTATCCCACAGTATCAGACACCCCCACATACTCACAGTCACCCACACACATACACACAGTCCCCCCCCCCCCACATACACACAGTCCCCCCCCCCCACATACACACAGTCCCCCCCACATACACAAAGTCCCCCCCCCACATACACACAGTCCCCCCACACATACACACAGTCCCCCCACACATACACACAGTCCCCCCACACATACACACAGTCCCCCCCCCACATACACACAGTCCCCCCCCACACATACACACAGTCCCCCCCCACATACACAGTCCCCCCCCACATACACAGTCCCCCCCCACATACACAGTCCCCCCCCACATAGTCCCCCCCCCCACATACACACACAGTCCCCCCCCACACATACACACAGTCCCCCCCCACATACACACAGTCCCCCCCCCACACATACACACAGTCCCCCCCCACACATACACACAGTCCCCCCCCACACATACACACAGTCCCCCCCCACATACACAGTCCACCCCCCACATACACACAGTCCCCCCCACATACACACATTCCCCCCCACACATACACACAGTCCCCCCCACACATACACACAGTCCACCCCCACATACACATAGTCCCCCCCCACATACACAGTCCACCCCCCACATACACACAGTCCCCCCCCACACATACACACAGTCCACCCCCACATACACACAGTCCCCCCCCACACATACACACAGTCCCCCCCCACATACACACAGTCCCCCCCCACACATACACACAGTCCCCCCCACACATACACACAGTCCCCCCCACACATACACACAGTCCCCCCCACACATACACACAGTCCCCCCCACATACACACAGTCCCCCCCACATACACACAGTCCCCCCCACATACACACAGTCCCCCCCCCACATACACACAGTCCCCCCCCCACATACTCTCACAGCCCCCCCCCCACACATACACACAGCCCCCCCCACATACACACAGTCCCCCCCCACATACACACAGTCCCCCCCCACATACACACAGTCCCCCCCCACACATACACACAGTCCCCCCCACACATACACACAGTCCCCCCCCCCCCACATACACACAGTCCCCCCCCCCCCCACACATACACACAGCCCCCCCCCCCACACATACACACAGTCCCCCCCACACATACACACAGTCCCCCCCCCCCCCCCACATACACACAGTCCCCCCCACACATACACACAGTCCCCCCCCCCCCACATACACACAGTCCCCCCCCCACACATACACACAGTCCCCCCCCCACATACACACAGTCCCCCCCCCCACATACACACAGTCCCCCCCCACATACACACAGTCCCCCCCCCCACATACACACAGTCCCCCCCCACATACTCTCACAGATTCCCCCCCCCCTAGTCTCCCTTTGCCGGCTGGGGTCTCCCGGTCGCTCTTACCTGCTGACAGCTTTGGGATCTTCCCGATCCTGTTAGTGATCTCGGCTGTGAGGACTCCATAGTCCTGCTCATAGCCCTGAAACTCGGCAGACATGTTTATCCAGGCAGCAAAGAGCAGAGTGACAACCGGAAGTCTCCTCTTCAATCACTTCCGCCGGTCCGCTCACTCAGGGCTCCCCGGCGCCCTTAGTAACCCGCTCTTCCTTAGCAACCGGCAGCTGTCTTGCTACTAGCAGCAGTCAGGGAGTGACGTCACATTCGTATTGTCAGCCCCGCCCCCGCACAGATCTCCCATAAGTAATGTGTGCGGCCGAGAGCTGTCAGTGTAGGGGGCGTGGCCGCTCTCAGTAGCATCCAATCACGTCTCATCTTTAATAGCTCAACCTTGGGTAGAAAAGTGAAAGCTGTGATCTGATTGGTTGCTCTAGTCCATACAGAAAGAACTTACTATAACCATTTCAGAATAACACGCCCCCAGTGATTGTCAGCCAATCAGATACTGACCATAGAGTCCTCATAATGTTAGCATGTGCCTCTCAGGACAGTGACCAATCAGAAAGCCTTATGATAGCCAGTGTACCCCAATAATAACTGAGCACCCCCAGAATGAAAGACCTCTAAGATAGTGAGAAGTCTCCAAAATAGTTACAAGTCAAGACACTGTTATGGGGGATGTGTAGATGACACTGTTATGGGGGATGTGTAGATGTGTTATGGGGGATGTGTAGATGTGTTATGGGGGGATGTGTAGATGACACTGTTATGGGGGATGTGTAGATGTGTTATGGGGGGATGTGTAGATGACACTGTTATGGGGGATGTGTAGATGTGTTATGGGGGGATGTGTAGATGACACTGTTATGGGGGATGTGTAGATGACACTGTTATGGGGTGTGTGTAGATGTGTTATGGGGGATGTGTAGATGTGTTATGGAGGATGTGTAGATGACACCTATGGAGGATGTGTAGATGACACTGTTATGGGGGATGTGTAGATGACATTGTTATGGGGGATGTGTAGATGACACTGTTATGGGGGATGTGTAGATGACACTGTTATGGGGGATGTGTAGATGTATATGGGGGATGTGTAGATGTGTTATGGGGGATGTGTAGGTGACACTGTTATGGGGGATGTGTAGATGACACTGTTATGGGGGATGTGTATATGTGTTATGGGGATATGTAGATGACACTGTTATGGGGGATGTGTAGGTGAAACTGTTATGGGGGATGTGTAGGTGACACTGTTATGGGGGATCTGTAGATGACAATGTTATAGGGGATGTGTAGATGACACTGTTATGGGGGATGTGTATATGACACTGTTATGGGGGATGTGTAGATAAGTTATGGGGGATGTGTAGATGACACTGTTATGGGGGATGTGTAGATGTGTTATGGGGGATGTGTAGATGACACTGTTATGGGGGATGTGTAGGTGACACTGTTATGGGGGATGTGTAGATGTGTTATGGGGGATGTGTAGGTGACACTGTTATGGCAGATGTGTAGATGATACTGTTATGGGGGATGTGTAGATGACACTGTTATGGGGATGTGTAGGTGACACTGTTATGGGGGATGTGTAGATGTGTTATGGGGGATGTGTAGATGTGTTATGGGGGATGTGTAGGTGACACTGTTATGGGGGATGTGTAGATGTGTTATGGGGGATGTGTAGATGACACTGTTATGGCAGATGTGTAGATGATACTGTTATGGGGGATGTGTAGATGACACTGTTATGGGGATGTGTAGATGTGTTATGGGGGATGTGTAGATGACACTGTTATGGCAGATGTGTAGATGACACTGTTATAGGGGATGTGTAGATGACACTGTTATAGGGGATGTGTAGATGACACTGTTATGGGGGTTGTGTAGATGACACTGTTATGGGGGATGTGTATGTGACACTGTTATGGGGGATCTGTAGATGACATTGTTATGGGGGATGTGTAATTAACACTGTTATGGGGGATGTGTAGGTGACATTGTTATGGGGGATGTGTAGATGACACTGTTATGGGGGATTTGTAGATGTATATGGGGGATGTGTAGATGACACTGTTATGGTGGATACGTAGATGACACTGTTATGGGGGATGTGTAGATGTGTTATGGGGGATGTGTAGATGACACTGTTATGGGGGATGTGTAGATGTGTTATGGGGGATGTGAAGATGTGTTATGGGGGGGATGTGTAGATGACACTGTTATGGGGTGTGTGTAGATGTGTTATGGGGGGTGGTGTAGATGACACTGTTATGGGGGATGTGTAGATGACACTGTTATGGGGGATGTGTAGATGACACTGTTATGGAGGATCTGTAGATGACACTGTTATGGGGGATGTGTAGATGACACTGTTATGGGGGATGTGTAGGTGACACTGTTATGGGGGATGTGTAGATGTGTTATGGGGGATGTGTAAATGACACTGTTATGGGGGAGGGTGTAGATGACACTGTTATGGGGGATGTGTAGATCTGTTATTGGGAATCTGTGGATGACACTGTTATGGGGGATGTGTAGATGACACTGTTATGGGGGGGTCTGTGGCTGTTACTATTATGGGGGATCTGTGGATGACACTGTTATGGGGGGTGTGTAGGTGACACTGTTATGGGGGATGTGTAGATGACACTGTTATGGGGGATGTGTAGGTGACACTGTTATGGGGGATGTGTAGATGACAATGTTATGGGGGATGTGTAGATGATACTGTTATGGGGGATGTGTAGATGACACTGTTATGGGGGATGTGTAGATGTGTTATGGGGTGTGTGTAGATGACACTGTTATGGGGGATGTGTTGATGACACTGTTATGGGGGATGTGTAGATGTGTTATGAGGGGTGTAGGTGACACTGTTATGGGGGATGTGTAGATGACACTGTTATGGGGGATGTGTAGATGACACTGTTATGGGGAATCTGTAGATGACACTGTTATGGGGGATCTGTAGATGACACTGTTATGGGGGATGTGTAGATGTGTTATGGGGGATGTGTAGATGTGTTATGGGGGATGTGTAGACGTGTTATGGGGGTGGTGTGAATGACACTGTTATGGGGGATGTGTAGGTGACACTGTTATGGGGGGGTGTAGATGGCACTGTTATGGGGGATGTGTAGATGACACTGTTATGGGGGATGTGTAGATGACACTGTTATGGGGGATGTGTAGGTGACACTGTTATGGGGGATGTGTAGATGACACTGTTATGGGGGATGTGTAGGCGACACTGTTATGGGGGATGTGTACATGACACTGTTATGGAGGTCTGTGGCTGTTACTATTATGGGGGGATCTGTGGATGACACTGTTATGGGGGATGTGTAGATGACACTGTTATGGGGGATGTGTAGATGACACTGTTATGGGGCATGTATAGATGTGCTATGAGGGGTGTAGGTGACACTGTTATGGGGGATGTGTAGATGTGTTATGGGGGATGTGTAGGTGACACTGTTATGGGGGATGTGTAGATGACACTGTTATGGGGGATGTGTAGATGACACTGTTATGGGGGATGTGTAGGTGACACTGTTATGGGGGGTCTGTGGCTGTTACTATTATGGGGGATCTGTGGATGACACTGTTATGGGGGGGTCTGTGGCTGTTACTATTATGGGGGGATCTGTGGATGACACTGTTATGGGGGATGTGTAGGTGACACTGTTATGGGGGATGTGTATATGTGTTATGGGGATGTGTAGGTGACACTGTTATGGGGGATGTGTACATGACACTGTTATGGGGGGTCTGTGGCTGTTACTATTATGGGGGATCTGTGGATGACACTGTTATGGGGGGGTCTGTGGCTGTTACTATTATGGGGGGATCTGTGGATGACACTGTTATGGGGGATGTGTAGATGACACTGTTATGGGGGATGTGTAGATGTGTTATGGGGATGTGTAGATGTGTTATGGGGATGTGTAGATGACACTGTTATGGGGGATGTGTAGGTGACACTGTTATGGGGGATGTGTACATGACACTGTTATGGGGGGTCTGTGGCTGTTACTATTATGGGGGGATCTGTGGATGACACTGTTATGGGGGATGTGTAGATGACACTGTTATGGGGGATGTGTAGATGTGTTATGGGGGATGTGTAGATGACACTGTTATGGGGGATGTGTAGGTGACACTGTTATGGGGGATGTGTACATGACACTGTTATGGGGGGTCTGTGGCTTTTACTATTATGGGGGATCTGTGGATGACACTGTTATGGGGGGGTCTGTGGCTGTTACTATTATGGGGGGATCTGTGGATGACACTGTTATGGGGGGTCTGTGGCTGTTACTATTATGGGGGATGTGTAGATGTGTTATGGGGGATGTGTATATGTGTTATGGGGGATGTGTAGATGACACTGTTATGGGGGATGTGTAGATGACACTGTTAAGGGGGATGTGTAGGTGACACTGTTATGGGGGATGTGTAGATGTGTTATGGGGGATGTGTAGATGACACTGTTATGGGGGATGTGTAGATGACACTGTTATGGGGGATGTGTAGATTACACTGTTATGGGGGATGTGTAGATGTCACTGTTATGGGGGATGTGTAGATGACACTGTTATGGGGGATGTGTAGATGACACTGTTATGGGGGATGTGTAGATGACACTGTTATGGGGGATGTGTAGATGACACTGTTATGGGGGGATGTGTAGGTGACACTGTTATGGGGGGATGTGTAGATGACACTGTTATGGGGGGGTCTGTGGCTGTCACTATTATGGGGGGATCAGTGGATGACAGATGTGACTAAGCCATCCAGGTCCCCTTCACACTGATAGTGACAGGCTGGGGGCGGGTAAGAGGAGGGGACAGGCTGCTGGCGGAACCAATCAGTGCAGGACTGGAGTTGTTGCTGCTCTGTTTCGGGCGGGGCGTCATTAGAGGAGACACAACCCGGAAGTGTGTCTGGTGTCCATTCTGCGAGCCGGGGAGCTGAGTGGAGGACGGGGATGTCACCCGCGGGATGCAGTGAGGTACGGCGGCAGGGGGCTGTGTGTATGAGGCGGGGGAGGGGGCCGTGTCATGGTGGGCTCCTTTCTGTATCCATCCCCTCTATACGGTGACCTCCATTGTAGAGCTGAGGCTGTTAGTTGCTGTAGTCTCTGCCTCAGCCCAGTGCCCCTCCAGCTGGTGCAAAACTACAACTCCCACCAGGACCTGACGACTAAAGGCATGATGGGAGTTGTAGTCCTGCATTGGCTGGAGACTGTCTCTTAGAGGTCACCCCTCTCTCCAGTCACTCAGTGATTCCTGCTGACCTCTAGGGGCTGGGGTGACGGCTCATGCGGCGGCTTTGAGGTCTGCCAGACTGCTGCAGGTTTCCCAGGAGACTGAGCGGAGTAGTGTCAGGAGAAGGGTCCTCACTATTCAGGAGATGGGGGGGGGGGGGGGGGTCTTATATAAATACATTACATTCATATACAAGCTAGCATCACCTTTATTAGAGGGATCTTCCTATAAGACGTCACTTACTGCCATCTCCATACAGTCATATAACAGGGCAGCGCGTGTCCCTATAATGGCGCATAGACATGTCAGGAGGTTATACTGTATTCATGCGCTCCGGGCTTCATACTGCCCTGTGTCCTATTGTCTCTCAGTAACCATTCGCATTTCACCTTCAAGATTCAAGACACAGGAGACGAGATGTAGTTACAACAAACAATGCAAACAGTTGTACTGCTGGTGAGCGCCGCTCCTGTGCTGAGGAATGAGGACAGTGTAACCTCCTGACCCACAGCAATGGGGACAGGTGTGCCCCCTTTAGGTATATTATTCATCCATGTTCCTCTGGGTACCGTACATAGTAGAGGGGTACGGTCAGGTGATGGGGTAGAGCAATAGGATATATAGAGTCTACAGATTTCTGTGCAACAGATTGGTATTACTTGTTTCCCATATATATATATATATATATATATATATATATATATATATATATGGCAGTGTATACAGCCTGTGTCATACATACTCTTGACTCCATGTTAAAACTGTTCTTTTGTTTAATATCAGAAGTTTTTAGGTGAATATTGTGGCTGTGGACAAGCCGATTTGTGGTCTATTATAGGAGAGGGCAGATGTATAATATAATCTCTATACATACTCTCTCTCTCTCTCTCTCTCTCTCTCTCTCTCTCTCTCTCTCTCTCTCTGTGTATATATATATATATATATATATATATATATATATATATATATATATATATATATATATACAGAGTCCTAAAATCTGTGGATGGGAGAAGGAGATGTGTCACTGTATTGCTGTACAGGGGGGGAGGGCAGAGGAGTCTGGTGGAGCATAGAGGTGTCTGGAGAGGGGCAGAAGAGTTTGGTGGAGTATAGAGGTATAAGGAGGGGAGAGGGTGGAGGACAGACGTGTCTGAAGGTGGCAGAGGAGTCTTTTTATTGCCTCTGTCACTGCTACACCCACACGCCTCCTTGTCTAGCTGGGTGTGTGTGTGAGGTGGATCAGGAGTAATCGCTGTCAGCCATACACTGCTCTGTGTGCTGGTGGGTCTGTCCAGGCACCTGTAGGCCTCTGTTTCTCCTCCTGTTGTGCAGCCATTGCTGTTTCCTCCTCTCCCTGGAGCCGGGGTGGGAGCTTGTAACCTGTCCACCGCGCCTTTCTCCCACTGTTATTACCGTTTAATGTCAGGACGCGGCACTCTAAGGTTTATTTTACTGCGCTGAAAACCAGAGTGATGACATCACTGTAGTGTGCAATAAAGTTCTGCAAGAAAAAAAAAATTGATTCATTAGAGAGATCACAACCAGCCCGAAAAAAAAATCAACGTCCAGATGGTGCACAGTCCTGGATCACATGTATGTGCTGTACATGTAACTGCTGACTCCGCCACCCACGGTCCCTTGGTGACCCCGCCACCCACGGTCCCTATCTTCTGTGCGTTTCATCTTCAGTCATAAAACTTCAGGTACTTATTAATAGGGTGGGGACACTGCCAAGGGAATAGGGAAATCCTGCTCGGGGGTCTTTCACTTGAGCTCTGCAGAGAAGAACTTGGGAGAAGCAGTTTAATGATTGTTAAGGAAAATACATGTAATGATATGTGGAGATCATTTCCCCATGGCCAATGTCTATTGGAAGTGTGATGAGGAAGGTCACAAGGGAGGACAGAGCAGACTCCTCACACCGTCCTGTGACTAACACTTCCTGCTGACTGAACACTGCTGACATAACCGAGGGGGGAGCCCATAGTATATTACTGTGATTATATATAGCTATAGAGAGAGCAGGGTAAGTAATGTATGTATACAGGATGTAATGTATGTACACAGTGACCCCACCAGCAGAATAGTGAGTGATTCTCTGGAGTATAATACAGGATTTAACTCAGGATCAGTAATGTAATGTACACAGTGACCCCACCAGCAGAATAGTGAGTGCAGCTCTGGAGTATAATACAGCATGGCTTATACTTCTTCTCTCTTTTCTTACAGGTGGATGCTCGCTGGTGACGGTATGGGAGCGCAGCACGGTGATCTAAGGGCGGCAGGCAGCAGGCGGCATTTCTCGGAGTAGACGCTTTTACCTCAGGACACGATGGCTAAGCTGGACTCATTTATCAGTTTTGAGAACTTGCGGGAGCTGAGGAGACTGTGTCACTGGGGGCCGCTCATCGCCCTCGGGGTTATTATAATCTGCTCCATTGTGGCTATCTTGGACTCCATCCTGTGGTATTGGCCCCTGGAGTCTCTGGGGGCCAGCTGTAATTTTCTTGCACTCATTAACTGGACTGTTATGATTCTGTACAATTACTTCAATGCAATGTTTATCGGCCCCGGGTTTGTTCCTCTGGGATGGAAACCGGTAAGAAGTTGCTGACTTTAGAGGCTGTCAACCACACTCCACTGTCATCTGGTCAGCAGCTCAGATAGATGTCACTGTAGATCCTGTAGGTTCTGTCCTCTGCACCCACATGCTTGTCAATCAAACATGGCTGCTGTCTTCTTCTCTGGCAGCAGACATGTATATGGGCCACAAAGCAAGACCTGTAATGGAACCCCCATCTGCCATGGACTCAATATACTACTGGGGTCTTCTTATTCGGCAGATGGGACCCTCAGGAACCAGGACATGAGTGTGACTGCTACCCCTGCACTCCCTATAGCTTCTCCTCTGCACCATATTGTGAACACCTCAGTACTTGTTGTGGCACTATGGAGTCTGGAAAGTTCCTCAATGAAAAATTGCGATGGAAAACTCTTGTGTTTATTTAAAGGGGTACTCTGGCAATTTTGTTTTTAAATCAACTGGTATCAGAAAGTTATAGATTAGTAATTTACTTCTATTTTAAAATCTCCAGTCTTCCAGTAGTTATCAGCTGCTGTATGTCCTGCAGCAATTGGTGTATTCGCTCCAGTCTTACATAGTGCTCTCTGCTGCCGCCTCTGTCCATGTCAGGAACTGTCCAGAGCAGGAGAGGTTTTCTATGGGGATTTACTACTGCTATGGACAGTTCCTGACATGGACAGAGGTGGCAGCAGAGACCACTGTGTCAGACTGGAGAGGATACACAACTTAATTTAGTTTACAAATAATTTACAGATCTCTGGCACTTTCTGACACCAGTTGATTTAAAAACATTTATTTTCTCTGGAGTACCCCTTTAACCCCTTGGGGAGATGTGCTGTGATTATCAGGGGATGTTGGGAGTTATAGTTCAGGAGCTGGAAAACCACAGTTTGGAGATGCTTATACAAAGGGAGAGAAAGGCCTTGTTTTAGTAATCTATGGGGGTCTCAGCACCCCTGGCCCCAACTGATCAATACTCCTTTAAGCCAGTGACCCCCCCCCCCCAAGTTTTGTATTTCCAGCAGCTGCTGTACCAATACTCCCAGCATGCCCTGCCAGCTGGAGAACCATCCTTCGGGGATGACTGTTTTTAGCCCGCTATGTGATGCCTTCTGAAGTTCGCTATTTCTTTCTATATACAAATTTTTACCACCTGTGTCTGTTTAATGTATCTGAAGGAGAACCCCCAGGACCGCAAGT
The DNA here is from genome assembly GCF_027789765.1 of Dendropsophus ebraccatus. NCBI lineage: Eukaryota > Metazoa > Chordata > Amphibia > Anura > Hylidae > Dendropsophus > Dendropsophus ebraccatus. The sequence goes on from NC_091461.1 coordinate 9,367,480, forward strand.
TCCTTCAGTATTGCCAGGTGTGCGAGGGGTTTAAGGTGCCGCGCTCCCACCATTGCCGCAAGTGTAACAGGTAGGAGAATAAGGGAGGCGGCAGGACCCGGGGACACATGAGCACTCTTACAAGTAAACCATTGATTTCTTGTTTGTCAGATGTGTGATGAAGATGGATCACCACTGTCCGTGGATCAACAACTGCTGCGGCCACCGCAATCACGCCTCCTTCACGCTGTTCCTGCTGCTGGCGCCTCTCGGCTGCATGCATGCCTCCTACATCTTCGTCATGACAATGTACACACAACTGTACAATAGGGTTAGTCAGTTCTCTATATCATCTACAGCAGGGGTATCAAACTGGCAGCCCTCCAGCTGTTGCAAAACTACAATCCCCATTATGCCTGGACAGCCAAAGCTTTAGGAGATGCATTACTCAGTCTGTGAAAGCTGAAATTGCCCTTTAAGTTGGCTGATCCTTAAAGGCGTAGTTCAGTATTTTCTTTTCTTTCAGATCTACTTGTGCAAGACATTTTTAATTTTCTTCAATTAAAAATTCTCTAGTCTTCCAGTACTTATCAGCTGCTGTATGTCTGCAGGAAGTGGTGTATTCTTTCCAGTCTGACACAGTGCTCTCTGCTGCCACCTCTGTTCATGTCAGAAACTGTCCAGAGCAGTAGAAAATCTCCATAGAAAACCTCTCCTGCTCTAGAGGACAGAGGTGGTGACAGAGAGCACTGTGTCAGACAGGAGAGAATGCAACACTTCATGTAGGACATACACCAGCTGATAAGTACTGGAGGGCTTACATTTTTTAATAGAAGTAAATTACACGTCTGGAATTTTTTGGCACCAGTTAATTTAAAAGAAAAACATGGTTGGTGAACTACTGCTTTAAAGGGATAAATTGTGGTAGAGACTTTGAAATTTTCCTCTTCTCTTCCCTTCAGATCTCTTTTGGGTGGAATTCTGTAAAGATCGACATGGGCATGACACGGCGGGAGCCGGCTCCCATCATCCCCTTTGGTATTTCGGCCTTTGCAGTTACCCTGTTTGCCTTAGGATTGGCCCTTGGGACGACCATTGCAGTCGGGATGCTTTTCTGTATTCAGGTGCGTTGCAGGTCATACTGACATACGGGATAAGCCACATGTTACTTGTCATTGGTACCTAAACATAAAAGCAAAGTAGGGCAAACCCATTGTCTTCAACAGGACAGGAGGAGGTGAGGATGACGGTATGTCTCTTACCTTCCTACTCTGTGCCGTTTTGGTGCAGTTAGTAGTTTGCTCCACGCTCTAGTATGACTGTTACTAGCACTGCCTCCCCCCATAGAGCCCATATTCCCTTGGCTGGCCCGCCCCTCTCGAATTATAATCAATGGAGCAGGATGGCCAGGCGTGGATCGGTGCTATGGAGGAGGACAGTGCTAGTAACAGTCATACCGGACTGTGGAGCAAACTACTAACTGCGCCGAAATGGTACCGAGGAGGAAGGTAAGAGACATACCTTAATCCTCACCGCCTCCTGTGCAGTGGGGACGTATCAGCAGCTTAGAGTCGTCTAACCTGCTTTATAGTTCCCCTTTTATAATAGGATTTGTGTATTTTTAGCTATTGAGAGGACATTGACCATCTGCCACGACCCTTATAGGGTTATTTCTATTTCAGCAGGTTATCCCCTATCCACAGAAAACTTTCGGGTTAGTGGGGGTTGGATCCTCAGAACACAGTGAGATTGCAGCCATCAGCATCGTCCCATAAAGAATGAATTTTGCTATGGCTGCATATGCGAGGTCTGCTCCATTCATTCAGAGCTACAATTTTCACTGCGTTCTGGGTATCGTTTATTGTGAATTGATCTCTCCAATGAGAATGCCCTGTTAATCTGCCATTCAGTTTCTGTAGCTGTTGGCTGACAGCTTTTCCTTACAACCTCCTCATCCTCATCCACCATCAGTTCGGCCCATCATGCCTGTGTTATCTATGTAGACAGGGGAGCCAGTTGCTCTTTTGAAGTTTAGCATGTCCACGATATTCAGAATGAACATATCTGGCTATCTGATACACATTAGCCTACTAGTGCACCTATTGATGTGGCCACATTGCGTCCAGACATGCTGCAGCCATTTATATCTCATGACAAGTGGACGAGCATGCAGCAGAAATATGCTGCAGACATTATATACTACAACATCTCATTCCGAGCAGTAAATTTCTACTGGTCCTAGCCTTAAAAGGAGTAGTTTAGCAAAAAAAAAAAAAATTCTTTCATACCAACTGGTGTCACAAAGTGCCAGAGATTTTTAATTTACTTGTATTTAAAAATCTCCAGTCTTCCAGTACAGTAATCAGCTGCTGTATGTCCTGCAGGAAGTGGCGTATTCTCTCCAGTCTGGTGAGCAGGAGAGATTTTCTATGGGGATTTGCTGCTGCTCTGGACAGTTCCTGACATGGACAGAGGTGGCAGCAGAGAGCACTGTGTCAGACTGGAGAGAATACACCACTTCCTGCAGGGCATAAAGCAGCTGATAAGTACTGGAAGACTGGAGATTTTTTAAAGGGGTTATCCAGCGCTACAAAAACATGGCCACTTTCCCCCTACCGTTGTCTCCAGTTTGGGTGGGGTTTTGAAACTCGGTTCCATTGAAGTAAATGGAGCTTAATTGCAAACTGCACCTGGACTGGAGACAACAGTAGGGGGAAAAGTGGCCATGTTTTTGTAGCGCTGGATAACCCCTTTAATAGAAGTAAATTACTGCACTTTTTTGCACCAAATGATTTGAAAGAATTTTTTTTTTTTGCTGAACTACCCCTTTAAAGGGAATCTGTCCCATGTAGAGAAGCAAGGTCGGCGGCCAATGATTTTTAAACTTGCTGAAAAACAACAATACGTCAACGATTGGCTTCTCTGCTAATCGCTGTCTTTATTACATGGAGCGATATGCCGGAACGGGTCCAAAGGGGTCAGGGGCCCCATTCTACAGAGGTGGGAGCCACAATCTACATAGACTCCTTCTGTGGATATGTCATGTATGTCTGAGATGGGAATACCCCTTTAAGCATTATTTGTATACACCTAGAGCCGCTCTTTAAAGTGTGACATTATCCATGGTTTCTTTCATTTGATGCCCCCCGATTCCGCTCCGCACAGTCACCTTATATAGCTATTAAATATGCTTCTTCTTTCCATCTCTCCTCATATGTTGTTTAATCCGTTCACACAATAGCGGGAACAAAGCCGGTCCCTTCAGATGTCATTACACCGGGCCCCGTCGCAGCCGCCGTGAGCCTTATTATATAAAGACGCTGTTTTTGTACTCGGCCCTTGATGCCTTTATTACAGAGTAATTGATTTCACTCAGCCAGTTAAATGATATACAAAAGAGAGGGTCCCCCGCCGAGAAGATCACGCTCTTCCCTCACACAGCCCCCCGCACACACCGGAGGCATCACGCCCACCCAGGGTGCGCATTGTGGAAGGGCCCGCTGATTGACGCCCGATCAAAACACTCATTGTACCGTCATATGAAGAAAAAAAAAAATGAAATGGCGATGCTGGCCGGGCGCCGTCATTCTGATGCATTATGTCTTGTGTGTTTTTAAGATGAAAGTCATCCTGAGGAATAAAACCTCCATTGAATCGTGGATCGAAGAGAAGGTACGTCCCCCTGCCGCTGCCGTCATATTAACACACTGCTCGCTCCTCAACAATGGCTTACACACCGGGACCATTGTCGCTAGTTTGGAGGGGGGAGGGGGTCGTTAAGCCATTACTGTCTGCTTTCTCCATGACATCTGGTTAATGCTGGCGGCTGCAGTCATCTGAGGGGTCTTTAAGTTTTGCAAGTTTTTGGTGCATGGGGCCCTGTTGTCTGTGAGAATGAAATGGTTAATGCTGCTTCCAAAGCAGCAGTTCTGACAAATTGTAAGGATACCTTGCTGGATTGTAAGACGCTATAGATATCCATTATTTCAGCTCTGTGCTAAACCACCAATATTAGTCCAATAGTATATGCAATAATGTGATACATGTCCCTCTATATCAGTTGTAGAAACGTGCGGGACTGGTAAAGGTTCAGCTCCCACCATGCTTAGGAGCAACACCACCACAGATTAAATATCACACTTCTATGGGACAGGAGGGGATTTAGATCGGGTGCGAGTGGGGGAGTGCTAGGGGTCAGGTGCGAGTGGGGGAGTGCTAGGGGTCAGGTGCAAGTGGGGGGGAGAAGCTCTAGTGGTCAAGTGCGAGTGGGGGGGAGCTCTAGGGGTCAGGTGCAAGTGGTGGAGCGCTAGGGGTCAGGTGCGAGTGGGGGGGGAGAAGCTCTAGTGGTCAAGTGCGAGTGGGGGGGAGCTCTAGGGGTCAGGTGCGAGTGGGGGAGCACTAGGGGTCAGGTGCCAGTGGAGGAGCGAATAGGTCAGGTGCGAGTGGGGAAGCGCTAGGAGTCAGGTGCCAGTGGGGGAGCTCTATGGGTCAGGTGCGAGTGGGGTGAGCCCTAGGGTTTGGGTGCGAGTGCTGATATTTTGGTGGTGTCACAGTATGTATCAGCCATGGTACACTCCCTACATCAATGTGGAAATTTTTGCTCCCCTAAAAACTCTAAAGATCACTTCCCCTCTTCTTCTAGGCCAAAGACCGGATTCAGTATTATCAGACGGGTGAAACATTCGTCTTCCCCTATGATCTGGGCAGCAGGTGGCGAAACTTCCGACAGGTGTTCACCTGGTCAGGTTCACCAGAGGGGGATGGAATAGAGTGGCCGGTCCGGGAAGGATGTCATAGGTACACGCTGACGGTAAGATCGATATATGGGCTAAACATAGGTGTATGAGTAAGATAAGTATATGAGTATAAAGCATAGGGGTTGTGTAAGGGATGTATGTCACCTACAATATAGTGTCCATTGGTGGAGGTACGGAGCATTGTCTTCTTATGTCTATTGTCTTGTCAGGTGGAGCAGCTGAAGCAGAAGGCAGACAAGCGTGTGCGCAGTGTGAGTATAGACCAGCTGTATACTATATTTTGTGGTGTCAAGTACATCCAGCTCTGAGTATCAAGTAGTGGTAGGTAGATTGTATGAGGTCTGGGTTATTTGGGTGGCACTCACCATTCTGGAGAATCTTCTTTTTATTTCATGCAAAAATAAGAGAACTGGAACAGGGTAAAACGATCAGCCGTGCTGCTGAATGAGTGGGCCACAGCCTGTTTTGCGGGGTCAAAGCCCGCTTCCTCTGACTTAGCTATACAATGCTGAGGCAATAACATGCTACCTGTATAGTCTCATGTATGGGTCCCCATTGTGCTCCCTTCATCCCCTCAGCATGTGTAGTCATCTGTAAGCTTTGCAGCCCGTCATGGGGGGGGGGGGGGCATATGTTCCTAGTTATTGCTGGGGGAGAATGGTTAAAGTTGATGTCTTCTTTGTAAATCCCTTTGAGCCCTTGGGAGTCTGGAGGAGCCGTCTCACTTGCTCGCATGACAGTGTAGGTCTTGTCCCTATCCAGGTGAGGTACAGAGCAGTGGAGGACTTTAGCGGTGCCTGCTGTCCTGTTACCAAAGGTATCCGAACCTTCTTCACAACACCGTGCACCGAGGAGCCGCGGATGAAGCTCATAAAAGGAGATCTGGTGTTAGCTACCCGAGGCCTGAAGTAAGTACCCCAGCCGCCCTGCAAGGTATACCCTGATCACAGGAGCCTGAGGCCCATAGAGAAATGTCTGCTCTGTATCTTACAGGCACTGGATGTATGGAGACAAGATCTTTGAGGGCGGTCCCCCCCCAGGTAGGTGGCTGCATTGTTCTGAAGACCTTAGGATAGTACACAGTACGGTTAGGGTCACATATAGTAGGATTGCTGATGATTTTCATGGTGAATTTGTAGCCCTTGCTTTGGGTTGTACTTTTGATACCTTTCACCATGCTGTATACTCCTATTGAGAGCAGCACATTGGGGAGAAATAGAGTTCCTACCAGGCACATAAAATTCACTGCGATAAGGAAGATTTCCATTGTATTTTGGCATATTAGCTAGGGCTGCATTCACACTATGTCCAGCGTCCATCAGCAACCTGTGAAAATGGAATCCAGACATATATCAGCTCGTCATATAGGCATATGTTCCATAGACTTAAAGGGGTTGTTCACCAAAAAAATTCTTTCTGATCAACTGTTGCCAGAGATTTATAATTTACTTATATTAAAAAATTCTCCATTCTTCTAGGAATTAACAGCTGCTGTATGTCCTGCAGGGAGTGGTGTATTCTTTCCCGTCTGGAGAGCAGAAGTTTTCTATGGGGATTTGCTACTGCTCTGGACAGTTCCTGACCTGGACAGAGGTGGCAGCAGAGAGCACTGTGTCAGACTGGAGAGACTACACCACTTCCCGCAGGACATACAGCTGCTGATAGGTACTGGAAAAGTGGAGATTTTTAAATAGAAGTAAATTACAAATCTCTGGCACCTTCTGCCACCAGTTGATATGAAAGAATTTTTTTGTGAACTACCCCTTTAAATGGCCCTAATGTAAACCGCCTGTGACTGTGTTCAGGTCATGTACGTGTTTGGGCTCAGATCCTATAGGTTTTCTGCACTTCAGGGTCCTATTACATGGTCTGATTCTAAAGTGTAGCGCGACTGAGCAATTACACAGGCCGACTAGGACAGCAATGGATATATATATATATATATATATATAATATTGTTAGCGATGTCCGTGCAGCCCTTGCCTTTAGTGTAAAATAATAAAGTATTTACTTACCTTACCACCTTCCCCGGTGTCCTCTGAGGCCTTTCCCGCTCTCTGCAGCTGTAGCTCTGTCTTCTGCTCTCTTCTGTTCTGGTCTCCTGTTCCTGCACTGACAGGCCGCTCAGCCAATCACTGCTGTGGTCATGTCGGCCAGTGATTGGCTGAGTGTTCTGTCAGTGCAGGAACAGGAGACCAGAACAGAAGGCAGAGACTACAGATGGCCCCAGACGACACTGGGGAAACGTGGTAAGGTAAGTAAATACTTTTATTATTTTATACCACAATCATCAGTCATTGGCCGTGCATTGCTGTTACACGGAGCTGTTACACGGAGTGATGCGCGCCCAATGATTTTAGGTCCTGACCAGAAGAAACGATCAGCCGATGATTGTTTTATAGGCTGATTATTCTCTCTATTACACTGAGTGATAATCGTTATCACTCTGTGTAATAGGGTCCCAAGCGTAGTTCCCAGCTGACTCCATTCTGCCCAGTACTGCCTGTAGAGCTGGTGACTGTGCTCATATACTGTCGCCTACCCCCTACCTGTTACCTATCTATCATTCTCCAGATGGAACCCGAGTCAGGGGCTGGTTCCCCAGAAGATGTGTGGTGAAGCATGTGTCCGACACCGGCTCCGACCAGTCAGATGACGAGAAGAAGACAAGATAGCAAAAAGAAGCCCCCCGGATTTGGCCCTTCCTCTCCTGGTATTACTAGTTATCATAGAAGGGGAACCTCACTAGCTGCAGTTACAGACCCATTCATCAATGTAACCTACCTCTTCCATGACCATGCTGTGTCTTCAGACTATAAGTGCACCCTCATAGCGTCCTCTTGGGGTTCCTACCCCCAGGTGTTTTAATTTTGTAAAAAATTTTAATGCATATTCACATGATGGTGATGTGACCTTCTCCAGCACGTTTTGAGGGACTCGTAGAGATGGACAGGCAGCTTACCCTATCAGTCACCTGGCAAGCCTGCAGTGTCCTGGTTAAGTGGGATCTCTGCTCATAGTGATTCTCACAGGATATCTTATATTTGCCTTTCACCAGCAGGGGGAGCTGCTGCTGAGTATTCTTTACGGGGATATTCTTGAGGGGGAAAAAAATATTTTCAAATCAACCAGCTGGAAATGTGTAATTTACTTCTATTTAAAAATCTCCAGTCTTCCACTACTTATCAGCTGCTGTATGTCCTGCAGGAAGTGGTGTATTATCTGCAGTCTGACACAGTGCTCTCTGCTGCCATCTCTGTCCATGTCAGGGACTGCCCAGAGCAGGAAAGGTTGACATCAGTTTTTTTTAATAGAATTAATTTACAAACCTGTATAATTTTATGACACCTGCTGATTTGAAACATTTTTTTTTCTTCTTCTCCGGAGTACCCCTTTAAGGCTGGCTCACTGCTTGTTTGACTAAGGTGACTAGCCGTTATTTACACATTTAGAGATCTACATTACTATAAGTTCACTATAAGATCCTCATTCCTAAAAATGGTTGTCCACCCAAAATTAATTTATCCCCTATCCACAGGAAAGGGGTGAAGTAAGAGATTGCGGGGGGGGGGGGGGGGGGGGGGGGGGGGTCCGACCTCTGTACGTACCCCCTGCCAATCTCTGTATCAGGCCCCTGGTTTCCTTTTTATAGCCGCGGGTAGGGCACATGATCTGCGGCTCTGTTCATTCCTATGGAGCCGCCAGAGAGAGCTGAGTAAGCACTCTTCCAGCTCCATAGGAATGAATAGAGCCGCAGATCATGTGCCCTACCCGCGGCTATATTCATACCAAAGAAGCCAGGGGCCTGATACAGACCCCCCACAACCCCTTATTATCAGCTATACTGTGCAGCTATATGACCTTGTATGATACCAATGATTACTGGTGAGCACCGGGGAGCAGAAGGCTTCACCTGTCTCCTGCTCCGCTCCCCCCCTTAAAGGTTTGGCAGGACTGAGTGCCCTTTTTGAGTTTATTTCCCCTTAAAACAGCTTAGTACTTTGTGTAAATGAAGGTTAATCACTGTATAATGAAATGTACTGAAAGCTTCTCATAGATTTCATGCTTTAATTTTATCCCAGACCTCTGCTTGCTGTCTGTGAACGATAACATTCCAATTCCTGAGCAGGGATGATGAACCTTCTGTCCTTTGGCTGTTGCAAAACTACAATTCCCATCATGCCTGGACAGCCAAAGCGAAGCTAGATGCTTGGAGGGAAAACGTTCCCTGACCACAGCTGAAGGCTTGTTACAGTGTATTAGATTAGTCAGTAGTCTGTGAGATCTTCCCGGCTGGTAGATCATGTCGGTATGACATCGATCCTCTCAACAATTTTTTATTCCCTGACTGCAAACGGAGGTGCAGGAGCTCTCATTATGCAACGCACAATGCAGCAGAGTATGAAAAGGTTGTTGGCGGGACGTGTAGCTTCTCGACTGTTATACACATCAGCGTTTTCAGCATCATGTGACCTCGTGGGCTTTGTCGGCGGCCATATGTAAGTGACATCTGAAGGTCCTACAGTCTATGGTCTCTAACCCTACCCCCCAATCATGAGTAGGGGGTGATACGTGATGTCAGTATCCATAGCTGTTGCCTTATACTGGACAGGGACAAGTGATGTAGCAGAGTGTAGATAGCGCAACCTTTCCAGTATTCTTTATGCTTATGGGCAGCTTACAAAATTTTGTGCAATTTTTTTTTTCTTGCAAATTTGGGAGGTGGGGGAGGACTGCTACCTTACCTTCTACCGAAACCCATCACTGCACTGTATTATTGGGGGGGGGGGGGGGTTGACACACGTATAGCAGAGCTGAGTTTGACACACGTATAGCAGAGCTGAGTTTATTTATAAATAACTGGAATTGCACAGGACTGCAGGTAGCACCACACTCAACCAATATCTTTGTGATGTTGTGTAACAAACTCAGTTCTGCCGCACTGACACATCTTTATTGTGCATCAGTATTTTATTTACTTTCATGGTTATATTTTATCTCGACTCTCTTAACTTTGCTCTTGAATTTTTGCTAACAAAGCCACAGCATGTGTAGCGTGACCCGTAACGACCCGTTCACTTCCATGCCTTGTATTACATAAAAGGGGGGGGGGGGGGGTTAAGAAAACCGCTCAGAGTCAGCTCAGGTCATAGAGCTTGACCACAACACTCTCCCATAAAAGTCAATGAGTTGTTTGCAGACCACAGGTTACTATAGTCCATGTAGATACTGTAAAGCAAATCTAGATTGGTGTCCACCACTACAACTCCCAGCATGCCCTGGCATTCTTTGGTTGTCACTGTCAGAAGTCAACTATAGTTGAGGTCAGGTTACTATAGTCAATGTAGATACTGTAAGCAGTGTCCCCCACCCTGGGGCTCTCCAGCTGCTGCAAAGCTACAACTCCTAGCATGCCCTGACAGCCTCTCAGGGCATGCTGGGAGTTGTAGTTTTGCAGCAGCTGAAGATCCCCAGGGTGGGAGACACTGATCTTGGTGATACCTTTCCTATGTGGCTGTGATTGAACGCCCCCCCCCCCCCCCCCCCATTATTGCTCTGTCTGCGGAAGGTGGGTGAGATAGTAACACGGCCGCCCTGTAGCTCACATTTTCTTTTCTGTTTCATGCCAAAAATTCCCGTTTCCAGTCTCCCTCGTTTTTTGGACTATCGCTGTTATTATTTTCTATCTTCTGGAGCAACGGTTTCTTCAGCCGGTGCGGAACTACAACTCTCAACATGCTCAGCACTGTTCTGCACCAGCCTCAGATTGGCGACTGTTGCCTTAGTCTCCCGTTTTGTTTTTTATCTAGTACAGTCTAATCCGAGATGTGATCTTTTTACAAATGTTCTTTATGTCAATTGGTAATAAAAGACGGAAAAATGTCTGAGTTGTCAATTCACTTAAAGGGGAATTAAAGGGCCCAAAAAATTCTTTCAAATGAACTGGTTTCAAAAAGTTAGAGATTTGTAATTTACTTCTATTTAGAAATCACCAGTCTTCCAGTACTTATCAGCTGCTGTATGTCCTGCGGGAAGTTGTGTATTCTCTCCTGTCTGACACAGTGCTCTCTGCTGCCATCTCTGTCCATGTCAGGAACTGTCCAGAGCAGCAGCTAATTCCCATAGAAAACCTCTCCTGCTCTGGACAGTTCCTGACAGAGGTGGCAGCAGAGAGCACTGTGTCAGACTGGAAAGAATACACCACTTCTTGCAGGACATACAGCAGATGATAAGTACTGGAAGACTGAATTTTTAAATAGATGTAGATTACAAATCTCTGTATCTTTCTGACACCAGCTGATTTAAAGGATTCCCCCAATATGAGTACCCCTTTAGCTTATGCATGGAGAAGTTCTACTGGATCCAGATTATTGCACAACACCTTCCTGTTCTTAGTAAAGTTTATTTGCTCAGTATATACAGCCCAGGACCCTCCCCCCACTTCATTATCAAGCACTGTTCTGCAGCTGTGGGACTACAAGTCCTAGCATGTACTCACACAAATCCCCATTATCTCTGACATGCTGGGACTTGTAGTTACACAATGGCTGGAGAACCAGATCATGAATATAGAGCATCATTCTGTGCATAGCATTTACAAGGCCTGTGGTTGTGCTCCACCAGAGCTCTGTGCAGCCGCCAGGTTACAGGGTAGAGGACTGTACAGGGTGCACAATGTAACCGCAGCGTCCGCCATGGAAGCTGCCAGATCTGCTGTAGTGTGCAGCCCCCCCCCCCCCCAAGGAACCGCTCTGCCAGGCTCTGCTTCTCTGAGGGCAGCTCTGCATCTGCTGAGGAGAGGTCAGCTTTAGTCCTGGATTTTGGCGTACAAGTCATCAATCTGACTCTTAAAGTATTTGGCGACCTCTGCCCTCTTGGCTTTCAGGGTCGGGGTCAATAAACCGTTTTCAATGGTCAACATCTCAGGATGGACGTAAATATCCTTCACCTAAAAAAGAAGAAAAATAATTTATATACGGTGTAGTGACCGGACTGATACTGCAGCAGAATAGTGAGTGCAGCTCTGGAGTAGACTGGAGGATAGGCGGGTGTGGTCACTCTCAGTGTGTCTAGGTGTGTCTGTCTGTGCTCCTGAGCTCCAGAGAGAGAGGCTGATTTTCCACCTGCCTTTCCCAGGAGTGTGGCAGGCTCCTGGGGGAGGCTTTCAGCATGGATCCCCGGGAATCCCGGGCCTCCATCTCCCGAACCAGGCCGGCGGGGGGTGGAGAGGAGAAGCTACCGGCCAGCGCTCCAGCCTGTGGACTGAGGAGATCTGGAAGGGTCCGCAGCAATGTGGCCCCTGGCCCCCAGGCAATGGCTTCCAGTGATGGAGGAAAGAAAACTGCGGCTAAGAAAACTCCAGCAGTGTCCAGGAGTCAGCCGGTGGAGATGTGGGGTGAGCGAGGCCCCAAGGAGTCTGCCAGCACGTACTGCTCCCGCATCACCGCTAAGTTTGCGGAGTATGAACAGCTTGGGAAGGAACTGAAGGCAGCAAGAGAGGATCTGCGCTTTCTCAGGTACCAGGCGAATACGGCTCCCAAGAGGAAGAAGCCCGAGTTCTCTCCCAGGATCAAGTCCCTGAGTGCCCAGGTAAAGGGGATAGAGGAGAGGAGGGCGGCCATCCTAGAGGGGAGCGACCTGTTCAGGGAGAAATTGCGCAATGAGGATCGCTTTGCTACTATAAAAACCCCTAGCAGCAGAGCGGATGATGGGGGTGATGCTGCAGGAGATGGGGAGAGTAGTAGTGGAGAGGAGGAAGAAATGGAGGCTGAGGAGGCTGTAAAAGCTGAGGACTTGGTGGAGTGTAAGGAGGAGGACTGTGTGGTGAATGAAGACCCCTCTGATGTCACTCAAAGTACCCCCCAAAGCATGCAGGAGAGCTACAGTATTATGGCAGCGCAGGTGGCTCTGCCAGACACTGATGAGGATGATGATGATGGTCTGTTAGATGGAGGACTACTACAGGCCATAATCAGGCAGGAGTCCCCCCTGAGGATGGAGGCCTTCACATTTGGAGAAGAGCTCGGTGATGATGTTCCTGTAAAAAGAAAAGCAGCCAAAAAGCAAGAGAGTGTGAGTCTTGTATTCACTCCATTCCAGCAGTCCGGGCGGCTGGTGACTCCTCTACACTGCCAGTCCCCATTTCTGATGTGGAATGGGGCCAGCAAGGAGGAGCGATAGATGGCAAGATGGCGGAGAAAGCCGCTCCTGCTTGTGTCAGTAGTGGGGGCGGCCATAGTAAAGGTAAAGAAGGGGCGCACAGGAAGGATCAGGGCCACTCGGGAGTCACGGGTGCTGCAGGACGTTCCTCAGTGGGGGGTGCCCGGGCATCAGAGACTGGTGCAGAAGGTTCCGGAATGTCACATCCACCCGGAGTGACAGCGTTTCCGGTTGCCGTGTCTCCTGCTGTTGGCTCAGCGGGATGGCGCGTCTTCCGGAAATGCAGTAGACAACTCTCCCAGGGCAAGAGCATTGGAGCCTATAACAGGTTCCAGCGGGAGAGTTCATGGTGATGCGGGGCCATTTGCGTCACCTGTCATGGCATCCGCAGCTAAAGAGACTGTTGGGACTGAGACACGAAAAATCGATAAAACTGTGATAAAACCTGCCACACTGATCCACAAGGCCAGCCCAGCTACTGAGTGTATGGAGGTGACGGATGGGGGGAGTAGTAGTATGAATGTTGTGCAGACTGGGGGAGGGAGTGGTGTTATTGATGGGAGTAGTAGTGGTGTGCATGATGGGGATGTGAGTGGTTTGAATGCTAGGGGTGGTGAAGTTAACCCATCAGGTGCCACTGGAGAAGTGGCAATTGTCAGGGCAGATATTGCTGGGGTATATTCTGGTAATGCGGTTATTAGTCAGTCAGGGCCGGGTCCGGCTGCCGTTAGGAGTTACGCTAATGTTACGGCAGCCAGGGGTCCAGGGAGATCTTCACTTCCACCCCCTGGGGAGGGTCACTTGCAACTACGCCTTCTGGAGGCACTTAGGAAAGGAGATAGAACGCTCCAGGTAGAGGGGAGGGAGGTCGACTTGTCCTTCTACATAGAAAGACATGGACTTGGAGCCTTCCGAGAGAACAATGGGGAAGTGGTCTGGTCGCTTCCAACACCCGGGCAGGAGGTGGGCCGTAGGAACGTGGCCCGTCTGGTATGGAGAGGCAGTGATGCGTGCCCACAGAGAGGGAAGGTGGTGGAGCTTCTCTTCCAGATGAGGTTCAAGGCCAGTGACATCTTTGCCTTGATCCACCCCTACGGCTCCTCTGAGTTCGACATCAGCTTTGTAAGCTTTGTAACTTTTCTGGTCTAATTATGAGCTGGTGAAGGACGAGCCCGGATGGCGAGATTTCGTTGTTAAAGCGATATCTCGCCAGAGCATGGTAAAGAAAGGGACCGTTTTGACAAGTAACGAATCACTTTCTTGTTATGACATCATGACTTGGCTGGGCAGGTACGGGGAAGTGACGGACGTTCCCCGGAAGAACTTTGATCAGCATGGCATCTGGTCTGGGGCCTGGACGTTCTCAGTCCGTCTAAAACGTTCAGACAATACTGTTGCGCACATACCATCAGCCGCTTTCCTTGGTCGCGTCAGAATCCAGGTCTTTTACCAGGGGCAACCGAAGCTGTGCCACAGGTGCGGTGATCCCACCCACTTTAGCGCAAACTGCTCTAAGCTGATGTGCGCACTGTGCGGTGCGGAGGGTCATCTTGCTGCATCCTGTGGCTGGATTAGGTGCCACCTGTGTGGTGACCTTGGTCACCCATTTAGTAGGTGTCCCCGTTCTTTCTCTTATGCTGCAGCCACCCGAGCTGGGGCGAGCCCTGAGGTTGCCTCGGCGGGGGAGGGGACCACCAGAGGAGAGGGAGCACCAGAGCCAAGGAAGAGAACTGACAAGGAAAAGCGTAAGAGCCCCACTCAGCTTAGGCGAGAGGAAATGCGCAGAGGGAGCAGGGACCTTGGAAGTTCCAAGAGGGTCGGGTTAGTCCGGGGTCCTGCTCCTGGCGTTGGCTCAGATGGTCAGGCTGAGGCTTTGAGGGGCGCGGAACTAGATGAAGAGATGGGGAGACTGCGCAAAGAGGAGAGCGAAGCTATAGCCATCTCCTCAGGTTCTTCCCAGTATGAAAGTCTGGATTAGGATGGAGGGAGATGGCAAGAGGAAAAATGCAAGCGCGGCAAAAGGAAGAATGTTAAGAAGATGCCTAAAAAATCTAAGGCGACTTCTTCGTCTTCCCAAAAAATTATTAAAGGCCAGATGTCAAAGGAAGCTCCGACTGACCCCCCTCTGATCGGTCTATCTAAGAAAAAGGGAAATAAAACAAGTAAGTAGGGGTTTAAGGCCGTCCAACTCAATCACCCATGATGGCGGCACTCACCCCATTGACGCTGGCATCCATTAACTGTGCCAGCATTAAGTCTGATACGGCTAGATTTGCAGCCTTTGATTTTCTCGGTCGTATTAACGCCGACATTTTGTTTTTGCAGGAGACCAGGTTGACAAATCAAGCCTTGCTAGTAAAAGCCAAGCGAGAGTGGAGGCATGGACCTTCACACTGGTCTCTTGCGGCTGAGCCGTATAGTGGGGTGGCGGTCCTTTTTACCGCTCCTGTAGAATGCAGACGGGTTATCGAGTTGGAAATGGGGAGGTGCCTGATCTTGGATGTCCTCATGAAGGGGCAAGAGCTCCGGCTCATTAACATCTATGCCCCACAGACTAAGTGGGACCGTAAAAGCCTTTTTATGAGGATTAAGCCCTTTCTTTTACGAGTCGGCAGGTGATCTTTGGTGGAGACTTCAACACTATCACGAGGTCTCAGGACAGGAGAGGCGCCAAAGACAAGCTGGCTTATGATAGCATGGCCCTGATTAGTATAGTTAGGGAAGCTCGCCTAGAGGATGCCCACATCCGGACCCCCTCGGGCCACACGGGTTTCACCTATCATCGAGGTAGCTGCAGGTCTAGATTAGACAGGTTTTATTTGAAGGAGGAAGCCGTCTTTTCCGCAGTGTCCGTGGTTGAGTTCTCCGATCACTGTTTAATTTTGTTTTCCCTGAATGTTTCAGAGACCCCCCGGATGGGTAGAGGCTACTGGAGGCTGAATTCGTCCCTCCTGGAAGAAGCAGAGGTAAGTCCTTTTGAGGATTTTCTTCAGAGTCAGGTACCTCTACTGGGCCTATGTAGTAGTAAGTCAGAGTGGTGGGAGATATTCAAGAAGCGGGTTGCGAGGTTCTTCCGCCAGCTCTCGAGCCTCAGGTCCCTGAATAGGTATCGTGTGTATCAGGGCCTGAGGAGGAAACTCGAGCATCTCGTCTCGACTGGAGGTAGTAGAGAGGAGATCTCCAGAGTGAAAGCCTTGCTCATGAGGTGTCAGTATGATAGGCACGCATCTTTAGTTTTTGAGAGGGATTTCGGGAGGTACCGCTTGCCCGACCCCTACAGAAACTGTAAGATGTCCGTGAATAGTAAGATCGTGACTGGACTGGTTGATAGTACGGGATCTCTGAACCAGTCCAGATCAGGGATCCTGGAGGTCGTCAGATCCTTTTACTCACACCTCTTGGGGAGGAAGGATCTAGATCGGGACGTGATGTCGGGTTTCCTGGCTGAAACCGTTCCTGAGCCAGGGGTAGACCCCTCTCTTGATGTTTTGGCAGAAGAGATCAGGGAAGAGGAAGTTAGACTGGCGATTGAAGGGCTTGCCCTGAAGAAGTCGCCAGGTCCAGATGGCTTAACATCTGAGTGGTATAAGACCTTCAGGGACCTCTTGGTTCCCCTCTTGACCGAGGTCTTTAATGAGTGTCTCTCCTCGGGCACTCTGCCGAGGTCAATGAGGAGGTCAGTCCTGATTCTTCTGTCAAAGTGTAAAGATTCGAGACGTATTGAGAATTGGAGGCCCATAGCTCTTCTCAATGCGGACAGGAAGATTCTGGCCAAGATACTGTTTAATAGGCTGGTGAAGTTTGCACCCCGGCTCCTTTCGGAGGCTCAGCACTGCTCTGTTCCAGGCCGAAGCACCTTAAGTGCTGTCCTTAGTGTCAGGGAGGCAGTGGAGCGGAGTAGTGCGGGTCTTTGGAAGGGGTACTTGCTGTCACTGGATCAGGCCAAAGTACCTCTGGTCTGTCCTTCTGAGATGTGGCCTACCAGATACTTTTGTCAATTGGCTTAAGATCTTGTATGCAGGGGCAGAGAGTTTCCCGCTGGTGAACGGTAGGTCTGGCAGCTCTTTTGAGGTTGGGTCTGGTGTTCGCCAGGGCTGTCCTTTGAGCCCACTGTTGTATGTGTTCGCGATCGACCCTTTCCTTAGGAGGGTTGGTTGTGGACCATTGGCAGGGGTCGGGATAAGCCTGGAGGAGCCAGAAGCCACCCTGAGAGTGGTAGCGTACGCTGATGATGTCACTATCTTTGTGTCCTCGAGAGAGGAGGTCGATATGGTGATGTCGGAGGTGGACCGCTACTCAGAGGCATCTGGGTCCAGCATCAACCCGGATGAGTGTGAAAGTCTCTGGCTGGGAGGGAGAGATCCCGAGTTTGATCTCCCGGGCACCCTTCCAGGGCCCCAAGACTCGGCAAAAATCCTAGGCATTACATACGGCCAGGGTGATTACCCCACTAAAAACTGGGATGGTAGGCTCCAGAATGCCGCTCAGAAGGTGGACCAGTGGAAGGGTTGGTCCTTACCTTAAGGGAAAGGGTACACCTGATCAAATCGTACCTGCTCCCTTTGTTCATCTACCTGGGCAGTGTATGTATCTTGCCAGAGGCTTCCTATACTAGGATCTACAGCCTGTTCTTCCAGCTGTTATGGGGGAATAGGCTGAACCTGGTCAAGAGAGAGGTTACGTACCGCACGAGGAGACTTGGGGGTTTGTCTATGGTGAACCCTGTGGTGTTCTTAGTGAACACCTTCTTAAAAGCAAACATCGCAAACCTCTGGAAAGAGAGGGCTCCTCCGTGGGTACTCTGCTGCAGGGAATGGTTTCGGCCTTTCTTCCAGGAATGGGAGACAGGAGGGCGAGTGAAGGACCTTCGTACACCCCATGGGTATCTTCTGGCTTATGCTACCCTGACTCTGAAGATGATACGCCAATGGGGTCTGGGAATGTGGGAGATCAGGACTCAGTCGAGGAAATTCCTTGACCAAAGGGTTCTGTTGACCCATTTCCAGAAGCCCTTGGCGCTCAGGGATTGCCCAGGTCGGGATCTAGAGGTTGGGCTTAGTCTTTTAAACTCGAAACGGATCCCTCAGAAGTTTTGGGATTTGGCCTGGCGCTGCTTCCAGCGGAAGCTATATGTAAGGGACAATTTGAAGTGCAGAAGTTCCGATGATCGGGGGTGTCCCCGAGAGGAGTGTGGTAATACGCTGGAAAGCATGGATCATTTCCTGCTTCATTGTCCCTTCAACATAGGGGTTTACACCAGGGTGGGCGCCTCCATAGGTTGGAGTCAGTTAGTCAGTCTCACCTATCCGGAGTGGGCTTATGGAGTATTCAGGAACCTGGGTGGCCGAGATCGATGCACGTTATTTCTAGTCAGCTTAGTGGTTAGGTACCACACGTGGAACGCACGGTGTCTAGTATCTACACAGCGTAGAGTCCTCTCCGAGGTGGAGGTCTGTAGGAACATCACTGGTGACCTCGGGAAGATCAGGTCTTTGGAGTATGGCAGGCTGGGTACCAGTAGGGCTTCTCTCCTGTGGAGAGGGTTTTCTTTTGCTGTGCCCTAGGTACTGAGCCCACTGGGTGAGGGACCATAATTCTGGTTAGGGACAGAGCAGGTAGGGAAAGCGCGTAGGGTCAGTTTAAACTAATGCCCCTATTCCACGGGTCGTTTTAGAGGAGCAAACGAGCGCTATTAGCGCTCGTTTGCTCCTCGTTCGCCGCTCGCTGCCGCCGCTATTCAACGCGGCTGCAGCGAGCGGGTGAGTGCGGGAGGGGCGGCGGGGAGCTGCGGGGGGGCTAGTCGGAGGATCGCTGATCGTCCGGGCAGCCCATAGGATATAGCAGCGTCTGCTGCCGATGCTCCTATTCAACGGAGCGACGGCAGCAGATCGCTGCTATATCAGTCGCTTGTTTTTCAACATGTTGAAAAACAAGCGACTGCAACGATCAGCCGACATGAACGATGTCGGCTGATCGTTGCACTCTATTCCATGGAACGATTATCGTCCGTAGCGGTCGATATCGTCCGAAAACGAACGATAATCGTTCCGTGGAATAGGGCCATTAGGGTTAGAGATAGGGGGAGAGTAGGGTAAGATAGTAAGGGATAGTTTATAAATTTCTAGTGCCCGGTCTGCCATCCTCCGATCCTGGTGGAGGGCTGGTGCATGCCACTTTAGATTTTTGTTTTGTTTTTCTGGTCAGCAGTAGGTATAAAGGGCTTACAGGCTACCGAACTTGGGCCTTATTATAATATTGTATAATATTGTTGTGTTATGTTATTATGGTGTGCTATGTTTATGTTAATATATGTTTTGTGATAAGTGTTGGCAAGGTTATGGCTGAATAAGCCATATGAACTTTATGGACATTATAGTCATTGTATATATTGTATATATGAGGGGATACAGAATAGGTTGGGAGGGGGGATATGGGGGGCGGGGTCTGTGGGAAGGTGTGGGCTGAATGGAGCTGACACCAAAAATGGACTGAACTTTGACTCCATGAACTGAGCTCACACTGGGGTCTAGGGGAAGGTGGAGGGGCACGTGGGTAATAGCTAGAATTATTGTGTGTTTTGTTTCGCTGTTACTGGTGTTTAGTTCCCTTTTTAGTTTTTCAGGGCAGCCGGGCTCGAGTGTTGTACTGGAATAACCAGTTAGTTAGTATTTTATTCTTATACTGATATATGTTATATGTTATATCTTTTGGTTACGCCTGGATGGCTTTCATTTTCAGTTCATGTATAGTTATTGTTTGTAGTATCAGGTGGTCGTGTGTTGGTCTAAAGGTGGTTGTATTAAGGATGTCTGTGTTTAGGTTTTGTTTATTTACTATAACCCGGGTGTGGGAGGCTTTTTTTTTTTTTTTTTTCTTTTCTAGCCGGGGTGGCTTCTCTTTAGTTATGATTACAGCCGAGGATGGCTTTGTAGTTTAAGTTTTATGGTTTATTTTGCCTGGATTGAAAACATTTTTATTTATTTATTTTATTTATTTTTTATTTTTTTTGTTAAGTAGGAATGCTGGGCTGGCCTGGTGGCAAAAGGTTAAAGATTTCATTTTTGCTTTATACTATTATAATGGTTTATCATTATTATTTGTTATTTATGTAATTTACTGTTCTGTTTAAGTTATGGCCAGATATGCCTTGTTTGTTAATTTTTATATTTTTCTAATAAAAAGAATTACAGGATGTAACTCAGGATCAGTAATGTAATGTATGTACACAGTGACCCCTCCAGCAGAATAGTGAGTGCAGCTCTGCAGTATAATACGGGATGTAACTCAGGATCAGTACAGGATCAGTAATGTAATGTATATACACAGTGACCCCACCAGCAGAATAGTGAGTGCAGCTCTGGAGTATAATACACCCTGTAGCTGTGACACATTTATCAGACTGGCCTGTTGTATGCGAGGTTTTGTGCATCTTTCTATGTGTGTTAGATGCTTTTCCTCTTGCTTCTCCTATGTTACACCGGTATTTTGGGGTGCACACCATTAATACTATAGCATCTTATGGATTCCCCCACATCTCCTCATCCTCACATATAATACTGTACGGCTGATAGTTATTATTACAGACCTGTTCAAAAGACTTCAGGCCGCCCTGCTTTCCAGTCTTGATGAGATCCTCCAGTATGGCTTTCCTTACCGCCTGGGGGGAATATATGATCATAATGTCAGCAGAGTATCACACATAGGATTAGATACAGCATCTCAGCAGAGAGTATCACACATAGGATTAGATACAGCATCTCAGCAGAGAGTATCACACATAGGATTAGATACAGCATCTCAGCAGAGAGTATCACACAAGATAAAATTTAATATATAGAATATGGTAATACAAATTCAAGGATTAGATATATGGGCTCAGTACAGGGTATCACACATGTAAGGATTAGATATATGGGCTCAGTACAGGGTATCACACATGTAAGGATTAGATATATGGGCTCAGCACAGGGTATCACACATGTAAGGATTAGATATATGGGCTTAGTACACGGTATCAAACATGGAAGGATTAGATATATGGGCTCAGTATCACACATGGAAGGATTAGATATATGGGCTTAGTACATGTACCACACATGGAAGGATTAGATATATGGGCTTAGTATCACACATGGAAGGATTAGATATATGGGCTCAGTATCACACATGGAAGGATTAGATATATGGGCTCAGTATCACACATGGAAGGATTAGATATATGGGCTTAGTACACGGTATCACACATGGAAGGATTAGATATATGGGCTTAGTACACGGTATCACACATGTGAGGATACACAGGCTCCAGAATCACACATGATAGGTTTGGATACACTGACATGTCACACATGATAGTAGTGCTGAGCGGATTGCTGATCTGTTCGGGTTCAGCAACGTTCTCCAAACCTGAGCGCTCGGGATGTGACTGCCGGTGGCTGGAGAAGTTGGATGTCGCCCTGGAGCTGTCGGTAGACATGGATGCGGCCTATGACTGTATCCATATATTCCTGGCAGCTCCAGGGCGGCATTTAACTTCTCCAGCCACCGGCAGTCACATCCCGAGGCCTCAGGTTTGGGGAACGTTGCTGAACCTGAACAGATCAGCAATCCGCTCAGCACTACTTATTACGTGTGATATGTCAGTGTATCCAAGCCTATCATGTGTGATACGTCAGTGTATCCAAGCTATCCGCTCAGCACCAGCCATAAGCTCCATACTCACTAAGTGCTTGCAGAGATCTTCAAAGGAACCTCGGACTCCAAGTTTTGCAGCAAAATCAGGCAACGTCTCAGGATCTGGGACAATCACTCCCACCAGACAAGACTGGGAGATATAAAGAAGGAGGTTAGGTGAGTAGTAAATGTATCTGGAGTGGAAGATAGAAGATTACGGCCAAACCGGTGAGCACGGACGCTTGTATCTCACACTGCTTTATGGACTCTCTCCATTACTCAGGTGTATAGTACAGCTTACCTCCCTGTCTACTTTATGTGTAATTCCTGGCCATGACCAAGGTGTGGCGCTGTTACACTGCTCTGATGGATTACAGCTCCCACCTGTCTCCAGTAACCATTCTCTTATGTGGATTGTGATATAGATGGGTGGATGGGATCCCTATATACTGAGGACTACACAGATACATATATGATTCATGATCTGACGCTTTATAAACAAAGATCAGCAGAACCTCTCATTATAAGATATTGGGGATCCTATATATAATCAGGGGGGCCTTAAGGATATAAGTCATATAATATTCTAATACTATGATACAATGTGATGTCATCATGTATGGGATGTGATGTCACCATTACAATCTGTGGGGGGAGATGGTGACCTGGCTGGGTTGGGGTGACCGTCCTGCTCCTCCATGTGATGTAACACGTGCTCGTATGACTGGAGACATCATATAGAAGCCCTAGCCTTGTGCCAGAACATGTGCGAGAGAAGAACCCCCCATCCCCCCGGGGACGTTCTCTGCCAGTAATTGGACTGGTTTCTCTCATTAACCTCCTATAGGTGGATTCTCTGCTGCCCATAGTGTCAGGGAGATACGTACCCGCAGGCTGTCACCATGTACAAAGACCTGAGCCACCGGGGCGCTGCGCACATACACGTTCTCGATCTTCTCTGGGGCGATGTACTCCCCCTGCGCCAGCTTGAAGATGTTCTTCTTCCTGTCGATGATTTTCAGGGTGCCGTTCTGTAGCAGAGAGAAGGTTTGGGTGTTATTAGCTGCGTATAAGGAAACCTTCTTATATACATCATGGCCAATGCTCCAGTCACATCCAGAGCTGCATCCTCCAAACCTGAGATCAGGCATTTCACTAAGGAAGTGATCTCCACCCTGAGGCCCATCAAGTGTTGTAACTACAACTCCACGCATTCCCACACAGCAGTATGCTGGGAGTTGTAGCTTTGCAATGACTGGGCATGCTGGGACTTGTAGTCTCGCAATGACTTGGCATGCTGGGAGTTGTAGTTTTGCAATTACAGGGCATGCTGGGAGTTGTAGTTTTGCGATGACTGGGCATGCTGGGAGTTGTAGTTTCGCAATGACTTGGCATGCTAGGAGTTGTAGTTTCGCAATGACTGGCATGCTGGGAGTTGTAGATTTGCAAAGCTTGGGCATGCTGGGAGTTGTAGTTTTGCAAGGCTTGGATATCCTGAGAGATTTATTTTTTTCAATGCTTGGGCATGCTGGGAGTTGTAGTTTTGCAATGCTTGGGATGCTTGGGAATGCTGGGAGTTGTAGTTTCGCAATGACTGGCATGCTGGGAGTTGTAGTTTCGCAATGACTGGCATGCTGGGGGAGTAGTTTTGCAATGACTGGGCATGCTGGGAGTTGTAGTTTCGCAATGACTGGCATGCTGGGAGTTGTAGTTTTGCAATGCTTGGGCATGCTGGGAGTTGTAGTTATGCAAGGCTTGGGCATGCTGGGAGTTGTGGTTTTGCAATGACTGGGCATGCTGGGAGTTTGAGTTTTGCAATTACAGGGCATGCTGGGACTTGTAGTTTCGCAATGACTGGCATGCTGGGAGTTGTAGTTTTGCAATGACTGGGTATGCTGGGACTTGTAGTTTCGCAATGACTTGGCATGCTGGGAGTTGTAGTTTTGCAATGATCGGGCATGCTGGGAGTTGTAGTTTCGCAATGACTGGGCATGCTGGGAGTTGTGGTTTTGCAATGACTGGGCATGCTGGGAGTTGTGGTTTTGCAATGACTGGCATGCTGGGAGTTGTATCTAAAACATTTGACTGTGATTTCACTAGAAAACTAGATAAATGACAGATGTCGCAGTCACATGTCACTTCCATTTTATGATCACGTCACATGTGACCTCACGTTTGGATCGTGGTGACCGACACGTCGCGGTTGCATCAGGTCACGGATCTTCATACGAGTCGCCCTGTAGCCTCATCTACCAGACGTAGAAATGGATAATTTCCTGGAAATCCCCTCCTCGTCCTGACTGCAGCCTCAGCCCTGAAATCCATTATCCCACCCTGAGGCCTTCGATTATTCCTGGTAACGGAGCCCAGAACCAGGGGGTGCCGGGCGCACTTCTCCGAACTGCCCTCAATACATTGGATCCATAATGGATAGATTAGCGCCATCTGCAGGAACGTAATTGTTGTCCCCACAGGGGGCAGCACAGAGCGAGGGGCGGGATGGATGCCATCTCCTGGGAATACATCCCGTCCGTGTCCTGTCACCTGCGCTCACCGGACACCTGTACCATCAGCTACTGCTTCTAGGGTTATGTAGTTCTCCGGGTTGCTACCCTGCTTTCCGAAGACCCTGAAGATCAGATAAACCAGAGAGCTATGCCTCCTCCATATGCAGGAGCGCAGCATTACATATAGAAGCTTATTATCAGTAATAGATGGCGTCCTAGTGATAGAATGACAGCTGCTGCCTGAGCCAAGATAAGCAGCTTTCACACTCAGCCAAGAGACATCGCTGTACATCTCCAGTTACACACTCCATTGAAAGATTAGCTGCTGTATGTCCTGCAGGAAGTGGTGTATTCTCTCTAGTCTGACACAGTGCTCTCTGCTGCCACCTCTGTCCATGTCAGGAACTGTCCAGAGCAGGAGAGGTTTTCTGGTTCAATGTTTTTATTAGGTTTTTTAAGAACATATTACAAAAGAGAAAATCTATAAGCACTGACTTTTCTATGGGGATTTGCTGCTGCTCTGGACGGTTCCTGACATGGACAGAGGTGGCAGCAGAGAGCACTGTGTCAGACTAGAGAGAATACATCACTTCCTGCAGGACATACATCAGTGATAAGTACTGGAAGGATGGATATTTTTTAACAGAAGTCAATAACAAATTATATAACTTTCTGATACCAGTTGATTTGAAAGAAAAAGATTTTCGCCGAAGTTCCCCTTTAATTCAACATTCTGTATTTTATAGTTAATTTATATCTCTTTCCGCCACTAGGGGGAGCTTCAGAGGCTACTGCATACAGTGCTATTATAACTTTTACAATGTAACAGTATGCGGTGAGCGCCCCCTTGTGGTGCAGGAGGGCAGACAGAATTTTATCCTGTACTCTATGACTATGCAAGCGTCAGGGGTTAGAGGCAATATAGTGGGACAGTAATCAATAAAGTTTAGAAAAAAAAACCCTAATGGACCTAACCCCCAAAAACTAAAAATATAATATCTATAACATAGGGGGCCCCTCTGCTCTATAGGAGGACAGCTGCTATCTATAACATAGGGGGCCCTCTGCTCTATAGAAGGAGAGCGCTGCTATCTATAACATAGGGGCCCCTCTGCTCTATAGGAGGACAGCTGCTATCTATAACATAGGGGGCCCCTCTACTCTATAGGAGGACAGCTGCTATCTATAACATAGGGGCCCCTCTGCTCTATAGGAGGACAGCTGCTATCTATAACATAGGGGGCCCCTCTACTCTATAGGAGGACAGCTGCTATCTATAACATAGGGGCCCCTCTGCTCTATAGGAGGACAGCTGCTATCTATAACATAGGGGCCCCTCTGCTCTATAGGAGGACAGCTGCTATCTATAACATAGGGGCCCCTCTGCTCTATAGGAGGACAGCTGCTATCTATAACATAGGGGCCCCTCTGCTCTATAGAAGGAGAGCGCTGCTATCTATAACATAGGGGCCCCTCTGCTCTATAGGAGGACAGCTGCTATCTATAACATAGGGGGCCCCTCTGCTCTATAGAAGGAGAGCGCTGCTATCTATAACATAGGGGCCCCTCTGCTCTATAGGAGGACAGCTGCTATCTATAACATAGGGGGCCCCTCTACTCTATAGGAGGACAGCTGCTATCTATAACATAGGGGGCCCCTCTGCTCTATAGGAGGACAGCTGCTATCTATAACATAGGGGCCCCTCTGCTCTATAGGAGGACAGCTGCTATCTATAACATAGGGGCCCCTCTGCTCTATAGGAGAACAGCTGCTATCTATAACATAGGGGCCCCTCTGCTCTATAGGAGGACAGCTGCTATCTATAACATAGGGGCCCCTCTGCTCTATAGGAGGACAGCTGCTATCTATAACATAGGGGGCCCCTCTGCTCTATAGGATGACAGCTGCTATCTATAACATAGGAGCCCCTCTGCTCTATAGGAGGACAGCTGCTATCTATAACATAGGGGGCCCCTCTACTCTATAGGAGGACAGCTGCTATCTATAACATAGGGGCCCCTCTGCTCTATAGGAGGACAGCTGCTATCTATAACAAAGGGGCCCCTCTGCTCTATAGGAGGACAGCTGCTATCTATAACATAGGGGCCCCTCTGCTCTATAGGAGGACAGCTGCTATCTATAACATAGGGGCCCCTCTGCTCTATAGGAGGAGAGGCCTGCTATCTATAACATAGGGGCCCCTCTGCTGTATAGGAGGAGAGCGCTGCTATCTATAACATAGGGGCCCCTCTGCTCTATAGGAGGAGAGGCCTGCTATCTATAACATAGGGGCCCCTCTGCTGTATAGGAGGAGAGCGCTGCTATCTATAACATAGGGGCCCCTCTGCTCTATAGGAGGACAGCTGCTATCTATAACATAGGGGCCCCTCTGCTCTATAGGAGGACAGCTGCTATCTATAACATAGGGGGCCCCTCTACTCTATAGGAGGACAGCTGCTATCTATAACATAGGGGCCCCTCTGCTCTATAGAAGGAGAGCGCTGCTATCTATAACATAGGGGCCCCTCTGCTCTATAGGAGGACAGCTGCTATCTATAACATAGGGGGCCCCTCTGCTCTATAGGATAGCTGCTATCTATAACATAGGGGGCCCCTCTGCTCTATAGGAGGACAGCTGCTATCTATAACATAGGGGCCCCTCTGCTCTATAGGAGGACAGCTGCTATCTATAACATAGGGGGCTCCTCTGCTCTATAGGAGGACAGCTGCTATCTATAACATAGGAGCCCCTCTGCTCTATAGGAGGACAGCTGCTATCTATAACATAGGGGCCCCTCTGCTCTATAGGAGGACAGCTGCTATCTATAACATAGGGGCCCCTCTGCTCTATAGGAGGAGAGGCCTGCTATCTATAACATAGGGGCCCCTCTGCTCTATAGGAGGAGAGCGCTGCTATCTATAACATAGGGGCCCCTCTGCTCTATAGGAGGACAGCTGCTATCTATAACATAGGGGCCCTCTACTCTATAGGAGGGCAGTGCTGCTATCTATAACATAGGGGCCCCTCTGCTCTATAGGAGGAGAGCGCTGCTATCTATAACATAGGGGGCCCCTCTGCTCTATAGGAGGACAGCTGCTATCTATAACATAGGGGCCCCTCTGCTCTATAGGAGGACAGCTGCTATCTATAACATAGGGGCCCCTCTGCTCTATAGGAGGACAGCTGCTATCTATAACATAGGGGCCCCTCTGCTCTATAGAAGGAGAGCGCTGCTATCTATAACATAGGGGCCCCTCTGCTCTATAGGAGCTGCTATCTATAACATAGGGGCCCCTCTGCTCTATAGGAGGACAGCTGCTATCTATAACATAGGGGCCCCTCTGCTCTATAGAAGGAGAGCGCTGCTATCTATAACATAGGGGCCCCTCTGCTCTATAGGAGGAGAGCGCTGCTATCTATAACATAGGGGCCCCTCTGCTCTATAGGAGGACAGCTGCTATCTGTAACATAGGGGCCCCTCTGCTCTATAGAAGGAGAGCGCTGCTATCTATAACATAGGGGCCCCTCTGCTGTATAGGAGGAGAGCGCTGCTATCTATAACATAGGGGCCCCTCTGCTGTATAGGAGGAGAGCGCTGCTATCTATAACATAGGGGCCCCTCTGCTCTATAGGAGGAGAGGCCTGCTATCTATAACATAGGGGCCCCTCTGCTGTATAGGAGGAGAGCGCTGCTATCTATAACATAGGGGCCCCTCTGCTCTATAGGAGGACAGCTGCTATCTATAACATAGGGGCCCCTCTGCTCTATAGGAGGACAGCTGCTATCTATAACATAGGGGGCCCCTCTACTCTATAGGAGGACAGCTGCTATCTATAACATAGGGGCCCCTCTGCTCTATAGAAGGAGAGCGCTGCTATCTATAACATAGGGGCCCCTCTGCTCTATAGGAGGACAGCTGCTATCTATAACATAGGGGGCCCCTCTGCTCTATAGGATAGCTGCTATCTATAACATAGGGGGCCCCTCTGCTCTATAGGAGGACAGCTGCTATCTATAACATAGGGGCCCCTCTGCTCTATAGGAGGACAGCTGCTATCTATAACATAGGGGGCTCCTCTGCTCTATAGGAGGACAGCTGCTATCTATAACATAGGAGCCCCTCTGCTCTATAGGAGGACAGCTGCTATCTATAACATAGGGGCCCCTCTGCTCTATAGGAGGACAGCTGCTATCTATAACATAGGGGCCCCTCTGCTCTATAGGAGGAGAGGCCTGCTATCTATAACATAGGGGCCCCTCTGCTCTATAGGAGGAGAGCGCTGCTATCTATAACATAGGGGCCCCTCTGCTCTATAGGAGGACAGCTGCTATCTATAACATAGGGGCCCTCTACTCTATAGGAGGGCAGTGCTGCTATCTATAACATAGGGGCCCCTCTGCTCTATAGGAGGAGAGCGCTGCTATCTATAACATAGGGGGCCCCTCTGCTCTATAGGAGGACAGCTGCTATCTATAACATAGGGGCCCCTCTGCTCTATAGGAGGACAGCTGCTATCTATAACATAGGGGCCCCTCTGCTCTATAGGAGGACAGCTGCTATCTATAACATAGGGGCCCCTCTGCTCTATAGAAGGAGAGCGCTGCTATCTATAACATAGGGGCCCCTCTGCTCTATAGGAGCTGCTATCTATAACATAGGGGCCCCTCTGCTCTATAGGAGGACAGCTGCTATCTATAACATAGGGGCCCCTCTGCTCTATAGAAGGAGAGCGCTGCTATCTATAACATAGGGGCCCCTCTGCTCTATAGGAGGAGAGCGCTGCTATCTATAACATAGGGGCCCCTCTGCTCTATAGGAGGACAGCTGCTATCTGTAACATAGGGGCCCCTCTGCTCTATAGAAGGAGAGCGCTGCTATCTATAACATAGGGGCCCCTCTGCTGTATAGGAGGAGAGCGCTGCTATCTATAACATAGGGGCCCCTCTGCTCTATAGGAGGAGAGCGCTGCTATCTATAACATAGGGGCCCCTCTGCTCTATAGGAGGACAGCTGCTGTCTATAACATAGGGGCCCTCTGCTCTATAGAAGGAGAGCGCTGCTATCTATAACATAGGGGGCCCCTCTGCTCTATAGGAGGACAGCTGCTATCTAAAACATAGGGGGCCCCTCTGCTCTATAGGAGGACAGCTGCTATCTATAACATAGGGGCCCCTCTGCTCTATAGGAGGACAGCTGCTATCTATAACATAGGGGCCCCTCTGCTCTATAGGAGGACAGCTGCTATCTATAACATAGGGGCCCCTCTGCTCTATAGGAGGACAGCTGCTATCTATAACATAGGGGGCCCCACTGCTCTATAGGAGGACAGCTGCTATCTATAACATAGGGGCCCCTCTGCTCTATAGGAGGACAGCTGCTATCTATAACATAGGGGGCCCCACTGCTCTATAGGAGGACAGCTGCTATCTATAACATAGGGGGCCCCACTGCTCTATAGGAGGACAGCTGCTATCTATAACATAGGGGCCCCTCTGCTCTATAGGAGGACAGCTGCTATCTATAACATAGGGGCCCCTCTGCTCTATAGAAGGAGAGCGCTGCTATCTATAACATAGGGGCCCCTCTGCTCTATAGGAGGACAGCTGCTATCTATAACATAGGGGGCCCCTCTGCTCTATAGAAGGAGAGCGCTGCTATCTATAACATAGGGGCCCCTCTGCTCTATAGGAGGACAGCTGCTATCTATAACATAGGGGGCCCCTCTACTCTATAGGAGGACAGCTGCTATCTATAACATAGGGGGCCCCTCTGCTCTATAGGAGGACAGCTGCTATCTATAACATAGGGGCCCCTCTGCTCTATAGGAGGACAGCTGCTATCTATAACATAGGGGGCCCCTCTACTCTATAGGAGGACAGCTGCTATCTATAACATAGGGGCCCCTCTGCTCTATAGGAGGACAGCTGCTATCTATAACATAGGGGGCCCCTCTACTCTATAGGAGGACAGCTGCTATCTATAACATAGGGGCCCCTCTGCTCTATAGGAGGACAGCTGCTATCTATAACATAGGGGGCTCCTCTGCTCTATAGGAGGACAGCTGCTATCTATAACATAGGAGCCCCTCTGCTCTATAGGAGGACAGCTGCTATCTATAACATAGGGGGCCCCACTGCTCTATAGGAGGACAGCTGCTATCTATAACATAGGGGCCCCTCTGCTCTATAGGAGGACAGCTGCTATCTATAACATAGGGGCCCCTCTGCTCTATAGGAGGACAGCTGCTATCTATAACATAGGGGGCCCCACTGCTCTATAGGAGGACAGCTGCTATCTATAACATAGGGGCCCCTCTGCTCTATAGGAGGACAGCTGCTATCTAAAACATAGGGGGGGGGGGGCTGATTTTACATAGATTCTCCATCAGGGTCCCGACTTACCGGCAGCCACTTCCCGATATCCCCGGTGTGCAGCCACCCCTCCTCATCTATGGCTTCCGCTGTCTTCTCGGGGTCTTTCAGATATCCTTGGAACACATTGGGGCCTTTAATACAAACCTAGAAAGTAGAAGCATGAATGTTATAGAGCCAGCCTCTCCCCTGGCCTGACCTGGCTGATACCAGGGAGCAATAGCCTCTATCCTCACCTCCCCCTCTCCATTGGATGAGAAGTAATTCATGTCGGTCACATCCACCAGCTTCAGGTAGTTACATGGCAGCGGAGCGCCGACGTGTCCTGGAAGAGAAAGGGTTAATATGGATGTCAGGGCATGATGGGAGTTGTAGTTCTGCAACTCATTGGATGAGGACGCTGCTCCAGGTGGGTGACAGCTCTTATAGGTTTCATAATGGCAGCCATACTGGTTGTCACTCAACTTTCTGTGATACAACAAAAAAAAAGGGCTATCCAAGATCTAGAAAAACACAGCGCCCCCTTGTCCCCAGGCTGCGTGCGGTATTACAACCCGGCTATATTTATGTCAATGGAACTAAGCTGTAATACCGCACCCAAACCGAGGACAGGATGGCGCAGTTTCTGGAAGAAAGCGGATATGTTATAACAACTGATCAGTCAGCATTGTCTCACCTGCCGTCCAGTCTCCGGGGGTGGTGAACGAGCAACCGGCGCCGCATTCTGTCTGACCGTACGCCTCGAAAATCTGTCATCAGAAGTCGTCATTGTAATACAGAGAAAGCTACGGCATCAGTAACATCACATCAAGACCACACCCAATATCCATAAGACCCGCCCAGTGGGAGGGGGCAAGGAGATGAGAAATTGTACTTGAGCATTGTCACGGACCCCCCCCCGATATATAGTTAAAGGGGTCTTCCACTCAATCCTAACTTCTGATATGTTGCTGCCCACGGTGAGAATGACAATTACTTATTGTAATGCTGGGAGGGTTATGTCTGAGGTCAAGTTGCTGAGAAACTGTGATTATCCCTCCCAGCATTACAGAGAAGCTCCAATGTTGCAGATAAAGCCTGCCAGGGACTTGTTTACATCAGCCGTCTCAGAAGGGAGGGGGGAGGAGGAGGGGGAGACAGAGAGAAAAGCTCACACACATATTTTTATGTCTTCAGCAGAAAGCAGAAGCTGAGAACTGGGGGAAGGAGACTGAATAGATAATAACAAGTACGGTAGGAATTGTTAGTCTCACCATGGGCAGCAGTTATGTCTGAGTGTAATACACCTTTAGGCTATGTTCACACTACATAAAAGTAAGTACCGGCCGCGATGATCCGGGCAGAGACCAGCCGTTCCGTGACCCGGCGGGGGTCACGGAACGGCCGATCTCTCACGCCGTGTGAACATAGCCTTAAAGGGGAACTTCATCTCTATGGTTCCACCTGATCAGAGTACTGAGAGAGTTTATTGTTTTGTATTGATATAATTACTATATAGAAAAGAAACAGATGGGGCAGTGACAACTAACAATGGCGGCCTGCCGGACCCTCATATATCACCTAGGAGGGGTCTTTGTAAGACCCTTGATGCCCTTGAATTACAAGCCCAGCCTATTGCTGTAAATAGAATGTATGTAATAATTTATTCCCCTGTGGTGGCGCTGCAGGGAAACGGAACACTTGCTAGGCTCCACCCACTTGTCTATGGGATGGCCTCCCCGCAGTCAGTATATTGTAGGGGACGTCTATCAAAGAGGTTTTGCCCAAAGTCATCAACACTGGTTTATAATAAGATGACTGCCATAATAAATCAGGGAGTTCTGGAGTTACCCTTTAAGTGCCACGCCCCAACATAAACATCCTAAACTGACCTGACTGCCCAGAGCGGCTCTCAGGAAGGACAGGACGTTCTCGGATATGGGGGCTGCTGCTGTTACCATCACCCGAACACGGCCTCCCATGGTTTCCTAGGCAGAAGGGGGTAAAATATACAATTATAGAAATAACTAAATATCCACAAACATTATACAAGGTAATTAGTAAAAGCATAAAACATCAAAAGTCACTAGACAATTGTAGCCCCCATTGAATTTATGTTTTAGCTCATCAGGGCTGTTAACTGAACCACTGGACCACCAGGAATGTTGTTATTAAATGGCTTCTGAACCCCCAGTGGCTCTTATTACTGAGTCCTGTGTGTACCAGACCTATCATTAATGAATTGCAGGGCCCATAGGGATGTTTATTCTGATCTCTGGACCACCAGGGATCTTTTAAAGGGACACTTGGCTAAAAGGAATGTTGTAATGGAACAGTAGAGATGTTAATACAGAGCCCCTGGGCTACCAGATCTATTATTAATGAACAACAAGGACGTCAGTACTGAAATCACTGGGCCATTAGGAATTCTATCACTGAACCTCCAGACCACCAGGAATATTAATGAAGTCCTGGACCAACAGAGATGTTATTACTGAGCCCCCTGGACTACTACATCTATTTTTAATGAACCACAGAGGCAAACAGATTGTTAGTACTAAACCACTGGACCATCGGTAATGTAACCAAACCACTAGACTATCAGGACTGATGTTACTACTCTGAGTGCCTGGACTAACAGATCTATAAATAAATAGCCACAATACTGAAGCACTGATGTTATTACTGAGATATGATATGTAAAAATGACAGGGCCAACAGATGTTATTACTAAACCACCAGACCACCAGGAATTTCACAACCAAACCAGTGGACAACCAGGACTGTTACAACTATACAACTAGACCACCATGAATGTTGTGACCTTAGTGCTGAACCATTAGAGATGTTACTGCAGAGTCCCTCCTCTACCAGGTTTATTATAAACCACAGGGACAACAGTGATGCTATTACTGAAGCGCTGGATGACCAGAGAATCTGTTAGAACCCCTGGACTACCAGGGATAGTACTTACAATATACTGGACCACCAAGGATAGCACTAACAGTTTACTGGACCACCAGGGATAGTACTAACAATATACTGGACCACCAAGGATATCACTAACAGTCTACTGGACTACCAGGGATAGTATTAACAATATACTGGACCACCAAGGATAGCACTAACAGTTTACTGGACCACCAGGGATAGTACTAACAATATACTGGACCACCAAGGATATCACTAACAGTCTACTGGACTACCAGGGATAGTACTAACAATATACTGGACCACCAAGGATAGCACTAACAGTCTACTGGACTACCAGGGATAGTACTAACAATATACTGGACCACCAAGGATAGCACTAACAGTTTACTGGACCACCAGGGATACTACTAACAAACTACTGGACCACCAGGGACATTACTAACAATCTACTGGACTAATTAAAATGTTAGAGTTGTAAGTGTTACAGAGAGACTAGACCTACAGATGTTAGTAATAAGCTCCTGGATCACTAGGAATTACTATTACTGATTCACTGGATTATCAGAGATATTAATGGCACCACTGGCCCACCAGGAATGTTACCACTAAAGAACTGGATTACTAGAGAAACTATTACAACCTCTTAAATTATCAAGGATGTTATTATTAAACCTCTGATCTACCAGGTATGTTATCACTGTGCCACTGCACCACCAGGGATGCTGTCACTGTGCCACTGCACCGCCAGGGATGCTGTCACTGTGCCACTGCACCACCAGGGATGCTGTCACTGTGCCACTGCACCAGCAGGGATGCTGTCACTGTGCCACTGCACCACCAGGGATGCTGTCACTGTGCCACTGCACCAGCAGGGATGCTGTCACTGTGCCACTGCACCAGCAGGGATGCTGTCACTGTGCCACTGCACCAGCAGGGATGCTGTCACTGTGCCACTGGACCACCAGGGATGCTGTCACTGTGCCACTGGACCACCAGGGATGCTGTCACTGTGCCACTGGACCACCAGGGATGCTGTCACTGTGCCACTGCACCACCAGGGATATTACAATTTCCCTGAAGAAGGACAGATGTCCAGTGAATGGCCAGAGATGGCTACGCCATTGAGTATTGTGTGCAGTGTTTCGATGGTTTCCATGTTACTCCTGTTTTCTCCGACTCACCTGAACCTTCTTAAATATTAATTTATCCCAAATGCTGTCGTTCCGGATAATTCCCTTCTTAACTTCGGCAAATTTACAGGTTACAGCGAGGTCCAGCAGGAACTTCTTGGTTGGAGTCTGGGCCCCGCTTTGTATCTGGGGGAAAAGAATTATTGGGTTGTTACAATGGTCGGAAGTCTGCTTCCTGCCTATGGGAAGACTCCGCCCCCTTGTACCTTATCATATATCCGGTTCAGCAGTCTGGGGACTGTGGGGAAAATTGTCGGCCTCAGAGTCTTCATATCATCTGTCAGGAGGCGGATATCACCCTGGAAAAAGCCGACCTTGGCTCCGGAGCAGAAGACGACTGTCTGTCAGAGGAGGCACAAAGAAAAGGAGGCATGACCATAGACGTGTGGCCACCAGGGACAATATACTGGACCTCTAGCACATGGACCATGGACCATGGACCACCAGGAATAGGGATACTTACTCCTGTAATAGTACTACTTACTCCTAGACTACCAGGAATTAAATTATTTACCCCTAGACCACTAGAATTAGTGTTACTTACTTCTAGACCACCAGGAATAGGATCACTTATTCCTAGATCCTAGATCAAAGATCAAAAATTTTATGACCACCAGGAATAGTATTAGTATTACTCACTTCTAGACCAGGAATAAAACTATTTACTCCTAGACCACCAGGAATAGGGCTACTTACTCCTAGACCACCAGGAATAGGGCTACTTACTCCTAGACCACCAGGAATAGGGTTACTTACTCCTAGACCACCAGGAATAGGGCTACTTACTCCTAGACCACCAGGAATAGGGTTACTTACTTCTAGACCACCAGGAATAGGGTTACTTACTTCTAGACCACCAGGAATATGGTTACTTACTTCTAGACCACCAGGAATAGGGTTACTTACTCCTAGAACACCTGGAAGAGTATTACTTACTCCTAGACTACCAGGAATTAAATTATTTACTCCATGACCACCAGGAGTAATTTTACTTACTCCATGACCAACAGGAATAGTATTACTTACTACTAAACCACCAGAGATAGTATTACTTACTACTAAACCACCAGAGATAGTATTACTTACTCCTAGACCACTAGAGATAGTATTACTTACTTCTTGTCCACCAATAATAATATTGCTTACTCCATGACCACCAGGAATAGTATTACTTACTACTAGACCACCAGGAATAGTATTACTTACTCCATGACCACCAGGAATAATATTATTTACTCCTAGACTGCCAAGAATAATATTACTTCTTGATCACCATAAAAACTATTACTTACTCCTATACCAGGAGTAACGCTACTAGACCACCAAGGATAATATTACTTTCCCCTAGACCACCAGGAATATTAGTACTTTATTCTAGTCCACCAAGAATAATATTAGTTACTCACTGACCAACAGAAATAGTATAACTTAACCCAAAATCACCAGGAATACTCACTCCTAGACAACTTACTTGTAAACCACCAGAATTAGTATTACTTACCCCTTGACCTCGAGGAATAGTATTACTTAATCCTAGGTCACCAGGAGTAGTATTACTTACCCCTTCGGCCACCAGGGATAATATTACTTACCCCTAAACCACAAGTTATAGTACTACTTACCTCTAGGCTTGCTGGCTGTACCCCCTCCCCATGTATAATATCCTAATGCCCTATAATAAAGACAAGCTGAGGTAGCGTTGTTGTTGTGTTTCTGGGGTCCGTGGGTCATCCTCTGTCTTACACAATGACACCCTGAGCCCTGACCCCGAGCACGGTCCTTACCTGAACCACCCGCTCAAACATGTGCGCCATCGGCAAATAAGATATTTCTATGTCCGAGGTCATCGGGGCGAAGGTGCTCTGTACAGTACGACAAAGGGAACAAGTCAGTGAGCACACAGCCCTGGACTATGGCCATGTATAGGGGTATATAGTATATAGGATTGTATATAGTGTAGGATATAGTATATAGGGCGGTGTATAGTGCAGGATATAGGATGGTAGATAGTATAGGATATTGTAGACAAATAGATGATAGATAGTAGATAGATAGATACATAGATAGGTAGATAGATAGATAAGAGATAGATAGATAGATAGATAGATAGATACATAGATAGGTAGATAGATAGAGAGGAGGTAGATAGATAGGAGATAGATAGATAGATAGATAGATAGATAGATAGATAGGAGATAGATAGATAGATAGATAGGAGATAGATAGATAGATAGGAGATAGATAGATAGATAGATAGATAGATAGATAGGAGATAGATAGATAGATAGATAGATAGATAGATAGATAGATAGATAGATAGATGATAGATAGATACATAGATACATAGATAGGTAGATAGATAGATAGGAGATAGATAGATAGGAGATAGATAGATAGATAGATAGATAGATAGATAGATAGATAGATAGATAGATAGATGATAGTAGTCACTTACTTCTGTGGCTTTAAGGAAACTGCTGAAATCAGCTACGATGTTTTTGTGGGTGAGCATCGCCCCTTTAGGGTCACCTGATAGAAGAAAGTATTATAAGAAGGATTTTCCCCGTAACTGTAGTAATAGGGAGCAGATTATAATCCCACAACTGAGCTCTTTCCTTCTCAGGACTTCTATCACTATTCCCTCAGCTTTACCTGTTGTTCCACTGGTGAAACAGATGAGACATAAATCCTCAGGACCAGGAGGCTGTAATAGGGAACAGAGGAGGATGAGCCAACAGTAATCCAATCTATCTATCTCCTATCTATCTATCTATCTATCTATCTATCTATCTATCTATCTATCTATCTATCTCCTATCTATCTATCTATCTATCTATCTCCTATCTATCTATCTATCTATCTATCTATCTATCTATCTATCTATCTATCTTCTATCTATCTATCTATCTATCTATCTATCTCCTATCTATCTATCTCCTATCTATCTATCTATCTATCTATCTATCTATCTATCTCCTATCTATCTATCTCCTATCTATCTATCTATCTATCTATCTATCTATCTATCTATCTCCTATCTATCTATCTATCTATCTATCTATCTATCTATCTATCTATCTCCTATCTATCTATCTATCTATCTATCTATCTATCTATCTATCTCCTATCTATCTCCTATCTATCTTCTATCTATCTATCTATCTCCTATCTATCTATCTATCTATCTATCTATCTATCTATCTATCTATTATCTATCTATCTATCTATCTATCTATCTATCTATCTATCTTATCTCCTATCTATCTATCTATCTATCTATCTCCTATCTATCTATCTATCTATCTATCTATCTATCTCCTATCTATCTCCTATCTATCTATCTATCTATCTATCTATCTATCTATCTATTATCTATCTATCTATCTATCTATCTATCTATCTATCTATCTATCTTATCTCCTATCTATCTATCTATCTATCTATCTATCTATCTCCTATCTATCTATCTATCTATCTATCTATCTATCTATCTATCTATCTCCTATCTATCTCCTATCTATCTATCTCCTATCTATCTATCTATCTATCTATCTATCTATCTATCTATCTATCTATCTATCTATCTATCTATCTCCTATCTATCTCCTATCTATCTCCTATCTATCTATCTCCTATCTATCTATCTATCTATCTATCTATCTATCTATCTATCTATCTATCTAGATATTTTGGATCTTGGGTGCCTGCGGGAAGTCGAGACCACGACTTAACTTTGTATATAGCAGAAATCTCCACAGCACTCCGAAGTAGTCTAAAGTAATTGTGATTTATTCCATGGTAAAACAGCACAGCAAAGTGTCAGATAGCGACGTTTCAACACTGCAAACATCAGATCCTCTTATACAGGTGAGTGAATCAGTATACAACAGTGATTGGTGCACTAGTGCACGTGACATACAATTGACAGACATATCTTTTATCAAGAAACTTCTATTCATGAGTTAAGGTACAATGTTTCTTGTACGGGTGTTTGGTGAAAGTGATAAAAAATAAGAAAGCTCGAACCAGACGGCGAGTCATACATAGGGTTCAATGATTAAGTCCAATACATGTTGATTGTAGCGGTTGCGGCTCACCACCAATTAAGTCAGTTCAGGAACCTCGGCAGCAGAGTATTAAGGAATACAAGTGATATAAAAACTATAGATCTTCTTGAAATTAACTTTTGTTTTATATTTTAGATAAAATCATGTATGAAATATGGATTGCGGCGGGCTGACTCACCACCCATGGGAGCTAAAATAAGAACCGAGGCATGTATGGTATCATCTATCGGTGGATTTTTCCATAAAATGCAGCCACTATTCAGAAGCAGCGTTTTTTTAGCTGCGATACCTTCTATGGAAGCAATAGACGGGAAGGGGCCTGGAGAGGTCACAGAACAGAGGGAGGAAGCGGTACCGGAGAAGCCACAGGTCCCGGGTGAGGCTAGACTCCCTGTCTGTCCTTAGTACCGTGTTAAATGCTTTCGATAGGTCTGTTTGTGACTGTTTACACATTGATGCGTTTTTTTGTAGTTAGGAACAAGGGAATAGTGAGATTGTGGTACCGTACACAAATGTGTACTGGGGTGATGCGATCCCACGAAGAGCTGCCTGAAGTACCTTGCTCCCAAAATACTACTACTCTCAACATGCATATTGGCCTTAATACCTGATGGGTGTGAACATGTATTCCTTAACACTCTGCTGCCGAGGTTCCTGAACTGACTTAATTGGTGGTGAGCCGCAACCGCTACAATCAACATGTATTGGACTTAATCATTGAACCCTATGTATGACTCGCCGTTTGGTTCGAGCTTTCTTATTTTTTATTTTTTATCACTTTCACCAAACACCCGTACAAGAAACATTGTACCTTAACACATGAATAGAAGTTTCTTGATAAAAGATATGTCTGTCAATTGTATGTCACGTGCACTAGTGCACCAATCACTGTTGTATACTGATTCACTCACCTGTATAAGAGGATCTGATGTTTGTAGTGTTGTCACGCTTGAAAAAGACGACGGAGGTCGTTGAAACGTCGCTATCTGACACTTTGCTGTGCTGTTTTACCATAGAATAAATCACAATTACTTTTGACTATCTATCTATCTATCTATCTATCTATCTATCTATCTATCTATCTATCTATCTCCTATCTATCTATCTATCTATCTCCTATCTATCTATCTATTATCTATCTCCTATCTATCTCCTATCTATCTATCTATCTCCTATCTATCTCCTATCTATCTCCTATCTATCTCCTATCTATCTATCTATCTATCTATCTATCTATCTATCTATCTATCTATCTATCTATCTATCTCCCATCTATCTATCTATCTATCTATCTATCTATCTATCTATCTTTTTTTAAACTCCTTTTATGAAGGATAAAGAGCAGACACAAGTATTACATATATCATAACAAAACATGTACATGACAGCTCAGCAGAGCAGAAAGAAGTATACTTGCATCCAAGAAATAATTAAACATAAAAAACAAAATTGGCAGTACAGAAAAGATAAAGTAGCACAATGTAGCATACATCACACAAGTCACATTACAACTAGGAAGAACATCCGCATATAAGAATTACACGGAGTCATACTAGTTCCCTCCTTGAGGGGAAGGGAGATTGCGTTCTCCAATCCGTATAAATCTACTAGGCTGAAATGCCGTCAGAGGTGAGTCACACCACCAACCCCACACCTTGCGAAACTTTCCAGGGCAGCCTCTGTGCTTGTATACAATAAACTCATACGATAGCGTGGAATTAACTAGTTTTTTCCATTTACTCACTGAAGGGGGTCTGACGTCCATCCATCTCATCGCTATTGTCTTTCGTGCCATGAATAAAGATTCTCTGAGGAAAATTCTACAATGATGAGGCCACTCCTCCTCGTCCAGTAAGCCTAACAAACATATTTTGGGGGTACACGGTACCGGGATACCTAACATCTGAGACAACTGGACTGTTACTTCCTGCCAAAAAGATCCAACATCTGGACAAGTCCAGAGCATATGCCAAAAGTCGGATCTCGGGTAGTGGCATCTATGACATTCCTCTGAGGGGTACCTACCCATTCTATGCATTCTAACAGGGGTGAGGTAACTTTGGTGAATGATAAACAACTGTGTCAATCTATTGTTAACGGCAGGGGAAACATACAGATGAGAGGATAGGACGTCAGACCACTCGTCCTCAGACAGCTCTCCTAAGGAAGATCGCCACCTGTCTTCCACTGGTAAAGGATTATTCTCTAT
Source organism: Dendropsophus ebraccatus (assembly GCF_027789765.1). NCBI lineage: Eukaryota > Metazoa > Chordata > Amphibia > Anura > Hylidae > Dendropsophus > Dendropsophus ebraccatus. Next base: position 9,408,310 of record NC_091461.1, read on the forward strand.
TCGGTACTGTATGAGGAATGAGTATAGTGCAGAGATCAGGCCACCAGGGCCCTGAGATCTAAACACACCGATAAGAGGATAATCTGAGAAGGGTAGAGAGGGTCTCGGGAATTGGGCGTTGAAAGCGTGCCGAAGTTGTAAATATCTGTACATGGATCCCCGTGGTAAGTCAAATTTTTCTTGCAATTGCTGGAATGAGCAGAAGACCTGGCCCGGACACACATCTCCCACTGTACAGACCCCATGTCGTATCCAGAAGCAGGGTTCCAGGTGTTCAGAAAAATGTGGTAAATTAGGGTGATACCATAAGGGTGTCTCTATCATCACTCCCTGATAATGCAGTAGTTTTTTGACTGCGCCCCATACTTGTGATGCTAGCTTGTGTAGCGGCAAAAGCCGGGAGGGTTTTAAATATCCACCTTCCAGGACCGGCCATAAATGCTGGAGATCTAGAAAGTGAGCCAAATGATGTTCCCTATTAGGTAAAATCTTAGCTTCCACCCACCTCTCAAGATACCTCAGCTGTCCCGCCAGATAGTACAAGTATATGTCTGGCAGAGACATTCCACCATACGCCTTGGGCCTCTGAAGTGTCAGTAAGCTCAGTTTGGATCTAGATGCCCCCCACACAAAGGAGGGAAATAAAGAGTGTAGATTTCTGAAAAAGGACATGGGAACCGGGGCAGAAGCATGTTCCAGTATATACAGGCATTTAGGCAATATCACCATTTTAATGAGATTAATACGTCCGGGCACTGCTAGAGGGAGAGTCGACCAGATCTTGAACTTGGATTTAATGTATTCCAATAGAGGATAAACATTTGCCTTGGCATCTAGAGAATATTGTCTACAAATTATGATGCCCAAATATTTAAATTGGGCCACCACTGGCAGTCCTTGAGCATTAGCCGTCCAACCGTCGGGGCATAGTGGCATAAAAACGGACTTGGACCAATTAATATAAAGGCCAGAATATCTACCAAACAAATTAATAAGGGAGATCGCCAGTGGGAGGGTAGTTTGCGGAGAGGACATAAATAGAATAGTATCGTCGGCATATAGCCCATCTATCTATCTATCTATCTATCTATCTATCTATCTATCTATCTATATATCTCCTATCTATCTATCTATCTATCTATCTATCTATCTATCTATCTATCTCCTATCTATCTCCTATCTATCTATCTATCTATCTATCTATCTATCTCTCTATCTCCTATCTATCTATCTATCTATCTATCTATCTATCTATCTATCTATCTATCTATCTCTCTATCTCCTATCTCCTATCTATCTCCTATCTATCTATCTATCTATCTATCTATCTATCTATCTATCTATCTATCTATCTATCTATCTCCTATCTATCTATCTATCTATCTATCTATCTATCTATCTCCTATCTATCTATTTATTATCTATCTATCTATCTATCTATCTATCTCCTATCTATCTATCTATCTATCTATCTATCTATCTATCTATCTCCTATCTATCTATCCATCTATCCATCTATCTATCTATCTATCTATCTATCTATCTCCTATCTATCTATCTATCTATCTATCTATCTATCTATCTATCTATCTATCTATCTCCTATCTATCTATATCCTATCTATCTCCTATCTATCTATCTCCTATCTATCTATCTCCTATCTATCTATCTATCTATCTATCTATCTATCTATATCCTATCTATCTATCTTTTTTTTTTTTTTTTAATCAGATAATTTTTTATTAACACGTTCATTGCAGTACAGTCACACAATCAATACATATCAGATACATAATTTTTGACAACATATTAGTGCAAAGGCATACCGCAGTGAAATATCTAACATACGGTATCTAATGCACTGTATATATGAAACAAGCAATGAGCAACATCTGCAATGTAACCACCATTTTCTACATCTTCCTCCTAATCAAACATACAAAACTTGAAACAAGGAAAACAAATACCCCCCCCCCCACACACACACACACGTATGTAAAAATGTTATCAGGTGTATCATACCCCACAAATTGCTCGACACCCCATGTCGGTATTGCTACATGTCAGATATGGAAAGAACACGAATAGAAGAAGAACATATAGATCCAAGTTCCAAACATAAAACTACTGTGGCTCTCACTGTGTGTTGTGTACAGCTATCTTTACTCCCTACAAGGGGATTTCATACCTCTATGCACATATATAAGAAGCCTCCTTATGCCCACCAGTGGCGACCCGGTTAGGGAGGGAACATACGGTACCACAGTCCTGTTCCACAGTTAGCACATCATCTATCTGGCCATTGCGTTGAAAAACAGCTGAAGGAGATTTCTACAAGTTTGCAGTAGTATTTGGGTCGGTATGCCCGGTGTATCCAAACATCTCCCCCATATTTGCTCAAACTTACGGAGACATTTCCTTTTAACATATACACCTCTTTCCAGTCTAATAATATTCTTCATTCTGCTCAAGAAGTCAGGTATGGTCGGTGGCCCCCTATTGATCCATTTAGAAGCAAAGCCTTTACGTGCCTGGTACATGATCCTTTGCACCCCTTGTACCGTATAGTCATCTAGTTGTAGGGCACCAAGCAACCCTAAAATGTAATGTTGCGGTGATAATAGTATAGAGATACCAAAAACCTGCCGAACAATATCTCTCACCCCCTCCCAATAGGCAGTTAACTCCTGACAGTCCCAAAACATATGAAATATATGAGCGTCCTCCTCATCACACCTCGGACAATGGGACGTCGACCTGTACCCTATCTTGTGCATAATATATGGGGTTTTATAAACTCTGTGTAGCAAAAATAGTTGTGGGCTTCACATAAGGACAATAGGGGGACCCATTCCAACACCTCCCGCCATTGGGTCTCATCAATAGGTCCTACATCCTGAACCCACTTATCCCTGATTGTCAGAGGAACTGCAGAGAACTTAGATTGTATCAATGCGGAGTATGCAAAGGATATAGCCCCCCGCCATACCCCCTTGTCTCCCACAGTGTCTAGAAGGTGATGAGATGACAGAGTTAGAGGCGTTAGGTTATGTTGGGTCTGCAATACATGGCGAATTTGTAAATACTTATGGAACATTACATTTGTGAAAAGGAAGGTTTCTTTAAGTGTCTCAAAGGAAATAATGGAGCTATCCCTCCATACCTGCGCTACATAAAAGACTCCTGCGCGCTTCCACGGAGAGAAACCCTCCAGCCAAAGCAATTCTGGCAGCTGCGGGTTCCTCCATAGCGGAGTGAGGTTAGTAAAGCCAGACACACCCAGCACCGTTTTTGTGTGCTTCCAAACTCTACTTAATAGGCGCAGAGTTGGCATAAACCTGCCCTTACCCATTACACAGGCCGTGTCCACTGCCGCCAGAGGAGGCGTGTGTCCTGTCAGCCAGGAAACCATCCGGCCCACTACACCCGTCTCTTCCGTCTGTCCCCACCCTATCATGTGTTGCAGCTGGGCTGCAATAAAATAGAGGAAGGGGTCCGGGATTGCCAGGCCTCCCTCGGTCTTGGGCCGCTGGAGAGTATCTAGTTTAATTCTAGCCGATTTCTTCTGCCATATGAGCTCTCTGAACAGGGGATTAATCTGTTTGAAGTATTTATTCGGGATCCACATGGGAGAATTATGCAATATGTATAATAATTGTGGCATAAGTACCATTTTAATGAGATTACCTCTGCCCACTGCCGATAAGGGCAGTCGGCACCATGTGTCCACCTTGGTTACACTTTTCCTAATAATGGGCACTAAATTATCCTTAATATAATCTCCTGCCTGTGCCGACACCACCACCCCTAGATATTTAAACCGTTCTACTCTCTGCAGAGGAACGTGGGGAGATCCTAAGGACAATAGCGAGGTTGTCAAGGGCATGACCGCAGATTTTTCCCAATTGATGGCAAAGCCTGATTTAGATCCAAACTGGGTGATGACATTCATAATAGGGCCAATAGAGCTATCATAGTCATCTGTGTACAGCAATATGTCGTCTGCATATAGGGAGATTTTTTCCTCCTCCCCCCCCCCCTTCCCCCCAGGAAAACCCCTTTATATCAGCAGAGGAACGAATGAACGAGGCCAAGGGCTCCACCGCTATGGCAAACATCAGGGGCAACAGCGGGCAGACCTGCCTAGTTCCCCTATATAAACTAAAGCTATCTGATAAGCCCCCGTTAGCCCGTACCCTTGCTGTCGGATTGGCGTATAACAGACGAACCCATTTCATATAGCCCTCACCTATGCCCATTTTCCGCATCACTGCCCTTAAGTATTCACACTCGACGCTGTCAAAAGCTTTGGCAGCGTCGAGTGAGATCACAGCCGCACGGCCCCCCTCCCCCTGTCTATCTATCTATCTATCTCCTATCTATCCTCCTATCTATCTATCTCCTATCTATCTATCTATCTATCTATCTATCTATCTATCTATCTATCTCCTATCTATCTATCTATCTATCTATCTATCTCCTATCTATCTATCTATCTATCTATCTCCTATCTATCTATCTATATCTATCTATCTCCTATCTATCTCCTATCTATCTCCTATCTATCTATCTATCTATCTATCTATCTATCTATCTATCTATCTATCTCCTATCTATCTATCTATCTATCTATCTATCTATCTATCCATCTCCTATCTATCTATCTATCTATCTATCTATCTCCTATCTATCTATCTATCTATCTATCTATCTATCTATCTATCTCGTATCTATCTATCTATCTACCTATCTATCTATCTATCTATCTATCTATCTCCTATCTATCTATCTCCTATCTATCTATCTATCTATCTATCTCCTATCTATCTATCTATCTATCTCCTATCTATCTATCTATCTATCTATCTATCTATCTATCTATCCATCTCCTATCTATCTATCTATCTATCTATCTATCTATCTCCTATCTATCTATCTCCTATCTATCTATCTATCTATCTCCTATCTATCTATCTATCTATCTATCTATCTATCTATCTATCTCCTATCTATCTATCTCCTATCTATCTATCTATCTATCTATCTATCTATCTATCTATCTATCTATCTCCTATCTATCTATCTCCTATCTATCTATCTATCTATCTATCTATCTATCTATCTATCTATCTATCTATCTATCTTTCTAGCATGTTCGCTGCAGTGTGACATTGTGATCTTTGGCCCCAGGATAATGGATATAGATTGTATATAAGAATATTCCAGCACTTACCGAGGGCTTCTTGAAGTTTTCTTTTCCTAAATACTGAGAAGAAAGATAGAAAATATTACTATCACATTTATCATTGCCCATAGATACCTCCTGCCCATCATGGCCCATTATATCACATGTATGATCACTGACTCCTGTAGGGGAGGAGCCCCAATTAGGGGAAGGGCTTTCTGTAGGGGAGGAGCCTCAGTAAGGGGAAGGGCTTTATGTAGGGGAGGAGCCTCAATTAGGGGGATGACTTTTTTATAGGGGAGGAGCCTCAATTAGGGGAAGGGCTTTCTGTAGGGGAGGAGCCTCAATTAAGGGAAGGACTTTTTGTAAGGGAGGAGCCCAAATTAGGGGAAGAAGTTTGTGTAGGGGAGGAGCCCCAATTAAGGGAACGGGCTTTCTGTAGGGGAGGAGCCTCAATAAAGGTATTGGTCATGTGTGTGGGGGGGGGGCTCAGTAAGCAGGAGGGCTTAGTGTAGGGGAGGAGCCTACGAAGTTGGAGGTCTTTGAATAGGGGAGGGGCTTTAGTAAGTGGGAGGGATTTGTTTATTAAAAAGCTGCTGTTCCCAGTTTTGTCGATGGGTTGCAGTACATATAAAATAGCTTTTTGCCATCCTGTAGATGTCTGACCCTTTCCCTGGGTCCCATCTTCTGCTGAGGTTTTGCTGCAGTGTACAGGTGAGCAGAGCTGTGTTTGCAGGGTGCAGTACTCCATGGCCCAGTGATAAGAGGGGGCACAGAGACTATGTCACCTCCACAGTGTTACCCCTATACACCCCACCTACCTCCACATCCGCCATCAGCAGGAGCTCCACTCCGCACTTTGTAGCCCGGTCCCTGAGGTCATCTGGGAATCCCTCCATGAGGACGATGATCTTCAGGCCGGGGGTCAGACCCTTCTCACAGTTACTGAGCAGAATCACAGCCTTGTCCGGTTTATCGCAGACAACGAGGGATAAGTCGGCTGCGGGACCAGAGAACAGAGTCTTATAGCTATATACTACAATGGAGGAGCCCACCTGTATACGGGGGATCATGTGACAAAGGCCATGGGGTCCTCAGGACAAAACCAAAAGAAAACTGTAACGTGATTTAGTGGCTTCCTGACATGAGCATCACATGATGGGTGACAACCACCGAGGCAGCTATTATAGTTGTCACCCACTTTCCATACATTTCCAGTGATTCTTCTTATTCTTCTTCTTTGTGTGTCAGTCCTTACTGTAGTCCTGGTGTTCTACTCATCATATCATATGTCATATATCATATATCATATAAGCTATAGGGCCTCCTGGTCACATCCCAGCCTGCACAGTAATTCCTATAACTCTCTATATCTGGGATTCCATTCATGAACCAGGAGGCACAGGATGAACTCCAGATAGTGAAGCAGAGCTTGGGACCGTAGGCTTCTAACATTGAAATGGATACTGCGATACAATAATTCCTGCTTATACCCATAGTGTCTGTTCACACAGAGTAATATCAGCGGAATCCCGCCTGCTGTCTGTTTCAATGGGAGGGCTTATGCCCCTTCGTAGCTCTTCGCTCTTAAGCCCTTATTCCACGGGCCGAGAGTGAGGAGCAAACGAGCGATATCAGAGCTCGTTTGCTCCTCGTTCCCTGCTCGCTGCCACCGCTACTACACGCGGCGGCAGCGAGCAGGTGAGTGCAGCAGGGGCCCCGGGGAGCTGCCCAGGTGATTGCTGATCGTCCGGGCAGCCCATAGGGGATTGCGGCGGTCCGATCCTATTACACGGAGCTACAGCGTTTATTTTTTAACATAGTTGAAAAACAAACAACGCGACCATGAACAATGTCGGCTGATTGTTGCCTTCTATTCCACGGGACGATTATTGGCCGTAACGGCCATGATCGGCCGCATATGGCCTATAATCATTCAGTGGAATAGGGCCTTTAGAGTGGAGAGTGGCGGAGGCATGCCTGCCCTCCCATAATAACACTTTTTGACACTGAGGCAGGAGGGAGGATTATTCTGAGATTAAGTTGCTGATGAACTCACTGTAATTAACCCTCCCAACATTACAAAGAAGCTACAATGTTGCAGATAAAGCATGACAGGGACTTGTTTACATCAGCCGTCTCAGAAGGGAGAGAGGAGAAGGAGGAGACAGAGAGAAAAGCTCACACACAGATTTTTGTGTCTTCAGCAGAAAGCAGCAGCTGAGAACTGGGGGAAGGAGACTGAATAGATAATAACAAGTATGGAAGGAATTGTTAGTCTCACCATGGGCAGCAACATATCAAAAGTTATGTCTGAGCGGAATACCCCATAGTCCTGCTCCCAGCTGTATCCAGTGTAGACAATGCTCTGTGAGCTCTATAGCCTGATACATTGTACATAGCTAGTCCTGTTCTCAGCTGTATCCAGTGTAGACAATGCTCTGTGAGCTCCAGACTGATACATTGTACATAGCTAGTCCTGCTCTCAGCTGTATCCAGTGTAGACAATGCTCTGTGAGCTCCAGACTGATACATTGCACATAGCTAGTCCTGCTCTCAGCTGTATCCAGTGTAGACAATGCTCTGTGAGCTCCAGACTGATACATTGTACATAGCTAGTCCTGCTCCCAGCTGTATCCAGTGTAACCAATGCTCTGTGAGCTCCACACTGATACATTGTACATAGCTAGTCCTGCTCTCAGCTGTATCCAGTGTAGACAATGCTCTGTGAGCTCCAGACTGATACATTGTACATAGCTAGTCCTGCTCTCAGCTGTATCCAGTGTAGACAATGCTCTGTGAGCTCTATAGCCTGATACATTGAACATAGCTAGTCCTGCTCTCAGCTGTATCCAGTGTAGACAATGCTCTGTGAGCTCCAGACTGAAACATTGTACATAGCTAGTCCTGCTCTCTGCTGTATCCAGTGTAGACAATGCTCTGTGAGCTCCAGATATATACATTGTACATAGCTAGTCCTGCTCTCAGCTCTATCCAGTGTAGACAATGCTCTGTGAGCTCCAGACTGATACATTGTACATAGCTAGTCCTGCTCTCAGCTGTATCCAGTGTAGACAATGCTCTGTGAGCTCCAGACTGATACATTGTACATAGCTAGTCCTGCTCTCAGCTCTATCCAGTGTAGACAATGCTCTGTGAGCTCCAGACTGATACATTGTACATAGCTAGTCCTGCTCTCAGCTCTATCCAGTGTAGACAATGCTCTGTGAGCTAAACAGCAGGTAAACTATGAGACTCATGAGGAGTAAACAGTCAGAGGTTTCATCACCCTAGACTATAATATGGGTAATCCTTCCTGGTCCTCTTGTACTGGGATCGATGGGGTGATGATGGTGCGGGGGGCATCACTTTTATTTCCACTATGGTCCCACTTTAAGGGCTGAGAAGGGGGGGGGGGGTCACTCACCTCTGTTAACAATGAATACGATGGCTTCTGCCCCCAGAGTGTCATACAGAGGGACTACTACCATAGAGTAGGTGAAGCAGGCGAGCTCAGCGATCACCACCTGGCGGGGGGATATGAGGGGTTAATGATGGTAAGAACTGGACCCTCAGGACAGGGGACGCTTCTGTGCAGGTGATGCTGGGGCCTTTCCCGCTCCTGACTGGCATAGTTACCTCTGCCCGGTTCTGGGAGAAGACGCCGATAAACTGATCCGGGGACGCTCTGCAGCCTTTGTGGATGAAGCCGGAGCCCAAATGTTCTGCTCTGTCCACAACCTGCAAAACATCAATCCCAAGACCCAGTAATAATCTGGAGTAGCACCCCCATCATCCCAGAACATTGAAATCCCATGGACCTCAATGTCCACAATCATCAGTCACCAGGCTGGGACCCTCTAATGTTACTCCGCTAGGTGTCACCATTAATATTAAAGGGGTTATCCAAGACTAGAAAATACCCAGTTACTTTCTTGTAAAAACAGCACCACCGCTATGCCCAGGTTGTGTGTGGCATTACAGTTCAACTCTATTTAATGTAATAGAAATACCTCCACCCAAACTAAGAACAAGAGTGGTGCTGTTACTGGGACAAAGTGGTCATGTTTATCCAAGCATGGAGAACCTTTAAAGGGGTATTCCGCTGAAATAAACTTTTGATATGTTGCTTCTCATAGTGAGACTAACAATTCCTTCCCTACTTGTTATTATCTATTCAGTCTCCTCCCCCCAGTTCAAAGCTGCTGCTTTCTGCTAAAAAAACACACAAAAACCTGTGTGTGAGCTTTTCTCTCTGTCTCCACCTCCTCCCCCCTCCCTTCTGAGACGGCTGATGTAAACAAGTCCCTGGCAGGCTTTACAGTTACAATGTTGCAGATAAAGCCTGCCAGGGACTTGTTTACATCAGCTGTCTCAGAAGGGAGGGGGGAGGAGGGGGAGTCAAAGAGAAAAGCTCACACACAGATTTTTGTGTCCAGCAGAAAGCAGCAGCTGAGAACTGGGGGAAGGAGACTGAATAGATAATAACAAGTATGGAAGGAATTGTTAGTCTCACCATGGGCAGCAACATATCAAAAGTTATGTCTGAGTGGAATATCCCTTTAACCCGCTGGAAATCAGTCTACATTACCTATTGCCCTCCCTGAGTATGTGTCAGTCCTCACTGCCATCTAGCATTATATTCCCACTTCTATCAGCATGCATATTCTTATCCATCATCCACTACTACATGATCCGGACCTCACCTGCTTGTATGTGATCCACTGATACGGCTGATTTGGTTTCCGGTATCCCAGACAATCTCCATTCCCTGCAGAATCCAGAGACACATTGTGCAATGAATTATTACTTTACAGATCATACGTCATTGATGTAAATGGTAGCGGATGCTTATAAACTGAGGGGGTTCAGGGGAGGTCACCTACTATCATGATGACGTCCCCAACTGGTAGGAAGTAAATACCAGGAAAAATGGCACCTAAAATTTTTTGGAGCTAGGGAAACCTATACAGACTGTATACCTGACTGTATCCTTAAAGGGGTAATCCAGCTTTTTTTTAACTGGCGTCAAAAACGTATATAGATTTGTAATTTACTTCTATATTTTAAAATCTACAGTTTTCCATTACTTATCAGCCGCTGTATGTCCTGCCGAAAATGTTGTATTCTTTCCAGTCTGACACAGTGCTCTCTGCTGCCACCTCTGTCAATGTCAGTAACTGTCCATAGCAATAGCAAATTCCCATAGAAAAATTCTCCTGCTCTGGACAGTTCCTGACATGGAAAGAGGTGGCAGCAGAGAGCACTGTCAGACTGAAAAAAATACACCACTTCCTGCAGGACATACAGCAGCTGATAAGTACTGGAAGATGGGAGATTTTGAAATAGAAGTACAAATTTTATTTATTTTGCAAGAGTCCTCCTATAAGATCCTGTTATCCTATAGTCTGACTTATTAACCCTTGAATATTTAGGTATTAGTAGTAGAAATGTTCTCTGTTAGGCTATGTTCACACTACGTAAAAAACACGGCCGTATTGCATAACAACGAAATTGCGCAATTATGGCCGTTGTTATGTAATACAGCCGTATTTCTTACTTAGTGTGAACCCAGCCTTACTGTGTATCATGTCTCCATGTGTTGCTGAGCCGGGTCGCCTACTACATCCCTATAAGCTATAATTAGAATCATGATAAAGCTATAATAACAGTTGCGTGTAGCCGTTAACCTGCTTGTTGATGGTTTCCGTGCAGCAACTGATCATTACTGCCTGCAACACAAAGGTAAACCGCGACAGCAGCAACAACGTAATGAAAGTATATTACAGAGACCACGCGTCATCTCACTTTGAAATTTAGATTCTGTATTACTCCCCAAAATTTCTTCTAGAGATAGAATCATAAATTTATAACAACGTTCTGTGAAGTGGATCAGGCCAATTGTCCTGTTATTACATATTATATTTTTATTGCACCAATGCATCTAAATAAATAAAAATAAAAAATACAATTTTGCGTATAGTCTACTGTTTTTATATAAACCTATGTGTCTCCATGGTAACAGACTACAAATTGTCCCAGTGTAGTCTGATCTTGCAGTCCTGTTACTGACTCTTTGCTGAGATGCACCAGGAAGTAGGGGACAGATAAGAGGAGTAGGAGGGGTATGACTGTAGTGATTTGCATGCGGATGGAGTCAGCGGTAAAAATGTTCCATTGTGACGCCTGAGTTTGCAGGGTGACGGGCGATACTAACATTATGCTGTTGTGTAACCACTCACTAAACCAGTGTTTCTTACCTGACACTCGTAGTCCCCTCATGAACACTTCATACAAGGTTTTGGCGTCTTCATAGTAGTGAGACATAAGAGTATCGTCCTTCAGTAACGCACATCTCCGAGCTCCACCCTGCAGGGGGAACCGCCATGGGGTTACTGACATACCCAGTCACTTATAGGAAAGTCAACTTGTTACATACAAGATATAGAAGACTTGGATGGGATAACTGGGACCCCCACCAGCACTAGAACAGGGTCCCAAGTTCACCCATTCCACCACACTGAACAGAACATTGGTTAAGCATTCAAAGTCTATGAGAAGGATGGGAACATCGAGAACAACATTAGAAGAACAGAGTACTCTGCTATAGTGATCCGTAAGGAATCCTACTATAGTGATCTGTAAGGGATCCTACTATACTGATCTGTAAGGGATCCTGCTATGTGATTTGTTAGTGATCCTGCTATAGTGATCTGTAAGGGATCCCGCTATAGTGATCTGTAAGGGATCCTGCTATAAAGACCTGTAAGGGATCCTGCTATAAAGACCTGTAAGGGATCCTGCTATAAAGATCTGTAAGGGATCCTGCTATAGTGATCTGTAAGGGATCCTGCTGTGTGATCTGTAAGGGATTCGCTATGTGATTTGTTAGTGATCTTGCTATAGTGATCTGTAAGGGATCCCACTATAGTGATCTGTAAGGGACCCTGCTATAGTGATTGGTGAGGGATCCTGCTATAGTGATCTGTAAGGAATCCTGCTATAGTGATCTGTAAGGGATCCTACTATAGTGATCTATAAGGGATCCTGCTATGTGATTTGTTAGGGATCCTGCTATAGTGATCTGTAAGGGATCCTGCTATGTGATTTGTTAGTGATTCTGCTATAGTGATCTGTGAGGGATCCTGCTATAGTGATCTGTGAGGGATCCTGCTATAGTGATCCTGCTATTGTGATCTTTAAGTAATCCTGCAATAGTGATATGTGATGGATCCTGCTAAAGTGATATGTGAGGGATCCTGCTATAGTGATTTGCAAGGATCCTGCTATGTGATCTGTAAGGGATCCTGCTATAGTGACCTCTAAGGGATCCTGCTATGTGATCTGTAAGGGATCCTGTGAATCCCTTCTTCTCCTACATCAGATTCCATTGGGGTGTTTGGCAGCTCAGCCCCCAATTGATTTCAAGAATGAAGAGTTGTGGGAAGCTATGGGAATTGGCCTCAACTTTCCTCGAATTTGAAGCATAACTCTGCTATAAATCCCTTATATCACTGTACATAATGGAAACCTTTGGTCATCTCAGAAGAAGTCCAGCTCCTTAGCCAAGTAGGATTGCTCCTTCATATATAGGGTGGGTTGGTGTTCCATCTCATGACCACCACCAAGATTCTCTGTTTGATGTCTTTGTGTTATATAGTTGGACTTGGAGTCTGGATATCCTTATGGTTTGTCCTCTGGGCTATTGAGTCCTAGTCTCAATACAAATTATACATCTTGGTGGATTGGGAAGCACATTGGACCTTCAAAAATTCTGAAAAAATCATCTTCAGTCTCCCTAGATGGAGATTATCAGTATGAGCACTTGGCTGTATCAGTCCTAATATTTGCACTGTTTTAGAATCTATGGCCACCCCTACCTCAGTGTCATTTCTTTGGGTGTACTGGATTTGGAAGCTAAAGTTTAGGTCAGACCTGAGGTTTTTACTCACTTGACTGTGATGCAGAATCCGGGTTGGTTGAGAAAAAAACCCAATATCAGAGTGTTGACGCTGACTTGTCCCGCCCAGAACAATTGGGTTGGGTGGTCAAAATCTAACACACCCAACCCTTCTTTCCCCAATATCACATGGAGTCTGTCCTCCTGACAGTGGGAAATGGGGGTTGGGCATGATGGAAAATCACCTCCCGCTCCTTTGGTTTGGGGAGAGATAAGCCGCAGTCAGAGCTCTCTCGCTGCAGCTTACATCTCCCCATGGAGAACACTGGAATGCTTGGCCATGCCAAGGTGTATGGCCAGCCTAAGGTGTAAGGGCACCTTAAGAAGGATACCACATACAAGATGGCTGTAGACAGTCACAAAGATCAGGGAATTAGAAGACCCAATTACAAGGTGGGACATTCTGGAGAACATTATTCATACAGGAACAGGGAGTCAAACCCGACCCAAATATATGGATGACGTCCCTGAAGTTTTCTGTTATCCTGGATTTATTGTGAGAAGAACCAGCCCAATGGAGAAGACAAGTATAGAGGAAGTGGTGAAGATGAGGAAGATGGATGGAGACAAAGATAGAGGAAGAAGTGAAGATGAGGAAGATGGATGGAGACGAAGACAGAGGAAGAAGTGAAGATGAGGAAGATGGATGGAGACGAAGATAGAGGAAGAAGTGAAGATGAGGAAGATGGATGGAGACGAAGATAGAGGAAGAAGTGAAGATGAGGAAGCTGGATGGAGACAATTATCGAGGAAGGGAAGAAGACGAGGAAGATGGATGGAGACAATTATAGACAACAGTAAGTCTGAAGACCAAAGCAAAGATGGGACATTTCGGTCACGTATGAGTTTGGTTCTGGACTGACTCCATATGATTGGTGTTATTAAGGGAAACCAGGAGTCAATCCAGATGAAAAATCAGATGTGACTTGGCTGGAGTTTCATCGTATTTAGGACTTCTCATGAAAAAAAAAAACAGAGTAGTCAAACAAATAAGGGCAGATGAAGAGGAAAAGAAGGAACAAGATGGTTGGAGATGATCACAGAAATCATCAACACATTGGGAATCATGACCGAAACACGAGACAGGCCATTGGAGAGGCACCATTATCTGGGAGTCCATTATAATACAGTTATGGTGGAAGAGGAGGTGGAAATGATGGATAGAACCATGGATGGTCAATGAAGCTTCATGTCATTCTAGACTAGTTTACCCCAACCTGAGGCTCTTAAGCTGTGGCAGAATGTTAGTGGCCATTGCTTTAGACTTATAATAATAGGATGAATCCCTTTAGAGGAGACTATTATGAAGAAAGACATGAGGAGAGAGCGTAAATCAATGGATGGAGACCATCAAAGTATTCATGTACAGTCCATGGAGAAACCCAAAGAGCCAACACAATGCAGGAAACCACCGGTTATAGAGGAACAACGAAAGCAAAACCAACTGAAGGACACAAAGCTATAATAATGATATAATGGTGAGGACCACATTACCTGTGTCCCAATAGACTGCCGATTCAGATCTATTGGGGGGTAGACCGGCTTGGGTTTGGTGAGAACATAGAAGAAGGCAGTCAGTCCGATGGCTATGAAGGTGAAGATAGCAGGTGTAGACAGCGGGGTGAACAGGAAAGTCAGCAAGCAACACATCTTGCCGGCCTACAAACCTAAACCGTGATGGAGAAAGAGACATATTAGTTATATAACCTGCCATGCTGAGACATATGTATCCAGGCTAATCATAGACATAGGTGCAGGGAGGGGATAGAGAGGACTGTGCAGCTGTAACTATGACCACACAGTCCTCTCTATGATCATAGAGATGAGTGCGGGGAGGGGATAGAGAGGACTGTGCAGCTGTAACTGTATTACCACACAGTCCTCTCTATGATAATAGAGATGAGTGCGGGGAGGGGAAAGAGAGGACTGTGCCGCTGTAACTGTATGACCACACAGTTTTCTCTATGATCATAGAGATGAGTGCAGGGAGGGGAAAGAGAGGACTGTGCAGCTGTAACTGTATGACCACACAGTTTTCTCTATGATCATAGAGATGAGTGCAGGGAGGGGATAGAGGGGACTGTGCAGCTGTAACTATGACCACACAGTCCTCTCTATGATCATAGAGATGAGTGCAGGGAGGGGATAGAGAGGACTGTGCAGCTGTAACTGTATGACCACACAGTCCTCTCTATGATCACAGAGATGAATGCAGGGAGGGGATAGAAAGGACTGTGCAGCTGTAATTGTATAGTCACATAGTTCTCTCTATGATCTCAGCTCTGCAGACAGTATCAACCATGATAGGCTTAGATACAGGGGTTCAGCAGACAGTATTACACATGATAGGCTTAGATACAGTGGCTCAGCAGACAGTATTAACCATGATAGGCTTAGATACGGGGGCTTAGCAGACAGTATCACACATGATAGGCTTAGATACGGGGGCTTAGCAGACAGTATCACACATGATAGGCTTAAATACAGGGGCTCAGCAGACAGTATCACCCATGATAGGCTTAGATACAGGGGCTCAGGAGACAGTATCACCCATGATAGGCTTAGATACAGGGGCTCAGCAGACAATATCACACATGATGGAGAGCTTGTATATGACAGGTACGTGTTGGCACCTGTGTGATTATTTGCGATGCGACCTGTTGGATGCTGCAGCGTGTGGCGACTTGCATTATGGACACTGGAAACCAATTAAAATGTGAAGTTTCCAGCGTGTAATTAATGTAATTACCAATGTAGAGGTGAAGCGGGAGCAGAGACCGCCCGGCAGCCCCCCTCCCCCTCTAATTATAGGCTATCTGCTTCTCTATGTCCAGTATGATGCTGCATTATACCAGGGGGGAGAGGTGTGAGACTATAACTGGCAAATCGCCATATTCTTCTATTTAGGAGATGAGGAACTTTAAATGTTTGCTCCACCTCTGCTTTTATATAAGGTGGGGTGCTTATTTATGACACAGGTGGGCTGCTATAACTAAGGTATTCATATTTATAAGCATATGTCAGACTGTCTGCTTAGCTGGGTAACTAACCCTAAATTATGCAATACTGCCTGTTAACTGTGCATCTAAAACTATAATGTGTGATACTGTCTGATGAGCTGTGTATCTAAGCCTATCATGTCTATTACTGTCTGATGAGCTGTGTATCTAAGCCCATCATGTGTGATACTGTCTGATGAGCTGTGTATCTAAGTCTATCATGTGTGATACTGTCTGATGAGCTGTGTATCTAAGTCCATCATGTGTGATACTGTCTGATGAGCTGTGTATCTAAGCCTATCATGCATGATACTGTCTGATGAGCTGTGTATCTAAGCCTATCATGCATGATACTGTCTGATGAGCTGTGTATCTAAGCCTATCATGCGTGATACTGTCTGATGAGCTGTGTATCTAAGCCTATCCGGTGTGATACTGTCTCTCTTGATGTCAGGTCCTTGTGTTGTCCCTGCACAGATGGCAATATACTGTACTGTATGGGATCTGACAACCCTGGACACATGGGATATCTGGAGTCATATGGGCTGAGGGCCAAGTGTAAGTACGAGCGGCGGCTCCTGAGCAAAGGTGACATTTACAGCCCTGGCTATATACACGTGATTCAGCATGTATGACAAGCGGTCCCTTATAACTACCTATAGCTACCTATAACTTCTTCATATGGCCGGTGTGATGACTGCTGCTCCTCCCTTTATTCCCAATGGCCCCTGTATCTCTGCAGTCTCAGGTAACTGATTTCCCTGCAGCTGCACTTCCCTATGAGCTGTGCTTCAGATTTATTGCATATTTTTACTTTCCCATTTAAATCCATTTGGAAAAGCTGCAATATATCTGCATCATATCTGACACCAATAGCGATCTGCTGCAGAATCCATGTCTGCACCAATAGAGACCTGCTGCAGAATCCATGTCTGCACCAATAGCGACCTGCTGCAGAATCCATGTCTGCACCAATAGCGACCTGCTGCAGAATCCATGTCTGCACCAATAGCGACCTGCTGCAGAATCCATGTCTGCACCAATAGCGACCTGCTGCAGAATCCATGTCTGCATCAATAGTGACCTGCTGCGGATTTCTGCATCAATAGTGACCTGCTGCGGATTCCATGGCTGCACCAATGGTGACCTGCTGCGGATTCCATGTCTGCACCAATAGTGACCTGCTGCGGATTCCATGTCTGCACCAATGGTGACCTGCTGCGGATTCCATGTCTGCACCAATGGTGACCTGCTGCGGATTTCTGCATCAATAGTGACCTGCTGCGGATTCCATGGCTGCACCAATAGTGACCTGCTGCGGATTCCATGTCTGCACCAATAGTGACCTGCTGCGGATTCCATGTCTGCACCAATGGTGACCTGCTGCGGATTCCATGTCTGCACCAATGGTGACCTGCTGCGGATTTCTGCATCAATAGTGACCTGCTGCGGATTCCATGGCTGCACCAATAGTGACCTGCTGAAGATTGCATATCTGCACTGCATGTTGACTTCTACACAGATTTTACGCAACTTTTTTCGCTGCTACTGTAATCTTTGTTTATGGTCATGCCTTTTTGTCTCCAACCTCCTACTAATAGTCTGTAAGCTGATGCATGCCAGCAGGGCCCTCACTCCTCACATATTGATAATTATATGTATATTTCTGTCATATCTGTGCCCCCAGAATTGTAAAGAACTGCGGAATCTGTTGGCACTATACAAATAAAAATTATTATATAATATTATTATGCTAAGAGGGCTCTTTTACATGGGCTGATGTTAGGCAGTAGAGATGAGAGCTGATCAGCAAGATTCCGGATTATTATAGCTGGATTATTCATCCTGGCATTTGAATGCATTATTAATGGATGCCGACAACTTACACGGCCGCAAAAAACACTCGATCAGCGAGGAACAAATATATCGGCTGATCACTGTCTCTTTTACAGAAACGCTTATTACTGTTCAGTAAAAAGGCCAAACTGATCAAGTTCAGCAACGTTCTCCAAACCCGAATGCTTTGCATATTACTCCCCGCAGCTGCAGAGGTTGGATGCCGCCTTAGGGAGTCCTGGGAAATAAGGATACAGCCTGTGGGCTTCCGGGACTTTCCATCCAACTTCTGCAGCTGCGGGGAGTCAAATGCCGAGTGTTCAGATTCGGAGAATGTTGCTGAATCCGAATAGTTCGGCCTCTCTGCTCAATACTTCTTATTACCAATAATCAACCTGTGGGAACGCCCCCCCCCCCAGTGCCATGCAATGCCCACCTAATGCTTACCAAGGCCCCAGAATCTGACTTTCCTCCCACCCATCATATGAGATGGAAAATCCACAGTCAAATCCACAGCGGAAAACAGTGCAGATTTTGTATCAGGATTTGCTGCAGTGGATTTAGCACTGGAAATGCAAAAACTAATAATAAAAAAATAGAATGCACTGAAAATTGGCATGAAATGCAAGAAAAACTGCTGTGTTTTGCTGGTTTAGACCGCCCTATTGTCCTGCTGCAGATTTCCAGGTCAGTTTGTTAAAATGTAATTTTCAGTGTGCAAATCTGCTGACAAATCTATTACATACTGTAAAGGTGCAGACTCCTGAGCCATTGCTCTACATACTCTATAATAGGATATACTTGCACCATTATATTGTATAGAGATCCTATACAGAGTGATATAACCGTATACAGCGGTGCTCCGGGTCCAGGAGCTTCATGTTACACTTCTCTCTGGGTTCTTATAGAATCCCTATAGCAGAGATTTGCATGCTGGCTGGCTGTCAGGACATGTAGAGGCTGTGCCCTCCCCTATGCCTCCCCTTTGCCCCTGTCACAGCTGCAGCATTCACTCACCTGCCTGGAGACTCTCATGCAGGAACCTGGCACAACTGGTATCCAGACAAGTGCTTCCGAGGGACTGGCCAGGTATCATGCCCAGGCAGCTCTAATAAAAGCCGCACATTGCACTTGGTGTCTAATCTTTGGACCTTGGCTGCAATCAGTTCAAAGGTAGAAGTGTCAGTGTTTAAATACCAGATGATGACAGAGGGAACCTGCAGCCCCCCCCCCCCCTCAGGATAGGGCCCTCACTAGATTTGGAAATGTAGTCCTCAGGAAGGCTGCAGCCACTCACCCGTATACATGATTTGCAAGTGAGGTGGGAATATTAAAAAGAGTTGGTTTAACACCTCAGTGTCTGGGACAGTCTGTAGATAATGTATTGTCATCTGCACAGATAATAGAGGGGCTCCGCTCACTGTGGGGCCTCCCTTATACCTCAGAAGACCACCAGTTGTCCAGTGATTTTAGTGACCTAAATGCTACAATTCAGGGCTGGTAAGGCTAGGTTCACACTGCGTTTTCAGCATCCGTTTAACGGATCCGTTTTTTTTAACGTCCAGAAAAATAGGGTCAGCAACGTTTTTTTGTCCGTTTTGGTCCGTCAAAAAAAACGGATCCGTTTTTTTTTATAATGGAAGTCAATGGAAAAACGGATGCACACAAATGAATCCGTTTTTTGCAATCCGTTTTTCATGCGTTTTTTGCAAAAAAAACGGATGCGTTAAACGGATGCTGAAAACGCAGTGTGAACCTAGCCTAAGGAATATAACTGTACAATGCTAAATAATACTGCTATGCAATGCTAAATAATACTGCTATACAATAAATAATACTGTTATACAATGCACAATACTGCTATTTAATAAATAATACTCTTATACAATAAATAATGCTGCTACACAATGCCAAATAATACTGATATACAATAAATAATGCTGCTACACAATGCCAAATAATACTGATATACAATAAATAATGCTGCTACGCAATATATAATACTACTATACAATGCTGATCGGCATTTGTAGCCAAAATATTCTGATCGGCATTTGTAGCCAAATCCAGGAGTTGGTCCGAAATACAGGAAAAAAAAGACGTTGAAATCTTCCAATTATAGTTGGTTCAACTTATTGTTTTGGCATGTCAGC
This sequence comes from Dendropsophus ebraccatus, assembly GCF_027789765.1. Lineage (NCBI taxonomy): Eukaryota > Metazoa > Chordata > Amphibia > Anura > Hylidae > Dendropsophus > Dendropsophus ebraccatus. Next base: position 9,428,443 of record NC_091461.1, read on the forward strand.
CAGACAGTGCCAAATAATACTTCCATACAATGCTACATTATAGGGCCATATAATGCTAAATGTTACTTCTATACAATGCACACACAATACTTCCATACAATTCTAACCAAATTGTACCATAAAGTACCAAATAAAACTGTTATACAATAAATAATACTGCTATACAGTGCCAAATAATACCACTATACAATAAATAATACTGTCATAGAGAGCCATGCTGGGGGCAGAAATGAGATGGGAAGCCAAGCTAAGTACCAGGAATAAGATGGGGAGCCAGGCTGAGTACCAAGAATAAGATGGGCAGCCAGGCTGAGTACTAGAAATAAGATGGCGAGCCAAGCTAAGTACCAAGAATAAGATGGGGAGCCAGGCTGAGTACCAGAAATAAGATGGGGAGCCAACCTAAGTGCCAGAAATAAGATGGGGAGCCAGGCTGAGTACCAGAAATAAGATGGGGAGCCAGGCTGAGTACCAAGAATAAGATGGGGAGCCAGGCTGAGTACCAGGAATAAGATGGGGAGCCAGGCTGAGTACCAGGAATAAGATGGGGAGCCAGGCTGAGTACCAGGAATAAGATGGGGAGCCAGGCTGAGTACCAGGAATAAGATGGGGAGCCAGGCTGAGTACCAGGAATAAGATGGGCAGCCAGGCTGAGTACCAGGAATAAGATGGGGAGCCAAGCTTAGTACTAAGGACCAGGAATGAGATGGAGAGCTAGGTTGAGGACCAGGAATGAGATGGGAAGCCAGTCTGGGGTCAGGAATAAGATGGGGAGCCAGGCTGAGGGCCAGGGACATGTTTGAGAGAGACATCCCCTAAATGACCCCTTTTTGCACAAGTTTTGGTGGTCAGCTGAAAGTGGTTTAGCTGTATATAGCAGGTGAGGGATCTCACATTATACATGGTAACATAGTGTAACATGCACACTGATGATCAGCAATGAGTCACAGTCTCCTCAGGTCACCAGGGGAAAGGTCAATGACAAACATAAGATAAGCCACTGGGAAATGTTACACTACCAGGGTCATTTGTTGCTTGTGATAAGGTCTGAGGATTAGAGGGAGTCAACCCCCTATTTCTTATATGTCCAATGCACAATACGCAGACCCCATGCTAGGAAACCATCATAGAAGTGCCAACCTTCCCAACCAGTGGTCACTACTTGCCGCCTGCTATCTAAGAAACAACTGTAACAAACCTTTAGCTGTGAGAAGTATTATCTCTGTGGAGGTTTTCATCTCTGCTTGGAAACAAGAATTACATGCACTGACAGCAAGCAGAGAGAGTCAGGAGAACCGTAGTGTAATAGAAAGTTGTAGAACTTTAGAGCTTAGAGTATATTTTTAAGCTTTCACAGTCATGAAACATTATGATGTTATGGACTCTCTCCTGTTGTCAGCCAACAGTAGTATTTTTGGTCCCGCAATGGGCTCCTTAACCAGTCCACAGAGTACAATGTATGATGAAGCTATTATCTTTCTTATATATTGTATTTGTTTTTGTCATTTTTAACCTATATACTAAATGGTCCTTCATTCCAGAAGTCGCTCCGATGTTTGTAATGTTTTGCAAGTATTATATTCAAGTGCAGAAAAAGATTGAGATGACTGTGATGTTTGACTGTGAGAGGACATGTTCATAAGGTTTTTCATTATGATTTTATGGACAGTCTGGAGACACATGGGTGACTAAAGCTTTATGTGTTGGTGCCTGTTAATGTAAGTACTTGTGGTCCCGCATTGGGGTCCCTATTCAGTCACTACAGTATAATGCTATGATGAAGCAGTTGTCTGTTATCTCTACATATATTGTATTTGTACAAGTCTTTTCTTTTCAGCTGACACATTAGCCTGCCAATATTGATGGGACTGGACAACAATCTAATGTGTATAGAGGCCTCCTGTCTCCTCTTCAGAGTCAGATGCCATGGAAAGGAAGATTGGGCATGATGGATATAAACCGCCTGATCCTTTTTCTCTCAGGTCGAAAAGCTGCCATAAAACAAGTCATGCAGTGGTATCAGGAGGACTGCCACCCCACCTCTATGGTGGCCTCCCAACTTTCCCCCAACAAAGATTTAGATTCTAGTGTATATAGATGAGAGGCCAGGTGTCAGGATGGGGAGGTAGAGACAAGACGAGACAGTGGACCTTTAAGGTTGAACCCACCCACTGTCCCTACCTACTTGCCTCAGTCGGCCTTAGGCGGCCGCGGACAACCACGAAGATGTGCTCTACACTTGATAAGTGTAACACCAAACAAGACAGACAGACAAACACAACAAAGGAGAGTCGATAAGCCAAATCACAACCAAACGGGCAATGCAGTACAAAATTAGGAATCAAACGGATAGTGAAAAGGTCAAGTGGGAGGTCAGGTATCGAGTAGAGCAAACAGAGGAATTAGGAACAGGGATTGCAGGAGTAGACAGGGGGGAGCTGGGATCAGGGTATAAAGCCTTATTGCCAGCGATCAGGAAATGACCGCTGGCACTTAAAATACAGGACCAGGAGCCCGGACCAGAACACCATTGGTCGGGACTCCTGAGCCCTGACCACAATCACCTGTAGTGCTGCAGAGAGAGTGGCAGCAATGTCTGCCACTCACCCTGAGCGCTAACACAGCTCATCTGAGCAGCTGAGTGAGCGATCCGCTGTGTTACCAGGAACGCCGTCGGGCAGTGGCGTAGCCACCGTGGTCGACCGGGCCCGCCACAAGGGGGGCCCGCGGGGCCCCCCGATCAATCACTCTTGTGACCGCAAGCATTGTTTTGCTTGCGGTCACAAGAGACTAGCTCCGTCTTTCCCACGGCTTCTGCGCGGCTGCCGGGGGTGTCGCGTCTTACCCCCGGCAGCGCGCGCATCCCAGAACTCCCTGCGCGCCTTGGGCCCTGACTTCCGGTTTCCGGCGCGCAGGGAGTTCTGGGATGCGCGCGCTGCCGGGGATAAGACGCGACACCCCCGGCAGCCGCGCAGCAGCCGGGGACAGACCGAAGGCGAAGGAGTGAGGATCAACGTGGGAGCGCGATGTCAGGTGAGTTAAGTTTTGTTTTTTTATCAGCCTGTACGGGTGGGGGGAAAGGAGGGGGGCATCTATGAGGGTGGGGGGAAAGGAGGGGGGCATCTATGAGGGTGGGGGGAAAGAGGGGGGGCAGCTATGAGGGTGGGGGAAAAGGAGGGGGGCATCTATGAGGGTGGGGGGAAAGAGGGGGCCATCTATGAGGGTGGGGGGAAAGGAGGGGGCCATCTATGAGGGTGGGGGGGGAAGGAGGGGGGCATCTATGAGGGTGGGGGGGAAGGAGGGGGGCATCTATGAGGGTGGGGGGGAAGAGGGGGGCATTTATGAGGGTGGGGGGAAAGAGGGGGGCCATCTATGAGGGTGGGGGGAAGGAGGGGGCCATCTATGAGGGTGGGGGGGAAAGAGGGGGGCATCTATGAGGGTGGGGGGGGGGGAAAGGGGACCATCTATAAGGGAGGGAGGAAGGGGACCATCTATAAAGGGGGGGAAAGGTGACCATCTATAAAGGGGGGGAAAGGGGACCATCTATAAAGGGGGGGAAAGGGGACCATCTATAAGGGAGGGGGGGAAAGGGGACCATCTATAAGGGAGGGGGGGGAAGGGGACCATCTATAAGGGAGGGGGGGGGGAAGGGGACCATCTATAAGGGAGGGTGGGGGGAGAGGGGGCCATTCATAAGGGAGGGTGGGGAGAGAGGGGGCCATTCATAAGGGAGGGGGTAGAGGGGACCATCTATAAGGGAGGGGGTAGAGGGGGCCATCTATTTGGGGGGGCAACATAGGGGGAGAGGGAATACACAGAGGGGGGCATATATTATTAGGAGGTCACATAGAGTCAGGGCTACCCACTAAATGAGGGTGTAAAGGGGACAGTACAGATGTGCAGTGTGTAGAGAGATGGAGATGGTGTCAGAGTGTGGAGACTAATATGTCTGTCTGGCAGATTCTGTGGATTCGTGGCCCAGAGAAGTTCTCATAACGGCCCAGGACGGATGGAGAAGAAGATGAAAAGGAAAGAACTCCGATCAGAAAAGACGTCTCCTGTGAGTCAACTGCACAGTAATGTATATGGTGTATAGAGCCTGTGTAGAGCTGGGGCCACCTCTATATGACTGGATGAGGTGATTTAGTATACTGGATTTGGTCAGTAACAATATGGTGGTGATGGTAGTGGTTGTGGTGTGGCGGTAATGTTTCCTCCCTATATACTGGTATTACTGGTAATATTGGTCTCAGTATACAGGATTTGGTCGGTAACAGTATGGCGGTAATAGGTAATATCTGTCTTGGTGTGTGTGTGTGTGTGTATATATATACAGTGGTACCTTGGTTTAAGAGTAACTTAAGAGCGTTTTGGTTTAAGAGCTCACAGTTTTTCAAAATTGTGACTTGGTTTAAGAGCATTGCTTTGGTTTAAGAACTTCCTGTATTGGGTGGGAGCGCGAGTGGAGAAGGGGCATGGCCTGCATAGCGGGGTCTACAGCACTGTACTCTAAACACCTTCCAAATCATAGCAGATCCACTTCAGGCTGGGGCTTACATCAGGGGACAGGACTGTGTGTGTGGGGGTAATCTCTCCATAGCTGTAACCCCTCTCTCCCCGGACAGAGAGCGCTGCATGTATGTGCCCACATCTGCCCTGCTCATTCCTTCATGCTCCCTGCAGTCTCTGTCAGCCCTTGTGTTTCCCATCCTCTCCATTACTGTACAGTACAGAATAATAAATATATTTGGGGTGTGGAACCAATTGTCTGCATTTACATGATTTCTTATAGGAAAATTTGCTTTGGTTTAAGAGTGGATTTGGATTACAAGCACGGAACGAATTATGCTCAAAATCCAAGGCACCATACACACACACACAACAATAGCATCACTTGGTCGTGAAAGGAGGGGGGGGGGCCCCAAGTTGGCCTCTCGCACCAGGGCCCAGGAGACATTAGCTACGCCCCTGCCGTCGGGTATCCGTAACGTCATTCGAGAGGCACCGGAAGGCAGTGCCATGCTCCGGAGGCTGAGAGTGGCGCTGGATCCCAGTTAGGTAAGTTCCTGACATCAGGCTTATAAAGCTTTCAGTTGTCTATGTTGTCTATGCACTGGTTGCATAGTGAATGGTGCATGTCACTCAATGGGGTGGGCGTGGGGGGGTTGCACATTACCTCCATTCCTGGGAATTCGTAGGGGTCTCAGAGGTCAGACCTGCACGAATCAGCTTACTGGGATGGGAATACCTTGTTAAGGGTCCCATTCTGGTGCCTATTATTTCCAGTGTCTGTGGTCCCGCAATGGGGTCCCCGCACAGTCAATGCTATACAATGTTGTGATGAAGTTAGTTTGTTATCTTTTTCTATGTAGTATTTGTATATTTTCTTGTACCTAGATATTTTCTCCTTTCCAGGCGCAGATTTGCTTTGGTTTCTTGCTCAGGACTCTCTGCAGTTTAGGATATCAGGGTTGTCACATAATCATGGTCATATTCTAGTCCCTGACAGGCGTATGACATTTTTTAGCCTCTGATGTGCTCCATATTGCTCTCGATTCACGTGCAGAAAGAGTCTAAAGTGACTTTGATGTTTGGAGATGAGGAGGCGGCCGGCTTCTACTCATTCCAGCTTCTTACTAACATTAGAGTTTGGAACCATTGACTGATAAGAAGCGGCTCGGCGGCCGGCGTGTGGAAAGCTTTATCTGATCAGCCCTTTGATTACTATTACTATTATAGAGGGAAGGTTTAAAGGCCGCTCAGATGGATTTTCTGCTAAATGTCACAATATGTTAAAGGAGCATGAATAAAGTGAAAGGTGCAGTAGACTGGAAATGCAAATATAGGTCTGGCCAAGGCAGCCATGATGGTTGGTAAAACTCAGCTCCTTCACCACAACTGAAGACACCCAAACAACTTCAATAGCTGTTTGCTCAGGTTAGCCGAGCATGCATGTGGAGTCAGCCTCTGCCAGGCACCTCTAATGTCTTCAGGAAGAGCAAAAGGATCAGTGGTTAAAATTTAACATGCCTGATCCTCTGTTACCCAACACTACAGGATCGCCCGTACAGATAATATAGTGTGTATACGGGAGCCTTAACACTTGATGAGACATCAGAGGACACATAGATGACCATGGCAAGGATAGTTCTAGTCTTATTATACTTTCCCACCATAGTCGTGGTGTATATGTTAGTGCCAGGCAGTGACATGGCATGGGGTTGCTGCAGGAAGGTATTGTGCCTCAGCTTACTCAATGTAAAGTGTGTGGGAGTCCCAGCACAGTGCTGAGCAGTGATGCATACATTATATGCATGGTCGCTCACTTTACATTTTCTGTGCTGGGTATCAGAACATATGATATTACCCTTACTTTAGTACCACTGACTTTACATTCCCTGGGCCAAGGACAAGAGAACCTAGCCCAGGTTATTTACAAGTAATATAGTGAGCAGCAATGCATACACAGTATGCATCACTGCTCATCATTTACTGGGCGGGTGCTAAAGACCTCTGCTCCTAACAATGCAAACAGTGGGTATACACTGCATTGCATCACTGCTCTCCTACTATTCACTGGGCCAGGTGTGTGTGAAGGGGGGGGGGGGGCACAATTATCATTGAATTTCGTGCCCCTAATCATTTATTGCCCAGGGCAACCACCCCTCTCCCCACAGTATGCCACTGGTGCCAGGCTTCAGGATCAGTGGTAGCTTAAAGTGTAACTGTCGTTATAACTTTCAAAATCTAAAACAGTAGATGTGATATAAAGCAAGTTTGCAATTTACATTCATTATTTATTATCTAGTTATCGTGGAGAACACAGCACTTCCTGTTTTCTAACTCTTTTTTTCCCTCAAAAAACAGGAAACGGTCAGAAAACAGGAAGTCCTGTGTATCCCAGGTCATCTGAGCGCTCACAGAGAGAAGGCAGCCATGTGATCGATGGACACATTGAGCCGGGACTCTCTGTACTGGCCGGAATTCTTGTGTTGGACCTGGATACAGTAAGTACAGCTGTTATATAGCTGCTTTCAGGAGACTGGACCTGGATACAGTAAGTATAGCTGTTATATAGCTGCTTTCAGGAGACTGGACCTGGATACAGTAAGTATAGCTGGTATATAGCAGCCTTCAGGAGACTGGACCTGGATACAGTAAGTATAGCTGGTATATAGCAGCCTTCAGGAGACTGGACCTGGATACAGTAAGTACAGCTGTTATATAGCAGCCTTCAAGAGACTGGACCTGGATACAGTAAGTACAGCTGTTATATAGCAGCCTTCAAGAGACTGGACCTGGATACAGTAAGTATAGCTGTTATATAGCTGCCTTCAGGAGACTGGACCCGGATACAGTAAGTATAGCTGTTATATAGCTGCCTTCAGGAGACTGGACCTGGATACAGTAAGTATAGCTGTTATATAGCTGCCTTCAGGAGACTGGACCTAAATACAGTAAGTATAGCTGTTATATAGCTGCCTTCAGGAGACTGGACCTGGATACAGTAAGTACAGCTGTTATATAGCAGCCTTCAAGAGACTGGACCTGGATACAGTAAGTATAGCTGTTATATAGCAGCCTTCAAGAGACTGGACCTGGATACAGTAAGTATAGCTGTTATATAGCTGCCTTCAGGAGACTGGACCTGGATACAGTAAGTATAGCTGTTATATAGCTGCCTTCAGGAGACTGGACCCGGATACAGTAAGTATAGCTGTTATATAGCTGCCTTCAGGAGACTGGACCTGGATACAGTAAGTATAGCTGTTATATAGCTGCCTTCAGGAGACTGGACCTAAATACAGTAAGTATAGCTGTTATATAGCTGCCTTCAGGAGACTGGACCTGGATACAGTAAGTACAGCTGTTATATAGCAGCCTTCAAGAGACTGGACCTGGATACAGTAAGTATAGCTGTTATATAGCAGCCTTCAAGAGACTGGACCTGGATACAGTAAGTATAGCTGTTATATAGCTGCCTTCAGGAGACTGGACCTGGATACAGTAAGTGTAGCTGTTATATAGCTGCCTTCAGGAGACTGGACCTGGATACAGTAAGTATAACTCCTGCTTTCAGGAGACTGGACCTGGATTTCGGGTGAGTTCAGCTTTGTATTACAGCATGATAACAAAAAAAAGAATGTATATTGCAAACTTACTTTATATCACATCTACTGTAGATTAAGATTTAGAATAACGATAGGTACACTTTAAGGTGGGATGTCAGATACCGTGTATCTAGGGAGTCTATTGGTAAGTGGCAGAATTTTATAATTTTATTATATGACTTATTCACGTTAGACTGGACCGGGCCTTAAAAGGGGCAGCTCAGCAAAAAAATAATATAATAATTTCAAATCAACTGGTGCCAGAAAGTGTGAGAAATTTGTAATTTACTTCTGTTAAAAAATCTCCAGTCTTCCAGTACTTATCAGCTGCTGTATGTCCTGCAGAAAGTGGTGTATTCTTCCCAGTCTGGAGAACAGGAGAGGTTTTCTATGGGGATTTGCTGCTGCTCTGGACAGTTCCTGACATGGACAGAGGTGGCAGCAGAGAGCACTGTGTCAGACTAGAGAGACTACGCCACTTCCTGCAGGACATACAACACCTGATAAGTACTGGAAGACTGGAGAATTTTTAAGAGAAGTAAATTACGAATCTCTGGCACTTTCTGGCACCAGTTAATTTAAAAGAAAACATTTTTTGCTGAACCTTTATTCCTAGAATTGCTTACCGCCATCTCCACCACCACTTGATGGACAGCAGCAGGCGCGTTTCACACTCGTATTCCTGCTTCATGCCAGATCACAGCTCTAGATGTTTTCTAAGATTGTGGGATTAGAGAGACGGTTACATCTCATCGCAGCCTTGATGGAAACTCGCCGGTGAACTTTGGAGCAGTTCAAATCCCAGAGATCAATTGCAGACGTTCCAGCTCAGGGCTGGTCGTAAATGAGTCTTATCAGATGATCGATACGCAGAGCGCAGCCTCAATGGTGGAAGAGCGACGGTGCTGGGAGCAAGAGGGATCATACATAACAGGACCACATAGCAGGGATCATACATAACAGGACCACATAACAGGGATCATACATAACAGGACCACATAGCAGGGATCATACATAACATAGCAGGGATGATACATAACAGGACCACATAGCAGGGATCATACATAACAGGACCATATAACAGGGATCATACACAACATAGCAGGGATCATACATAACAGGACCACATAGCAGGGATCATACATAACAGGACCACATAACAGGGATCATACATAACATAGCAGGGATCATACATAACATAGCATGGATCATACATAACAGGACCACATAGCAGGGATCATACATAACAGGACCACATAGCAGGGATCATACATAACATAGCATGGATCATACATAACAGGACCACATAGCAGGGATCATACATAACATAGCATGGATCATACATAACAGGACCACATAACAGGGATCATACATAACATAGCATGGATCATACATAACAGGACCACATAGCAGGGATCATACATAACATAGCATGGATCATACATAACAGGACCACATAGCAGGGATCATACATAACAGGACCACATAGCAGGGATCATACATAACATAGCAGGGATCATACATAACAGGACCACATAGCATGGATCACACATAACATAGCAGGGATCATACATAACAGGACCACATAGCAGGGATCATACATAACAGGACCACATAGCAGGGATCATACATAACAGGACCACATAACAGGGATCATACATAACATAGCAGGGATCATACATAACAGGACCACATAGCAGGGATCATACATAACAGGACCACATAACAGGGATCATACATAACATAGCATGGATCATACATAACAGGACCACATAACAGGGATCATACATAACATAGCAGGGATGATACATAACAGGACCACATAGCAGGGATCATACATAACAGGACTACATAACAGGGATCATACATAACATAGCATGGATCATACATAACAGGACCACATAGCAGGGATCATACATAACAGGACCACATAGCAGGGATCATACATAACAGGACTACATAACAGGGATCATACATAACATAGCAGGGATGATACATAACAGGACCACATAGCAGGGATCATACATAACAGGACCACATAGCAGGGATCATACATAACATAGCAGGGATCATACATAACAGGACCACATAGCAGGGATCATACATAACATAGCATGGATCATACATAACAGGACCACATAGCAGGGATCATACATAACATAGCAGGGATCATACATAACAGGACCACATAGCAGGGATCATACATAACAGGACCACATAGCAGGGATCATACATAACAGGACCACATAACAGGGATCATACATAACATAGCAGGGATGATACATAACAGGACTACATAACAGGGATCATACATAACATAGCAGGGATCATACATAACAGGACTACATAACAGGGATCATACATAACATAGCAGGGATGATACATAACAGGACCACATAGCAGGGATCATACATAACATAGCAGGGATCATACATAACAGGACCACATAGCAGGGATCACACATAACATAGCAGGGATCATACATAACAGGACCACATAGCAGGGATCATACATAACAGGACCACATAGCAGGGATCATACATAACAGGACCACATAACAGGGATCATACATAACATAGCAGGGATGATACATAACAGGACCACATAGCAGGGATCATACATAACATAGCATGGATCATACATAACAGGACCACATAGCAGGGATCATACATAACAGGGATCATACATAACATAGCAGGGATGATACATAACAGGACCACATAGCAGGGATCATACATAACATAGCATGGATCATACATAACAGGACCACATAGCAGGGATCACACATAACATAGCAGGGATCATACATAACAGGACCACATAGCAGGGATCATACATAACAGGACCACATAGCAGGGATCATACATAACAGGACCACATAGCAGGGATCACACATAACATAGCAGGGATCATACATAACAGGACCACATAGCAGGGATCATACATAACATAGCAGGGATCATACATAACAGGACCACATAGCAGGGATCATACATAACAGGACCACATAGCAGGGATCATACATAACATAGCAGGGATCATACATACAAATAACCAGTGTCCCCTACCCTAATAAGTGGGGCAATCTATGGGCTATCCTGGCTGTACAGAGCTCAGATAACTCGCGGGGTTGTGACCTTATGTCAGAGCTTCTCAACATAACAATCCAATAAATGGAGAACTATCTATATGTATGAATGCAAATAATCAATTCTTTATTTTACATACAATTAAAAGAACAAAAGATTAATATAAAAACCTTAGAAATTCTGCCCCCCCCCCTAAGGGCACATGGGTGTAATATTTTAATTAACGGAATGAAAACCTCTGATTAGTACCATAAATTAATCCCTGGAGCCGCCGCCTGAGATTTACTTTACTCATAAGCAGAACACAAGGACAGTGATGAATCTCCTGAGGAATCCTGATACTTCTAATTATCGTCCTGGGAAAATTACTGTCAAATCGAATATGAGGTTCTTATCTGCAATATGAGATTCCGCCAGGATGAAAAGCGCTTGTAACACCAAGAAATCCCCAGGATCCTATCTGATTCCATATGAACTTTACTTTTAAGCCTAAATATATTCCTGCATATAGGGGGCAGTATTATAGTAGTTATATTCTTGTATATAGGTGCAGTATTATAGTAGTTATATTCTTGTGTATAGGGGCAGTATTATAGTAGTTATATTCCTGTATATAGGAGCAGTATTATAGTAGTTATATTCCTGTATATAGGGGCAGTATTATAGTAGTTATATTCCTGTATATAGGAGCAGTATTATAGTAGTTATATTCTTGTATATAGGAGCAGTATTATAGTAGTTATATTCCTGTATATAGGATAGTATTATAGTAGTTATATTCCTGTATATAGGGGCAGTATTATAGTAGTTATATTCTTGTATTTAGGAGCAGTATTATAGTAGTTATATTCCTGTATATATGGAGCAGTATTATAGTAGTTATATTCCTGTATATAGGAGCAGTACTATAGTAGTTATATTCTTGTATATAGGAGCAGTATTATAGTAGTTATATTCCTGTATATAAGGAGGAGTATTATAGTAGTTATATTCCTGTATAAAGGAGGCAGTATTATAGTAGTTATATTCCTGTATATAGGAGTAGTATTATTTTTCTGTATATAGGAGCAGTATTATAGTAGTTATATTCTTGTATATAGGGACCAGTATTATAGTAGTTATATTCTTATACATAGGAGCAGTATTATTGTAGTTAAGAAGTAGCCACTTAGGCCACAGCCCTGTTAAGGGCTCTGGCCTAAGCCAGGCCCACTTAGGTGCTGTAGCAGGAGCTCTAGACTACTGGTCTGTCTATCATACACTTTAACTAAAACTGACTAACCCCTGGAGGGGAAAGACCCCTACCCTATATAGGGTTGTGTGGCAGTAAAAGAGGTGAATAAAGAGTTGAGGTGTGCAGAGTGTAGGTACCTGTGATTGGTTAAACATAACTAAACCTTTTAAGTCTGCAGCTGTACACAGGGGAAAGTGAGATACTTAGTGGCTGGAGTGGGAAAACACAGCTGCCAGCACTTGTTGTGACACCTGAGAGAGTTACATTTTGACAGGTGGTAAAAACCTTAGTTACTCTTGTACTGGGACACTACATACTCCCCCACTTAGAAAAGGCTGTCTAAAGTTTAAAGAAGGAACAAGAGTGGCACAGCAACGCCAGGAAGAAACAAGGAGGGCACAGCAAAGGCTAGCAATCTGGCACAGTTAATAAAAACATGACATATACACTTACATTCTGACAGGCGGTATAAAGCTTAGTGACTTCTGTACTGGGACACTACATACTCCCCCACTTAGAAAAGGCTGTTCTCTGCTTAAGGAAAGAACAAGGGTGGCACAACAACACCACGGAGGAACAAGGGTGGCACAGCAAAGGCTAGCAATAAAGCTCAGTTAATAAGAACATGACATTTACACACACATTGTAAAAAGCTTAATGACTTCTGTACTGGGACACTACATACTCCCCCACTTAGAAAAGGCTGTCCCCGGCTTAAGGAAGGAACAAGGGTGGCACAGCAATGCCAGGAAGGAACAAGGGTGGCACAGCAAAGGCTAGCTATAAGGCATAGTTAAAAAGAACATGACATATACACATACATTCTGACAGGTGGTAAAAAGCTTAGTGATCCCCTGTACTTTGGAATGAGCTGAAACTCAAAGTTACAGCCCTGAAACCTAAAAGATGTGGAGAAGATGTGTATGGAGGAGGGAGACACAATCCCTGCTGCAGTGTCTGCAAACCTGGTCAAGACCACCAGGCAACGTCTGTATTCTGTAACTGAAAAAACAAAAAGGGAACCAATGATGCCAAAAATTCCCAGGAAGCTATGTGTACGTTATAATGAAGCCCCCTTCACTTTCCAAAGGTGTAACCGACACCTAAGAGCTTTGCACAAACTCCCTGAAAATTACGCTTGTAAAAGTCCTGCGCCATATGTAAATCACCCTTAACTAGTGACATGAATGTTCCCCATCGCAGAACAGGTCCCCGAAGGCACCCTCAAGTTAGCTCTAATCCCGCCTTTCCGGGAGCATCGGTACCCAGGGACTTGCAGAATAGGCAGCGTATCAAATACTTATTTTCCCTGCTGTATATTAATTCTTTACCTAAAAATGAGAAGCGATTGGTAAAGGAAATCTGCACAAAGGCAATATAAGGTTATTGTATGAACCCTGTCCTGGAGATGATGAAAGGGTTAAAGATTTAAGGGCCAGTGGGAGCGTGCGTCTGGGGACGGTGGATCCTGTTAATGAGGACTGTTTAATAGGAGACATGGAGAGGCCGCTGGAGAATTACAGATATCAGTCAGACCGGGTATAAGTAGCTGCATGAGGTCGGCCGCCCAGTCTTCCTGCTCTTGCCTCCCTAGGTCCAGACCATGTGGATTCTCCCATCCATCATCCTCATCCTGCAACTTTTTAGGGCAGACCCTCAGTTCATTACTAGTGTTAACTCCACCGAGGGGCCACAGTCTTCCAAAATCTTCCTTGGCCTCCAGGCTCCTTGGAATTTCTCCTACCCGTTCAGCGCTCAGCGGCTCGGCGCGGCTGTCCAGTTGGCTATTGAGAGGATAAACAAGGAATGGGACAGACATTTCTTGAATAACAGGTCGCTGGAGTTTGTATACGCCGACTGTGGCTGTAACACTAAGATATCTCTCAGCGCCTTCATCCGCCAGGTGGAGGAATATCAAATCGCTGCTCTCTTTGGTCCGGTTTGTGCAGAGGCGGCTGAGGTACGTCCATTGTTCCTGGGGGCGCCGGGTTCTCCGCCCTATATGCCGCCATTTGTATTAGAATAATTATATGGGTGATAAATGATGAATGTACAATATGACTGACAGGAGACGTGGTAACATGGAGTGTCTGGTGGCAAAGAGGTCTGGCGGGGGGGGGGGGGGGAGGTATCAGTCAGTTCTTGTAGCAGATACTAGAGGCAGGAAAACCGGGAGAGTGTAAGGAGACCAGGGCCAGATGTGTAGGTGCCGGGGTCAGATCATATCCAGAGCGGCCGGTGTGGTGGGGTCCTTAGTATGAACCAAAAGACAGAGGACTAGCTATATACAATGTAACAGTCTGGAGCTCACAGAGCATTGTCTACACTGGATACAGCTGAGAGCAGGACTAGCTATATACAATGTATCAGTCTGGAGCTCACAGAGCATTGTCTACACTGTCTACAGCTGAGAGCGGGACTAGCTATATACAATGTAACAGTCTGGAGCTCACAGAGCATTGTCTACACTGGATACAGCTAAGAGCAGGACTAGCTATGTACAATGTATCAGTCTGAAGCTCACAGAGCATTGTCTACACTGGATACAGCTGAGAGCAGGACTAGCTATGTACAATGTATCAGTCTGGAGCTCACAGAGCATTGTCTACACTGGATACAGCTGGGAGCAGGACTAGCTATGTACAATGTATCAGTCTGGAGCTCACAGAGCATTGTCTACACTGGATACAGCTGAGAGCAGGACTAGCTATATACAATGTATCAGTCTGGAGCTCACAGAGCATTGTCTACACTGGATACAGCTGGGAGCAGGACTAGCTATGTACAATGTATCAGTCTGGAGCTCACAGAGCATTGTCTACACTGGATATAGCTGAGAGCAGGACTAGCTATATACAATGTATCAGTCTGGAGCTCACAGAGCATTGTCTACACTGGATATAGCTGAGAGAAGGAGTAACATTTTGGTTATCTTACATGACCTCTTAGGATAACCTGTTCTGTTTGATTATGAGGAGCAGCCTTATATCTGTCCGTCATGTGTCTCATATATGGCAGTTTTAGCAGATTTATGCTCTGTAACCTGTCACTTCGTTTTGTGTACGCAGGTCACTGGCTTGCTGGCCTCGTCCTGGAACCTTCCAATGTTCGGTTTTGTAAGTCAGACCCCGAAGCTTGATAACTCCCGAATCTACGACACCTACATCAAAATGGTGTCCCCTCTGCAGCGAATGTACGACGCTCTGGAGAAAACCTTGAAGTACTTTTCCTGGAAAAACATCGGCTTGTTTGGAGGATCCGCTGAAGGGTCGACCTGGGATAAAATAGATGAGTTGTGGTCATTGCTGGAAAGTCAACTGCCCATGAACTTCACCATCACAGTGAAGAAGAAGTACGACCCGAGAGACCCGGACAGTATACGGGAGACTCTCAGCTCTGTGGCTTCTCTCGCCAGAGGTAACGATCCCATAGGAAACACATGATGCTGAGCTGTATGAGGTCCAGTGGGGTGGCTATAGGGGTCACAGCTGAGAACAGGCCCATAAAGGGCCTACTTTCTACTACTTTCCTGTCTGCAGTTTCTCTGTAAATGTTCACAAAATTCTAAACATCTATTAAAAATCTGTCTGCAGTAAATTGTAGATACAAAATAAGTGGGAGGAGGGATATGCAGCTGCAGCTTCTGTCTCCCTGTGTCTGTGAGCTGGCATGCTGGAAGAGAGGAGAGGGAGATGCATGTAGCTGCTGCATCTGTGTCTCTGAGACTGCATGCTGTGATAGAGGAGAGGGAGGAGGGATATGCAGCTGCAACGTCTGTCTCTCTGTGTCTGTAGAACTGAATTCTGTGAGAGGGGACAGTTAGGAAGGAGATGGAGCTGCTTAAGTCTTGCTGTGTCTGTGAGACTGCATGCTGTGAAAGGGAAGAGGGAGATGCAGCTGCAGCTTCTGTCTCTCTGTGAGATTGCATGCTGTGAGAGGGGAGAGAGAGCAGATCTGGGAAGACCTCTGATCGGCCTGGATTGCACAGCACTATATAATGTATGGGCTACAGGACGCTAATGTGAGAGCCGTCCTATCAGAAAGAGCCCGTCCACCCAGTACCCAGCCTTACATGTCTCCTTCCTTCCTCCCAGTCATCGTACTTGTGGCGAATTCCGAGGACTCCAGGCAAATCCTCCTGGAAGCAGAAAGACAGGGACTGATAGACGGACAGTACGTGTTCATCATGATCCAACAGTTTGAAGTCAGCGGATTCCTGGTGAGTCCAACAATAGGACAGAATAAAAGCTTAACAAGTCTTATGGCCTACATAAAAGGGATGTGACTTGGCTTAAAGGGGATGCTAAATGTTTGGGCATTGAAGATGTGTAGTACAGTATATTAGCTGCTATATATCGTCTCCAATCCAGGAGCAAATAATTGCATTGTAGCATTCAATTATAAAAAAAAGGCGTGCCCAGATCCACCACTAGAGGGAGCTGACTGCATACAGTTTATTCATTTACCTCAATAGAAACCCAGTATGCAGTGTGCTCCTAAGCTCCCCCTACTGGTGGCTGCAGGGAGGCACCTCTATGTCTGCTCAGGGAAATCCTATCCGCATACACTGATATCACCATGTTCTTGGTGTCTCTCTGTTAATAACACGCCTGATAATAACTTGCTGTCTCTTGATTTTAAGGACGTTTTTTGGAAAGACACTTTGATCAGTGAAAGAAATGAAACCATTGTCCGGGCGTACGAATCTGTTCTGATGATCGCGCTGAACTCCTCGTACAGCTACACGGCCTTCATGAAGCAGACCTATGACAAGCTGAGGGGCCCCCCCTTCTATAGCGCCATCGAGGCAGAGGACCAGGTATGCCGCTCACCTCTTCTTCATTGGCCCATGTCATGTAGTTACACTCTGCAGCCAGCAGGTGGCTGTGATTTAATCCACCAATCAGCAGGGTTAGTTACAAGCTTCAGCACCTGGTATTGACTAATTCAGGTAGTAATGGACAGTAGACAGCTGGGTGACAACCTCTGTGGGAGCCGTAAAACGTTGGTTGTCGGCAATTCCTCGTCTCTGATCCCAGTGTGGTTCTCCCTCTGGATTCTTTAGCTATGAACTATAGGTTAGAATGTAATGAGAATATTTATCGGTTCCGTCTCTATTCCAGGTCAGCCCATATGCCGCCTATCTCTACGACTCCGTCCTAATCTATGCCTTAGGCCTGAGAGAGGTCATTAGGCAAGGGGGTAACATCACAGACGGCCGAGCCTTGGTGGAAAGACTACGGGGATTCAACGAGAGCCAGCTATATGGTGAGGATGAAAGATTCCTCATAGTAGTCACAGGTGTCCACTGTCAGCTCTGACCGCCTCTTCTCTGCTGTGCAGGGGTGACTGGGATGCTGAGCATTGACGAGAACGGCGAGCGATTCATCGACTATTCCGTCTACGACCTGCAGCTGGCCGGGAACATGTCTCGCTTTGTTCCAGTTCTTCAGTATGACAGCTACAGGAAACAGATCAGGTATATACATGTCTGTACACTACATGGTCCAGAGTCAGTGCACTCCCATCATCCACAGGCACACAGGGGCGTGCACATCACTCCTCACATATATCTGCCTCTGATAAGGTCTATGTTATAGAGGTATATAATGCTTTAGTTGTATGCAGCTCTTAGATAAAAAGCGCTCTACAGTGTCCAGATACATAGCGCTCTACGGTGTCCAGATAAATAGCGCTCTACAGTGTCCAGATAAATAGTGCTCTACAGTGTCCAGATAAATAGTGCTCTACGGTGTCCAGATAAATAGCGCTCTACAGTGTCCAGATAAATAGCGCTCTACAGTGTCCAGATAAATAGTGCACTACAGTGTCCAGATAAATAGTTCTCTACGGTGTCCAGATAAAAAGCGCTCTACAGTGTCCAGATAAATAGCGCTCTACAGTGTCCAGATAAATAGTTCTCTACGGTGTCCAGATAAATAGCGCTCTACAGTGTCCAGATAAATAGTGCACTACAGTGTCCAGATAAATAGTTCTCTACGGTGTCCAGATAAATAGTGCTCTACAGTGTCCAGATAAATAGGGCTTTATGGTGTCCAGATAAACAGTGCTCTACAGTGTCCAGATAAACAGTGCTCTACAGTGTCCAGATAAACAGTGCTCTACAGTGTCCAGATAAATAGTTCTCTACGGTGTCCAGATAAATAGCGCTTTATGGTGTCCAGATAAACAGTGCTCTACAGTGTCCAGATAAATAGTGCTCTACAGTGTCCAGATAAATAGTTCTCTACGGTGTCCAGATAAATAGTGCTCTACAGTGTCCAGATAAATAGCGCTTTATGGTGTCCAGATAAACAGTGCTCTACAGTGTCCAGATAAACAGTGCTCTACAGTGTCCAGATAAACAGTGCTCTACAGTGTCCAGATAAATAGCGCTTTACGGTGTCCAGATAAACAGTGTTCCGCAGAGCTTAAAGACTTTTGATGGAGAGAACCAAATAGCAGTATACAAAGTTCCAAGCTACTACCACACATCACCTATATACATAATTAATATAGTGCCCAGTTACCAGCATGTATATGCCAGGTTGCCCAGAGTGCCACGCTTTACCTATGCAGGGAGACACTGCCTACACATAAAGCTTACAATACACATAGGGGGAATTTATCAAGGGCTTTGCCCCTATTTTTAGGTGAATAATTGGATGTTTTTTTCCATTTATTAATCAGTATTCGACAGGCGAATATTCTTTTAGATTTTGCAACTTTTTTGCAACTTTAAAAAAAAAAAAAATCTGCCTGTTTTGAGTATTCACCAAAAACTTTGCATAACCCGGGATTAGCGCCCAATTTATCATTGGCAACTTTTTAAAAAGTCGCACAAACAGTTGCAGGCTGACATCTGGTCAGTACCCTGTGAATACGCTTGCACAATATTTGCATTTTTGCGACTTTTAGTGCGACTTTCTACTTAGATGCAGTCATTATGGCAGGGTTACACTTTAATAAATCACAAGATATTGGAACAAAATACCCTATTGTCATGTTGCTTCTTCAGTCCTACAAGTGCCTTCTCCCAGATCAGCTGGCCAGGAACAACCCGTCCTAAAGACAGACCAGACTGCGGCTTCAGCAACGAGCTGTGCAGAGTCACCTCAACTACAAGTAGTAAGTACCAACTAGTGACTACCTCAAGGAAGAGAGAAAGTGTGTATGAAGCTAGACCTAGTGTTATCTGCAGCTGTGCTGTGTGAGTGGGACATCTAGTGGTTGGAGTAAGGTACAGCGGCCTCCTGTCCTAACCTGGGACACTTTTACCAAGATGTAAGAAGGGAAAAGAAGACACGTAGTGGGACACTACAAACTCATTGTATGTTTCTTATGTCACAGACACTCCAGTCAGCGCCCTGATCATAACCCTTGTAGTCACCGCTGTGGGCGGAATCCTGTTTGTGTTATTCCTCCTTGTTCAGAAGGGGAAACTGAAGAGACAGTTTGACAACGATTTCTGGTGGCTAATAAAGTATGAGGACATCTCTATACTCAAAGACAACAAGGTGAGTAAGGACAGTGTTACAGCTTTTATTATACCCCAGAGCTGCACTCACTATTCTGCTGGTGGGGTCACTGTGTGTACATACATTACATTACTGATCCTGAGTTACATTCTGTATTATACTCCAGAGCTGCACTCACTATTCTGCTGGTGGGGTCACTGTGTACATACATTACATTACTGATCCTGAGTTACATCCTGTATTATACCCCTGAGCTGCACTCACTATTCTGCTGGAGGGGTCACTGTGTACATACATTACATTACTGATCCTGAGTTACATCCTGTATTATACCCCTGAGCTGCACTCACTATTCTGCTGGTGGGGTCACTGTGTACATTACATTACTGATCCTGAGTTACATCCTGTATTATACCCCAGAGCTGCACTCACTATTCTGCTGGTGCGGTCACTGTTTATATACATTACATTACTGATCCTGAGTTACATCCTGTATTATACTCCAGAGCTGCACTCACTATTCTGCTGGTGGGGTCACTGTGTACATACATTACATTACTGATCCTTAGTTACATCCTGTATTATACTCCAGAGCTGCACTCACTATTCTGCTGGTGGGGTCACTGTGTACATACATTACATTACTGATCCTGAGTTACATCCTGTATTATACTCCAGAGCTGCGCTCACTGTTGGGGGTTCCTGTCCTGTACATAGATGGTTCATACATGGTTGTCCTCTCTTCTTGCTCTCCGCAGAACAATCTTGGGACTCCTTCCAGTACTCCATCTAATATAATGGGAAGTCTTGGATCCAGCGCCGTCATCTCCAGCAATCAGAGCTACTTATTCACAGACAAGCAGGGCAAAGTCATCCTGTACTCCACCATGGGGGTTTACCAGGTAGACGACACTACTATTCTGTGCAGTTCTATGTCCTATACCCCAGTCACCTTCAGAGCTGCACTCACTATTCTGCTGTTACATCATGTGTTATACCCCAGTTACCTCCAGAGCTGCACTCACTATTCTGCTGATACATCATGTGTTATACCCCAGTTACCTCCAGAGCTGCACTCACTATTCTGCTGTTACATTCTGTCTTATCCTGCAGAGCTGCACTCACTCTTCTGCTGTTTTACCATGTTTTGTACTCCAGTCACCTCCAGAGCTGCATTCATAGTGCCTGATTTTGAATGTAAAAGGGCATATGTGAAGGCTGCTCTGGATGTCAGTGGATGACACAATACACACTGATGTCTTTATTCATGTATTTGTAGGGGAATAATGTTTCTGTCAAGTATCTCAACGACCAGGCCGCTGCGTTCCGGGTCAGGAAGCCGTCTGTCCTGAAGGAACTCCGCATTGTAAGACAATTTCTAGAGTTATAACCGAATGAAAATAAGAAACCTTCAGGTGTGTGTATCAGATGTATTGGCTGGAGGGAGGAACCCCCTGTAAGTAATTGCCCCCAATAGGTAATTGGTTGCACCCCTTGTAAGTAATTGCCCCAGCTAGGTAGTTGGTTCCACCCCCTCTAAGTAATTGCCCCCAATAGGTAATTGGTTGCACCCCTTGTAAGTAATTGCCCCACGCTTGGTAGATGGTTGCACCCCTTGTAAGTAATTGACCCCTGCTAGGTTGATGATCGAACCCCTTGTATGTAATTGCCCACCGCTAGGTCGATGGTTGCACCCCTTTGTAAGTAATTACCCCCACAAGGTAGAAGTTTCCCCTCCTTGTAAGTAATTGTCCCCTGCTAGGTAGATGGTTGCCCCATAGTAGGCAGTTGTTTTCCATAGGTAGATAGCTGCCCCTATATTAAACATATCCCCAGCTAGTTATATAGTTGCCCCCTGTAGGTAGATAGATGCCCTTTTATTGAACATATCCCCAGCTAGTTATATAGTTGCCCCCTGTAGGTAGATAGATGCCCCTTTATTGAACATATCCCCAGCTAGTTATATAGTTGCCCCCTGTAGGTAGATAGATGCCCTTTTATTGAACATATCCCCAGCTAGTTATATAGTTGCCCCCTGTAGGTAGATAGATGCCCCTTTATTGAACATATCCCCAGCTAGTTATATAGTTGCCCCCTGTAGGTAGATAGATGCCCTTTTATTGAACATATCCCCAGCTAGTTATATAGTTGCCTGTTACCTGTTGCCTGTTGCCTATAGTTGTGCTGTGTGACCCCACTAGTGTAGTGGGTGGTTAAGATACAGCTCAGCCAGGTGTTATGTTGTCGTGACACCAGCGCCGGTTGGGCACACAGGTATGGAGGCACACCTGCTTTTATTTAAGTGAGGCTGGCTATACCCTTTCCCCTGTGGTCGGTGACCTGCCGGGCTGTTTAGGGGTCCCTTGGGCTGTTGTCACGGTGGTCCGGAGTGGAGTCGCGACCAACCAGGACTATTGGTACCGCCACCCACAGAAAGGGGAGATGACCCAAGGAAAGTACAATGGCTGTGTAGGTGCTGAGATAGGAATCACAGAGTCCTGTTACAATAAATAAACTCTTCTTTACTACAGGAATACTTGATACAGTGATACACAGTAGACTTTTGCCTCGATAACACACTTTGGACTTGACTGACAAGACTAGTGCTGAGAGCTTAAGGTAGAATATCCGTGCTGGCTGAGTTGCGTGCTGAGAAGTAGAAGAGGTTCAGAGAAGTAGAGCGGGGGATGTCGAGAGAGTCCCAACCCAAGTAGTTCTGTGCTCTGCCGGAACTTTAGAAGGAAAATAATAAGAATACTTGAGAGTAGCGAGAATACTTGTGCCCGTGTTTTGACTCCTTGGTCTTTGCAACACCTATTGCCCCCCAGTGTCGGGCGATCCGTCCTAGAGGGTGACACAAGCCCCAGACCTTGTTACCTGGGTTGAGCAAAGTGGTCAGAGTTCTCTGATGACACTCGCGCTGCAAGATAGAGTACGTAGGCTTCTAGCAACTTTGCTCTATTCGGATCAGTACCTCTTTCTTCAGGATACTGTCCTGCACCTTTAGACTTGTTCATGGCGTGGGCTGGGATGATCCCTGATTTATCCTTTCTGTGAGCATTTAGCACTGCATAGTGTGTAGAAGTGCTTATTTCAAGAAACGGGTGTCTTTTCCCATGTGCGTCTGTTCTGTACCACACCCCAGACTACACTGGACTTGTCCTCCAACAGGGGACCTGGAATAAGCCAGGGCCCAGCTTTACTGCTGTAGGGACTGTTCTGGTTTGCGTCCTTCCTCTACAGAAACCAGATTTAGATTCCCTAAAGGTGTGGCTACACTTCCTCTCCCCATGTGACAACTTCCTACAGGATACGTAATATGTGCTGTGAGTGGGTGAGAAGAGAGTGCAAGAGAAGAAAGGAGAAAGGAGAGGCAGAGAAGAGAAGAGAAAGAGCTTTCATTGGTGCACAAATCCCAGAAACAATAACCCTTTAGTTACCTACAGCTGTGCAAAACTCAAGCATACAATATACATAGTAGCAACATCTAGTGGTATAACTTACCCTGTAAGACTCTCAAACCCAGGAGACCTCTGCTGGGAAGGGACTAGTGACCCTCTAAGACTCTCAGACCCAGGAGACCTCTGCTGGGAAGGGACTAGTGACCCTCTAAGACTCTCAGACCCAGGAGACCGATGCTGGTAAGGATCTAGTGACCCTCTAAGACTCTCAGACCCAGGAGATCTCTGCTGGGAAGGGACTAGTGACCCTCTAAGACTCTCAGACCCAGGAGATCTCTGCTGGGAAGGATCTAGTGACCCTCTAAGACTCTCAAACCCAGGAGATCTCTGCTGGGAAGGGACTAGTGACCCTCTAAGACTCTTAGACCCAGGAGATCTCTGCTGGGAAGGATCTAGTGACCCTCTAAGACTCTCAGACCCAGGAGACCGATGCTGGTAAGGATCTAGTGACCCTCTAAGACTCTCAGACCCAGGAGATCTCTGCTGGGAAGGATCTAGTGACCCTCTAAGACTCTCAGACCCAGGAGATCTCTGCTGGGAAGGATCTAGTGACCCTCTAAGACTCTCAGACTCAGGAAACCTCTGCTGGGAAAGATCTAGTGACCCTCTAAGACTCTCAGACCCAGGAGACCTCTGCTGGCAAGGATCTAGTGACCCTCTAAGACTCTCAGACCCAGGAGACCTCTGCTGGCAAGGATCTAGTGACCCTCTAAGACTCTCAGACCCAGGAGACCTCAGCTGGGACAGGGACTAGTGCCCCTCTAAGAAGTCTCAGTGTCCAAGACACATAATATTTACCATTTAAAGAAACAATAACCTTGTATCAAACATTGTAGGTATACTAAACTAAACCAGTGTAATAATAGTGCAATGTCTACCCCCACACTATATACTATACTGTACTATACTATACTAAATACTATACTATGTGCAATGCATAGGCACTATATACTATACTATGCTATATACTATACTATACTATATGCACTCTATATACTATACTATATGCACTCTATATACTATACTATATGCACTCTATATACTATACTATATGCACTCTATATACTATACTATATGCACTCTATATACTATACTATATGCACTCTGTATACTATATGCACTTTATGTACTATACTATATGCACTCTATATACTATATTATATGCACTCTGTATACTATATGCACTTTATGTACTATACTATATGCACTCTTTATACTATATTATATGCACTATATATACTATACTATATGCACTCTATATACTATACTATATGCACTATATATACTATACTATATACACTATATATATATACTATACTCAGGGGCGTAGCTAATGTCTCCTGGGCCCTGGTGCGAGAGGCCAACATGGCCCCCCCCCTCCTTTCACGACCAAGTGATGCTATTGGTGTGTATATATATATATATATATATATATATATATATATATATACACACACACACCAAGACAGATATTACCAATAACACCAGCATATTGGAAGAAGAGTATTATCACCGTACATATTACCGCCATACTGTTACTGACCAAATCCTGTATACTGAGACCAATATTACCAGTAATACCAGTATATAGGGAGGAAACATTACCGCCACACCACAACCACTACCATCACCACCATATTGTTACTGACCAAATCCAGTATACTAAATCACCTCATCCAGTCATATAGAGGTGGCCCCAGCTCTACACAGGCTCTATACACCATATACATTACTGTGCAGTTATATCAGGTGACTCACAGGAGACGTCTTTTCTGATCGGAGTTCTTCCCTTTTCATCTTCTTCTCCATCTGCCCTGGGCCGTTATGAGAACTTCTCCGAGCCACAAATCCACAGAATCTGCCAGACAGACATATTAGTCTCCTCACTCTGGCACCATCCTCATCTATATACATACTGCACATTTGTATTGGCCCCTTTACACCCTCATTTAGTGTGACCCCCTAATAATATATGCCCCCCTCTGTGTATTCCCTCTCCCCCTATGTTGCCCCCCCAAATAGATGGCCCCCTCTACCCCCTCCCTTATAGATGGCCCCTCTCCCCCCACCCTCCCTTATAGATGGCCTCCTCTCCCCCACCCTCCCTTATAGATGGCCTCCTCTCCCCCCTCCATATAGATGGCCCCCTCTACCCCCTCCCTTATAGATGGCCCCCTCTCTCCTCACCCTCCCTTATGGATGGCCCCCTCTCTCCTCACCCTCCCTTATGGATGGCCCCCTCTCCCCCCTCCTTGATAAATGGCCCCCTCTCCCACCACCCTCCCTTATAGATGGCCCCCTCTTCCCCCTCCCTTATAGATGGTCCCCTTCACCCCCCCTCCTCCCTTATAGATGGCCCCCTCTCCCCCCCTCCCTTATAGATGGTCCCCTTCCCCCCCCTCCCTTATAGATGGTCCCCTTCACCCCCCCCCTCCCTTATAGATGGTCCCCTTCCCCCCCCCCCCTCCCTTATAGACGGTCCCCTTCACCCCCCCTCCCTTATAGATGGTCCCCTTCACCCCCCCTCCCTTATAGATGGCCCCCTCTCCCCCCCTCCCTTATAGATGGCCCCCTCTCCCCCCCCCCCCTCCCTTATAGATGGCACCCTCTCCCCCCCTCCCTTATAGATGGTCCCCTTCACCCCCCCCTCCTCCCTTATAGATGGTCCCCTTCACCCCCCCCCCCTCCTCCCTTATAGATGGTCCCCTTCACCCCCCCCCCTCCTCACTTATAGATGGTCCCCTTTCCCCCCACCCTCATAGATGCCCCCCTCTTTCCCCCCCCCACCCTCATAGATGCCCCCCTCTTTCCCCCCCCCCCACCCTCATAGATGCCCCCCTCTTTCCCCCCACCCTGCAGGCTGATAAAAAACAAAACAAAACTTAACTCACCTGACATCGCGCTCCCACGTTGATCCTCACTCCTTCGGTCTGTCCCCGGCTGCTGCGCAGCTGCTGGGGGTGTCGCGTCTTATCCCCGGCAGCGCACGCATCCCAGAGCTCCCTGTGCGCCGGAACCGGAAGTCAGGGCCCAAGGCGCGCAGGGAGCTCTGGGATGCGTGCGCTGCCGGGGATAAGACGCGACACCCCCGGCAGCTGCGCAGCAGCCGGGGGAAGACGGAGTCGGACTCTTGTGACCGCAAGCAAAACAATGCTTGCGGTCACAAGAGTGATTGATCGGGAGGGCCTTGTGGGGCCCTGAGGGCCCCGCGGGCCCCCCTTTGTGGCGGGCCCGGTCGCGGCGGCGACCCCCGCGACCACGGTAGTTACGCCACTGACTATACTATATCCGCTATATATACTATACTATATGCACTCTATATACTATACTATATGCACTCTATATACTATACTATATGCACTCTATATACTATACTATATGCACTCTATATACTATACTATATGCACTATATATACTATACTATATACACTATATATATACTATACTATATCCGCTATATATACTATATGCACTCTATATACTATACTATATGCAATCCTGGCAGTGTTACTGCTGCTGTGTGAAAAGTTGTTTAAAGATTCTAAAACCGTGTCCATCACATTGCAGATCCGGGAGCTGAAGCATGAGAACCTGATCACCATCTTTGGTGTCTGCATTGAACCCCCCAATGTTTGCATCGTGACCCAATACTGCAAGAAGGGGAGTCTGAAGGTGAGAGACCGAATACACAGGACGCAGAGGAGAAAGGGATCCTGCAGAGGCTCCTTAATCCTGACCAACTGCCAGGAGGAGCTGAGAGAGGGAGGGGCCACTGCAAGGCCGGAAAGGAGGAGGAGCTAAGAGAGGGAGGGGCCACTGCAAGGCCTGAGAGGAGGAGGAGCTAAGAGAGGGAGGGGCCACTGCAAGGCAGGAGAGAAGGAGGGGCTGAGAGAGGGAGGGGCCACTGCAAGGCAGGAGAGGAGGAGAAGATGTGAGAGGGAGGGCCCACTGCAAGGCAGGAGAGAAGGAGGAGCTAAGAGAGGGAGGGGCCACTGCAAGGCTGGAGAGGGGGAGGAGCTAATAGAGGGAGGGTCCACTGCAAGGCCGGAGAGGAGGAGGAGCTGAGAGAGGGAGGGGCCACTGCAAGGCAGGAGAGAAGGAGGGGCTGAGAGAGGGAGGGGCCACTGCAAGGCAGGAGAGGAGGAGGAGCTGAGAGAGGGAGGGGCCACTGCAAGGCCGGAGTGGAGGAGAAGCTAAGAGAGGGAGGGGTCACTGCAAGGCAGGAGAGGAGAAGGGGCTGAGAGAGGGAGGGGCCAGTGCAAGGCAGGAGAGGAGGAGGGGCTGAGAGATGGAGGGGGAGGAGCTGAGGGAGGGAGGGCCCACTGGAAGGCAGGAGAGGAGGAGAAGATGTGATAGGGAGGGGCTACTGCAAGGCAGGAGAGGAGAAGAAGCTGAGAGAGGGAGGGGCCACTGCAGGGCAGGAGAGGAGAAGGAGCTAAGAGAGGGAGGGGAAGAAGCTGAGAGAGGGAGGGGCCACTGCAGGGCAGGAGAGGATATGCAAGTGATGCTTTCCTGGGATAGAAATGAAATAGATAGATAATAGATAGATAGGTAGATACTTTGTATCTTGGAGCAGCACTACTTGTAAACACATGGGGGGTGCCAGTAGGTAGTCACAACCAAGACTTCACCTTGAATATTGCATAAATTGCCCACAGCACTCCGATATTAGCAAAACAAACGTGATTGTATTGCATAGTGAAGCAGCACAGCAAAGTGTCAAAATAGCAACGTTTCAACGACCTCCATCGTCTTTTTCAAGTGTTTTGACACTTTGCTGTGCTACTTCACTATGCAATACAATCACGTTTGTTTTGCTAATATCGAAGTGCTGTGGGCGATTTATGCAATATATATAGTTAGATAGATAGATAGAGATGCTAGATAGATAGGAGATAGATAGATAGATAGGAGATAGATAGATAGATAGATAGATAGATAGATAGATATTCAAAAAGTAACCGCAGCACACAGGACTTTGGTGAAAAATAAATCTGTATTGGTGATTAATCCATACAAACACACGGAAAAAGTAAGCGACGTTTCGACGTCTCAATGACGTCTTTCTCAAGCCAGTGAATACATTTCCAAGCAAACATGTGATTTATATATCCTGTGCAAAGCAATTAATGACGTGTTCATTTCACACACATGATATTCAAATTAGCTAGCGTGAATAAATATATAT
Organism: Dendropsophus ebraccatus; assembly: GCF_027789765.1. Lineage (NCBI taxonomy): Eukaryota > Metazoa > Chordata > Amphibia > Anura > Hylidae > Dendropsophus > Dendropsophus ebraccatus. The sequence continues at coordinate 9,457,004 of NC_091461.1, forward strand.
AAATAATAAGGGAACAACAAGTTCCAAAGTGACAAAGTGAATATATCTTATATAAGAATTCATAATGGTCAACACAATTATATACAAATATACAAAATGAAAAACATATCGGAGCAGTTGTGATTCCCTCATACGTCGTGATCAGCAGCATCAACCAGGAAATGGATACTTGAACCGCACGCCGTAGGTGGAACGCACGGCCATCTTAGATTGCACCACCAGAGATGTAGCGTCCTGTTGCTAGAGTAACCAGTGACGTCAGGGGTAAACATGATTGGAGTGTATAGTAGCTTATAATGTACCGTGAGACCGACCTATTAACACATTCATCCGTTCTCCCGTGTTGTACGGTGGACAGCGCCCACTAAGACAGTATCCACCGTCTCTGATGATCCATTCGTGGGATGTCCGCGGATGTCTGTGGGGGCTCAACGGTGTAGGTGATTGTTCAGACCATAGATGTCTCGTAAGTACTAGCCAGGATCCATAATGTCTCGGGGTGTTAATAGATGTTGATGCTGCCGTTTCACTACTTCTGAGTTGTCACTTATTCTGCTCCGAGTGATAGGCTTTCCAATAGTTTAATCTGAAGTAATGAAATAATGAAAATTTGTATTAGTATCATTATAACTCATAACAAATATATCAAAATCAATATTATTGTTCTCTGTTAAAATGTATTCATCATACTAAGATGTGTCAGCAACTGCGCTAATGGACAGAACTGCATAGTTCAAGTAGCATTTCAGGCATGATCTTATATGGCATAATTTGGCTAGCTAATTTGAATATCATGTGTGTGAAATGAACACGTCATTAATTGCTTTGCACAGGATATATAAATCACATGTTTGCTTGGAAATGTATTCACTGGCTTGAGAAAGACGTCATTGAGACGTCGAAACGTCGCTTACTTTTTCCGTGTGTTTGTATGGATTAATCACCAATACAGATTTATTTTTCACCAAAGTCCTGTGTGCTGCGGTTACTTTTTGAATATTTATATAGACACCCGTGGATCGGGGTGTGAGCTACGGCACCGGGCCAGGAATCTTCACTGAGTGCTGCGGTATTTGTGTTTTGATAGATAGATAGATAGATAGATAGATAGATAGGAGATAGATAGATAGATAGATAGATAGATAGATAGATAGATAGATAGGAGATAGATAGATAGATAGGAGATAGATAGATAGATAGATAGATAGATAGATAGATAGATAGATAGATAGAGATGCTAGATAGATAGATAGATAGATAGATAGATAGATAGAGATGCTAGATAGATAGGAGATAGATAGATAGATAGATAGATAGATAGATAGATAGATAGATAGATAGATAGGAGATAGATAGATAGGAGATAGATAGATAGATAGATAGATAGATAGATAGATAGATAGATAGGAGATAGATAGATAGGAGATAGATAGATAGATAGATAGATAGATAGATAGATAGATAGATAGATAGATAGAGATGCTAGATAGATAGGAGATAGATAGATAGATAGATATGCAAAAAAGGGGTCCGTGGAGCCTCAGTTACGAGTCTCAAAACACGGGAATAGCCAGATATCCCTCTCTCCAGAGAAGGAAGCCCATTGCCAAGGGGTGCCTCCTAGTGGGGAGAGCACCAAACCACCCTGATACGTAGTCCCTCAGGTCCTCACTCTGTTGCGAGCTTTAGGACCTAAATAGGGAAACTCTGGAGAGAGGGATATCTGGCTATTCCCGTGTTTTGAGACTCGTAACTGAGGCTCCACGGACCCCTTTTTTGCATATTTTAATCTTGTATGGGACAATCAATGGAGACTCGTAAATGAGTACTCCATTGGAATTTTTCGCTGTTCTCCCTGAGTTCAGTGATTGTTGTGTTTTGTTGGTCTATTTATCATTGCCCCAGTAGCCAGAATCCTGCTCCACACTGACGAGGGGCAAAAACCCTGAAACTGCAGTCTGTGGATGGATGCCTAGCCTTGGTAACCCTTGTCTTATGTCGTTATACTCACCACAGAGTTAGACTTTGACTCACAGGGGCCACCCTGGTGTTTCCCTATTTAGATCCTAAAGCTCGCAACAGAGTGAGGACCTGAGGGACTACGTATCAGGGTGGTTTGGTGCTCTTCCCACTAGGAGGCACCCCTTGGCAATGGGCTTCCTTCTCTGGAGAGAGGGATATCTGGCTATTCCCGTGTTTTGAGACTCGTAACTGAGGCTCCACGGACCCCTTTTTTGCATATTTTAATTTTGTATGGGACAATCAATGGAGACTCGTAAATGAGTACTCCATTGGAATTTTTCGCTGTTCTCCCTGAGTTCAGTGATTGTTGTGTTTTGTTAGATAGATAGATAGATAGATAGATAGATAGGAGATAGATAGATAGATAGATAGATAGATAGATAGATAGATAGATAGATAGATAGATGATAGGAGATAGATAGATAGATAGGAGATAGATAGATAGATAGATAGATAGATAGATAGATAGATAGATAGAGAGAGAGAGAGAGAGATAGATAGATAGATAGATAGAGATGCTAGATAGATAGGAGATAGATAGATAGATAGATAGATAGATAAGAGATAGATAGATAGATAGATAGATAGATAGATAGGAGATAGATAGAAAGGAGATGGATAGATAGATAGATAGATAGATAGATAGATAGATAGATAGATAGATAGATAGATAGGAGATGGATAGATAGATAGGAGATAGATAAATAGATAGATAGATAGATAGATAGATAGATAGGAGATAGATAGGAGATAGATAGATAGATAGGAGATAGATAGATAGGAGATAGATAGATAGATAGATAGATAGATAGATAGGAGATAGATAGATAGATAGATAGATAGATAGATAGATAGATAGATAGGAGATAGATAGATAGATAGATAGATAGATAGATAGATAGGAGATAGATAGATAGATAGATAGATAGATAGGAGATAGATAGTGGCACAATACGTCACTGCCTGCCATAGAGAGGAGCGTGATACATCATGGACTCCGATACCCCGACCCTGAATGTAACCCCCCTACCACCATGATGCATCATGAACCCCTGTACACCGACCCCGGGTGAATCCCATTTCCTCAACCCCCTATTCTCCCCATGCTTTGGCAATGCTAATGTGTAACTTGGACCTGCCAATAAAGCTTTTTTGATTTGATTTGATAGATAGATAGATAGATAGATAGATAGATAGATAGGAGATAGATAGGAGATATATAGATAGATAGATAGATAGATAGATAGATAGGTAGGAGATAGATAGGAGATAGATAGATAGATAGATAGATAGATAGATAGATAGATAGATAGGAGATAGAGAGATAGATAGATAGATACAAATAAAATAGTTCCAGCAGCACTTTGCCTGCAGGTAGTAGCGGGTGCCAGCAGATCCAGGTCAGAGACCACTGACCGAACGTAGATAAATGTAGAAAAGTCCACAGCACTCCAGATGTATGCCAAAATCGTGAGGTCACCTCACGATTTTGGCATACATCTGGAGTGCTGTGGACTTTTCTACATTTAGATAGATAGATAGATAGATAGATAGATAGGAGATAGATAGATAGATAGATAGATAGATAGATAGGAGATAGATAGATAGGAGATAGATAGATAGATAGATAGATAGATAGATAGATAGATAGATAGATAGATAGATAGATAGGAGATAGATAGGAGATAGATAGATAGGAGATAGATAGATAGATAGATAGATAGATAGATAGATAGATAGGAGATAGATAGATAGTTAGATAGATAGATAATAGATAGGAGATAGATAGATAGATAGATAGATAGATAGATAGATAGATAGATAGATATGAGATAGATAGATAGATAGATAGATAGATAGATAGATAGATGATAGATTAATAGATAGATAGATAATAGATAGGAGATAGATAGATAGATAGATAGATAGATAGATAGATAGATAGATGATAGATAAATAGATAGATAGATAGGAGATAGATAGGAAATAGATAGATGGATAGGAGATAGATAGATAGGAGATAGATAGATAGATAGATAGATAGATAGATAGATAGATAGATAGGAGATAGATAGGAGATAGATAGATAGGAGATAGATAGATAGATAGATAGATAGATAGATAGGAGATAGATAGATAGTTAGATAGATAGATAATAGATAGGAGATAGATAGATAGATAGATAGATAGATAGATATGAGATAGATAGATAGATAGATAGATAGATAGATAGATAGATGATAGATAGATAGATGATAGATTAATAGATAGATAGATAATAGATAGGAGATAGATAGATAGATAGATAGATAGATAGATAGATAGATGATAGATAGATAGATAGATAGATAGATAGGAGATAGATAGATAGATAGATAGATAGATAGATAGATAGATAGGAGATAGATAGATAGATAGATAGATAGATAGATAGATAGATAGATAGGAGATAGATAGATAGGAGATAGATAGATAGATAGATAGATAGGAGATAGATAGATAGATAGATAGATAGGAGATAGATAGATAGGTAGATAGATAGATGATATTATGATAAGATTTCTCATCTTCTATTAATTGTCAGGATGTGTTGCAGAATACAGATATCGAGCTGGACTGGGTCTTCAAGCTTTCTTTCGCCCATGACATTGTCAATGTGAGTATAGTGAGATCCCCCCCTGACATTATTCTGTATATGCATGAAGTACATCAATCTCTGCTGCGCTGCATTGTGGATGATGTAGTGTATACAGCATTCGGTTTTCCAGAGTGATAAAGAATCATCTCCCACAGTGCAGTGTAGCAGGATCACATGTATGTATACATCTATTATCTGATCATGGATCCGTTCTGCTTATTACAGGGTTTGGGATTTCTACATAACAGCCCCCTCATCTCCCATGGAAATCTGAAGCCCACACATTGCCTGGTGGATGGTCGGATGCAAGTGAAACTCTCTGGCTTTGCTTTATGGGAATTCAAATATGGCACAACCTATAGAGACCTCACTGCTAAGAACATCTACTATTCTGGTAAGAAGTGAAACAATGTACATACACAGTGACCACAGCAGCAGAATAGTGAGTGCAGCTCTGGAGGATAATATAGGATGGAACTAAGGATCAGCAATGTAATGTACGTACACAGTGACCCCACCAGCAGAATGAGTGCAGCTCTGGGGTATAATACAGGATGTAACTCAGGATCAGTAATGTAATGTATGTACACAGTGACCCCACCAGCAGAATAGTGAGTGCAGCTCTGGGGTATAATACAGGATGTAACTCAGGATCAGTAATGTAATGTATGTACACAGTGACCCCACCAGCAGAATAGTGAGTGCAGCTCAGGGGTATAATACAGGATGTAACTCAGGATCAGTAATGTAATGTATGTACACAGTGACCCCACCAGCAGAATAGTGAGTGCAGCTCTGGGGTATAATACAGGATGTAACTCAGGATCAGTAATGTAATGTATGTACACAGTGACCCACCAGCAGAATAGTGAGTGCAGCTCTGGAGTATAATTACAGGATGTAACTCAGGATCAGTAATGTAATGTATGTACACAGTGACCCCACCAGCAGAATAGTGAGTGCAGCTCTGGAGTATAATACAGGATGTAACTCAGGATCAGTAATGTAATGTATGTACACAGTGACCCCACCAGCAGAATAGTGAGTGCAGCTCTGGAGTATTATACAGGATACAATCACTGTATGTTAGGGAATTTTGAGGTTGCTGGCGGGTTCTAGCATGTGTGCCTATCATCATGGCTGTGAGCTCTATCCTATGAGAACTCCTGCCTTCACTTACATCCCCCCATGACTCATGTAATGCAATGTTTGTCCCCCAAATAGATCTGTACTGGACGGCCCCTGAGCTCCTTCGCATGGAACGATTCCCCTTCCGGGGCACCCAGAAAGGAGATGTCTACAGTTTTGCTATAATTATGAGAGAGCTGATATACGACCATGAGGATGGACCTTACCAGGACCTGAACATGGAACCACAAGGTAAAGTCTTTTTGTTGGGTGAGACTTAAAGGACTTGTTCACTTTTGGACATTCCCAAAATATTTACCGATATATTAATTGCAGAAATTATCCACAAAATTAAAGAACCCAATGCGACTGTCCCACTGAGACCGTCCTTATCTGTGGAGAAATGTAATGAGCGGATCATCGCCATGCTGAGAATGTGCTGGGATGAGAACCCGGATCGCCGACCGTCCTTCGTCTCTATAAAGAGGAGCCTAAGAGGAGCCAGCCCAGAGGGGTGAGTCTGAGAATTTGGGGGGACACTATATAGTGTGCATCATACAAGCCACAGGAACATCATCTGAAAATGTCGATGATTTGTATTGTGGGAGGGTTTTGTATCAAGACAGAGCTTGCTGCACAGACGTTTTCCCCCACAACTGCTGTAAACTACAACTCCTATCTGAAACTGTCAGTGCATGATGGGAGTTGTAGTTATGCAACAGCTGGAGAGCTACTCTTTAGGAACAAACTGCTGTATGGATATAGTAAACCATATGTGAGAACCCATAGCCTTATTACAAATAGGAAACCTGCAGAATTGTGAGTGCAGCTCTGTAGGTAACTATACTTAAGAAAATGATATGATAGGAGAACAGAAGAGGATTATTCTGGTGATACTTCTATCTGTGCAGACATGTCAGCATCTTGGACAATATGGTGAACAAGCTGGAGAAATACGCCAATCACCTAGAGGACGTTGTAGAGGAGAGGACGGTACAGCTGATAGCTGAGAAGAAGAAGACTGAGAAGCTGCTGTCCACCATGTTACCAAGGTCAGCTTTACATCCACAGATCCACTCACTCCTCAGCCATCCAGGGGTCATGATATTGTGAGCTGAATCAAGATCAAGATGGCTTTTATTTCACTGAAGTAGATCAGCTGCTATACACACCATTCACCACTAGATGGCAGTATTTCTATTTTATTTTTTTTTATATATTTCTTTTCTGGCATTTTTTTCTTCAAACGCACTGGTCCATGGAACACAGTATTAAAAAAAAAGGCCATCTTCAGGTATTTTTTTCAGCCATAAAACGGCCATGTGTGAACTTCTATGGGCCTGTTTTATGAGGAATAAAGTAGAATCTTCTGGGCCGTTGTACTGAGATACAGTGTGAGCAGAGCCCCCCCCGCACTAACAGTCTCCTGCCCTGTAATAAACCTGTTGTTGTCTCTATGCGGATACATTTGTAACAATATGTAACAATATTTGGCTTCTGTTTGTAAACATTGTTCTCTGCCCTCTGGTTAACCCTTAAGACACATCTCTTCCCAAGATCCATACCTTTTATGTTTTCCCATTGGTTTAGGCACGAGGGCTCATTTTTTTGCAGGATAATTAATGGCACCAGTTCCAGCTTCATATAACATGTTGATTAACTTTTATTTTTTTTCAAATATAATTTATTGATTTTTTTTTAGTAATATATGAACCAAAGTACAGTGGTACCTTGGTTTAAGAGTAACTTGGTTTAAGAGCGTTTTGCAAGAAGAGCTCACAGTTTTTCAAAATTGTGACTTGGTTTAAAAGCATTGCTTTGGTTTAAGAGCTCCTGGTATTGGGTGGGAGCGTAAATGGGGGAGGGGCATGGCCTGCATAGCGGGGTCTACAGCACTGTACTCTGCCCCAGGAAGTCTCTCTCACCTTCCAATTTATAGCAGATCCACTTCAGGCTGGGGCTTACATCAGGGGACAGGACTGTGGGTGTAATCTCTTTATAGCTGCAATCCCTCTCTCCCTGGACAGAGAGTGCTGCTATACTGTGTCCACATCTGCCCTGCTCATTCCTTCATGCTCCCTGCAGTCTCTGTCAGTCCTTGTGTTTCCCATCCTCTCCATTCCTGCTATAATGTTCCTGCACTCACACTCAGCTATACACACTGCTGCTATAATGTGCTTGCACTCACACTCAGCTATACACACTGCTGCTATAATGTGCTTGCACTCACACTCAGCTATACACACTGCTGCTATAATGATTATAAAATGATTTTTGGGGTGTGGAACCAATTGTCTACATTTCAATGATTTCTTATGGGAAAATTTGCTGATTTGTGGATTTGGATTACAAGCACTGTCCCGGAACGAATTATGCTCTTAATCCAAGGCACCACTGTATATGTACAATGTAAGGGATACATACATAGCTGAGTATCACATAAATAAAACAGAAAAATAGCAAACATAAGTATTATCTCTAAGGAAAGGGGAATAAAGAAAAAAAAAAGAAACAAAAACACCTCCGCAGTATAATACCAAGTAGTTTTATGAAACTGTTTAATAATAGATTCTCTTTCCTCCATTGACATAACATTAACTAAAAAGGGTTTTCATTTTTTTTTTTATGAAACTCTTGGTAAAAGTGACTTAGTTATAAATTGCATCTAGCATCTTCCATTGTATAGTTTACTTAAAGTGTCGCTGTTGTTTCATTTTTTTTTTTTTATGCAGAAATCAATAGTACAGGTGATTTTAAGTAACTTTTTTATTGAGTTTATTAGCCAAAAAATGCATTTTTATCATGAAAAAGCAGTTTGAAGCTCTCCCCCCTGTCTTCATAGTTCTATATGGAGAGGGGAGGGGTGGAGGGAGATGAGGCACCAAAACAGGACAAGAAAGAGTTAATTTACAACTACATCACCAGGCTATCTCCTCTGAAGTCAGTACTGAACTCTCTGACCTCTTAATACCGGCTTTCACACAGGTCCCGCTGTGTAATCCTTTGTTCTCTGCTCTCTGCTGGCGACTAATCTCCCTCCTCCCCCTCCCCTCTCCATAGGTTACACAGGGCACGTCTGATGTAAAAGAGTCGAGATTTCCTGATAATGAGCAGTGAATGAGAAAGAGGGGGGGACCTGGGGAAAGTCTTTCTGAATGCAGATAATGGCAGATTTGCCTAATAAACCCAATTACAAAGTTTCTTAAAATCACCTGGACTATTGATTACTATCTCACCGTGTATTCTTCTTCTTCAGCTTAGTTGCGGAGCAGCTGATGTCCGGTAAATCGGTGGAGCCGGAGAGCTTCAGCTCGGTGACCATCTTCTTCTCGGACATTGTGGGGTTCACCACCCTCTGCTCGTCCAGCTCTCCGCTCCAGGTTGTGGGTTTACTCAATGACTTGTACAGCTTGTTCGATGAGATTATCAAAGCGTATGATGTGTACAAGGTAAGATGGGAGAGCTGGCCGTGCCATTTATTATGCAGGCTGTTATAATACTCATTGTATATTAGGTATATACCAGCGGTGCTGCCCCAGAGCTCACACAGCTGACGAAACTTTCTTTTACATCAACTGGTGCCAGAAAGTGCCAGAGACTTGTAATTTACTTTTATAAAAAAAAATCTCCAGTCTTCCAGTACTTATCAGCTGCTGTATGTCCTACAGGAAGTGGTGTATTCTCTTCAGTCTGACACAGTGCTCTCTGCTGCCACCTCTGTCCATGTCAGGAACTGTCCAGAGCAGCAGCAAATCCCTATAGAAAACCTCTCCTGCTCTGGACAGTTCCTGACATGGAGAGAGGTGGTAGCAGAGAGCACTGTGTCAGACTCGAGGGAATACACCACTTCTTGCAGGACATAATGCAGCTGATAAGTACTGGAACACTGGATATTTGTAAGTAAAAGTAAATTACTGATCTATATAACTTTTTGACACCAGTTTATTTGAAAGAAAAAGATTTTCGCTGGATAACCTCTGATCATGTTAAGAGTTGCAGTTCGCTATGTGGCCACATGATGGCGCCACTGACACATGCAATAAAATGTAATATTGTTTACAGGTGGAAACTATTGGAGATGCTTACATGGTTGCCAGTGGTCTCCCCATCCGCAATGGGCTCAGTCATGTGGAAGAAATTGCGACCATGTCTCTACACTTCCTCAGCGCCATGCTGACCTTCAGAATCCAACATAAACCAGAGGAGAAGCTGAAGCTGCGGATCGGCCTCAACACAGGTATGGGACCGATATCTGCGGCTTCCTGTCTATATCATAAGTGGAGGCACCATGTATATACAGTGGAAAATGTATCCTGTATTATACTCCAGAGCTGCACTCACTATTCTGCTGGTGGGGTCACTGTGTACATACATTACATTACTGATCCTGAGTTACATCCTGTATTATACTGCAGAGCTGCACTCACTATTCTGCTGATGAGGTCACTGTGTACATACATTACATTACTGATCCTGAGTTACATCCTGTATTATACTCCAGAGCTGCACTCACTATTCTGCTGGTGGGGTCACTGTGTACATACATTACATTACTGATCCTGAGTTACATCCTGTAATTCTTTTATTAGAAAAATAGAAAAATTAACAAACAGGGCATATCTGGCCATAACTTAAACATAACAGTAAATTACATAAATAACAAATAATAATGATAAACCATTGTAATAGTATAAAGCAAAATGAAATCTTTAACCTTTTGCCACCAAGCCAGCCCAGCATTCCTACTTAACAAAAATAAATAAATAAATAAATAAAATAAATAAATAAAAATGTTTTCAATCCAGGCAAAATAAGCCATAAAACTTAAACTACAAAGCCATCCTCGGCTGTAATCATAACTAAAGAGAAGCCACCCTGGCTAAAAAAAAAAACTCCCAAACCTGGGTTATAGTAAATAAACAAAACATAAACACACACATACAACCACCTCTAGACCAACACACGACCACCTGATACTACAAACAATAACTATACATGAACTGAAAATGAAAGCCATCCAGGCCTAACCAAAAGAAAGCATATAACATATATCAGTATAAAAATAAAATACTAACTAACTAACTGGTTATTCCAGTACAACACTCGGGCCCGGCTGCCCTGAAAAACTAAAAAGGGAACTAAACACCAGTAACAGCGAAACAAACCACACAACAATTCTATCTATTACCCACGTGCCCCTCCACCTTCCCCTAGACCCCAGTGTGAGCTCAGTTCATGGAGTCAAAGTTCAGTCCATTTTTGGTGTCAGCTCCATTCAGCCCACACCTTCCCACAGACCCCGCCCCCCATATCCCCCCTCCCAACCTATTCTGTATCCCCTCATATATACAATATATACAATGACTATTATGTCCATAAAGCTCACATGGCTTATTCAGCCATAACCCTGCCAACACTTATCACAGACATATATTAACATAAACATAGCACACCATAATAACATAACAGAACAATATTATACACAATTATAATAAGGCCCAAGTTCGGTAGCCTGTAAGCCCTTTATACCTACTGCTGACCAGAAAAACAAAACAAAAATCTAAAGTGGCATGCACCAGCCCTCCACCAGGATCGGAGGATGGCAGACCGGGTACCAGAAATTTATAAACTATCCCTTACTATCTTACCCTACTCTCCCCCTATCTCTAACCCTAAGTTTAAACTGACCCTACGCGCTTTCTCTACTGCTGTCCCTACCTGCTCTCTCCCTAACCATAATTATGGCACCTCACCCAGTGGGCTCAGTACCTAGGGCACAGCGAAAGAAAAACCTCTCCACAGGAGAGAAGCCCTACTGGTACCCAGCCTGCCATACTCCAAAGACCTGATCTTCCCAAGGTCACCAGTGATGTTCCTACAGACCTCCACCTCGGAGAGGACTCTACGCTGTGTAGATACTAGACACCGTGCGTTCCACGTGTGGTACCTAACCACTAAGCTGACTAGAAATAACGTGCAGCGATCTCGGCCACCCAGGTTCCTGAATGCCCCATAAGCCCACTCCGGATAGGTGAGACTGACTAACTGACTCCAACCTATGGAGGCGCCCACCCTGGTGTAAACCCCTATATTGAAGGGACATTGAAGCAGGAAATGATCCATACTCTCTAGCGTATTACCACACTCCTCACGGGGACACCCCCGATCATCGGAGCTCCTGCACTTCAAGTTGTCCCTCACATATAGCTTCCCCTGGAAACAGCGCCAGGCCAAATCCCAAAACTTCTGAGGGATCCGTTTCGAGTTTAAAAGACTAAGCCCAACCTCTAGATCCTGGCCTGGGCAGTCCCTGAGCGCCAGGGGCTTCTGGAAATGGGTCAACAGAACCCTTTGGTCAAGGAATTTCCTCGACTGAGTCCTGATCTCCCACATTCCCAGACCCCACCGACGTACCATCTTCAGAGTCGGGGTAGCGTAAGCCGGAAGATATCCATGGGGTGTACGAAGGTCCTTCACTCGCCCTCCTGTCTCCCATTCCTGGAAGAAAGGCCGAAACCATTCCCTGCAGGAGAGTACCCACGGAGGAGCCCTCTCTTTCCAGAGGTTTGCGATGTTAGCTTTCAAGAAGGTGTTCACTAAGAACACCACAGGGTTCACCATAGACAAACCCCCAAGTCTCCTCGTACGGTACGTAACCTCTCTCTTGACCAGGTTCAGCCTATTCCCCCATAACAGCTGGAAGAACAGGCTGTAGATCCTAGTATAGGAAGCCTCTGGCAAGATACACACACTGCCCAGGTAGATGAACAAAGGGAGCAGGTACGATTTGATCAGGTGTACCCTTTCCCTTAAGGTTAAGGACCAACCCTTCCACTGGTCCACCTTCCGAGTGGCATCCTGGAGCCTACCATCCCAGTTTTTAGTGGGGTAATCACCCTGGCCGAATGTAATGCCTAGGATTTTTGCCGAGTCTTGGGGCTCTGGAAGGGTGTCCGGGAGATCAAACTCGGGATCTCCCCCTCCCAGCCAGAGACTTTCACACTTATCCGGGTTGATGCTGGACCCAGATGCCTCTGAGTAGCGATCCACCTCCGACATCACCACATCGACCTCCTCTCTCGAGGACACAAAGATAGTGACATCATCAGCGTATGCTACCACTCTCAGGGTGGCTTCTGGCTCCTCCAGGCTCATCCCGACCCCTGCCAATGGTCCACAACCAACCCTCCTAAGGAACGGGTCGATCGCGAACACATACAACAGTGGGCTCAAAGGACAGCCCTGGCGAACACCAGACCCAACCTCAAAAGAGCGGCCAGACCAACCGTTCACCAGCGGGAAACTCTCTGCCCCTGCATACAAGATCTTAAGCCAATTGACAAAAGTATCTGGTAGGCCATATCTCAGAAGGACAGACCAGAGGTACTCGTGGTTCACCCGATCAAATGCCTTGGCCTGATCCAAGGACAGCAAGTACCCCTTCCAAAGACCCGCACTACTCCGCTCCACTGCCTCCCTGACACTAAGGACAGCACTTAAGGTGCTTCGGCCTGGAACAGAGCAGTGCTGAGCCTCCGAAAGGAGCCGGGGTGCAAACTTCTCCAGCCGATTAAACAGTATCTTGGCCAGAATCTTCCTGTCCACATTGAGAAGAGCTATGGGCCTCCAATTCTCAATGCGGCTCGAATCTTTACCCTTTGACAGAAGAATCAGGGCTGACCTCCTCATTGACCTTGGCAGAGCGTCCGAGGAAAGACACTCATTGAAGACCTCGGTCAAGAGGGGAACCAAGAGGTCCCTGAAGGTCTTATACCACTCAGATGTTAAGCCATCTGGACCTGGCGACTTCTTGAGGGCAAGCCCTTCAATCGCCAGTCTAACTTCCTCTTCCCTGATCTCTTCTGCCAAAACATCAAGAGAGGGGTCTACCCCTGGCTCAGGAACGGTTTCAGCCAGGAAACCCGACATCACATCTCGATCTAGATCCTTCCTCCCCAAGAGGTGTGAGTAAAAGGATCTGACGACCTCCAGGATCCCTGATCTGGACCGGTTCAGAGATCCCGTACTATCAACCAGTCCAGTCACAATCTTACTACTCACTGACATCTTACAGTTTCTGTAGGGGTCGGGCGAGCGGTACCTCCCGAAATCCCTCTCAAAAACTAAAGATGCGTGCCTATCATACTGACACCTCATGAGCAAGGCTTTCACTCTGGAGATCTCCTCTCTACTACCTCCAGTCGAGACGAGATGCTCGAGTTTCCTCCTCAGGCCCTGATACACACGATACCTATTCAGGGATCTGAGGCTCGAGAGCTGGCGGAAGAACCTCGCAACCCGCTTCTTGAATATCTCCCACCACTCTGACTTACTACTACATAGGCCCAGTAGAGGTACCTGACTCTGAAGAAAATCCTCAAAGGACTGTCTTACCTCTGCTTCTTCCAGGAGGGACGAATTCAGCCTCCAGTAGCCTCTACCCATCCGGGGGGTCTCTGAAACATTCAGGGAAAACAAAATTAGACAGTGATCGGAGAACTCCACCTCAACCACGGACACTGCGGAAGAGACAGCTTCCTCCTTTAAATAAAACCTGTCTAATCTAGACCTGCAGCTACCTCGATGATAGGTGAAACCCGTGTGGCCCGAGGGTGTCCGGATGTGGGCATCCTCTAGGCGAGCTTCCCTAACTATACTAATCAGGGCCATGCTATCATAAGCCAGCTTGTCTTTGGCGCCTCTCCTGTCCTGAGACCTCGTGATAGTGTTGAAGTCTCCACCAAAGACCACCTGCCGACTCGTAAAAAGAAAGGGCTTAATCCTCATAAAAAGGCTTTTACGGTCCCACTTAGTCTGTGGGGCATAGATGTTAATGAGCCTGAGCTCTTGCCCCTTCATGAGGACATCCAAGATCAGGCACCTCCCCATTTCCAACTCGATAACCCGTCTGCATTCTACAGGAGCGGTAAAAAGGACCGCCACCCCACTATACGGCTCAGCCGCAAGAGACCAGTGTGAAGGCCCATGCCTCCACTCTCTCTTGGCTTTTATTAGAGAGGCTAGATCTGTCAACCTGGTCTCCTGCAAAAACAAAATGTCGGCGTTAATACGACCGAGAAAATCAAAGGCTGCAAATCTAGCCGTATCCGACTTAATGCTGGCACAGTTAATGGATGCCAGCGTCAATGGGGTGAGTGCCGCCATCATGGGTGATTGAGTTGGACGGCCTTAAACCCCTACTTACTTGTTTTCTTTCCCTTTTTCTTTCCACCCCCTTCAACATCAGAGGAAGACCCCTTAGATGGTTCCTTAGACCGTTTTAAAGAGGTGGACATATCCATCTCTTGATCTTCACTTCCACCACCTGAGGCCACCTGACCCCCTGAGGAAAGTACCTCTGGGGGAGCAGGCTCGGCACCTCCTGGAGGTTCCTCTGCCCTAGACACCAGTCCCTCAACCTCCCCCTCTATAAATGGAGAGGTTCCTTCACTGAGGGACTGATATCTGTTAGATAGACCGATCAGAGGGGGGTCAGTCGGAGCTTCCTTTGACATCTGGCCTTTAATAATTTTTTGGGAAGACGAAGAAGTCGCCTTAGATTTTTTAGGCATCTTCTTAACATTCTTCCTTCTGCTGCGCTTAGGTTTTTCCTCTTGCCATCTCCCTCCATCCTCATCCAGACTTTCATACTGGGAAGAACCTGAGGAGATGGCTATAGCCTCGCTTTCCTCTTTGCGCAGTCTCCCCATCTCTTCATCTAGTTCAGCGCCCCCCAAAGCCTCAGCCTGACCATCTGAGCCAACGCCAGGAGCAGGACCCTGGACTACCCCGACCATCTTGGAACTTCCAAGGTCCTTGCTCCCTCTGCGCATTTTCTCTCGCCTAAGCTGAGTGGGGCTCTTACGCTTTTCCTTGTCAGTTCTCTTCCTTGGCTCTGGTGCTCCCTCTCCTCTGCTGGTCCCCTCCCCCGCTGAGGCAACCTCAGGGCTCTCCCCAGCTCGGGTGGCTGCAGCATAAGAGAAAGAACGGGGACACCTACTAAACGGGTGACCAAGGTCACCACACAGGTGGCACCTAATCCGGCCACAGGATGCAGCAAGATGACCCTCCGCACCGCACAGTGCGCACATCAGCTTAGAGCAGTTTGCGCTAAAGTGGGTGGGATCACCGCACCTGTGGCACAGCTTCGGTTGCCCCTGGTAAAAGACCTGGATTCTGTCGCGACCAAGGAAAGCGGCTGATGGTATGTGCGCAACAGTATTGCCTGAACGTTTTAGACGGACTGAGAACGTCCAGGCCCCAGACCAGATGCCATGCTGATCTAAGTTCTTCCGGGGAACGTCCGTCACTTCCCCGTACCTGCCCAACCAAGTCATGATGTCATAACAAGAAAGTGATTCGTTACGTGTCAAGACGGTCACTTTCTTTACCATGCTCTGGCGAGATATCGCTTTAACAACGAAATCTCGCCATCCGGGCTCGTCCTTCACCAGCTCATAATTAGACCAGAAAAGTTCAAGCCCCTCCAGTCTTACAAAGCTGATGTCGAACTCAGAGGAGCCGTAGGGGTGGATCAAGGCAAAGATGTCACTGGCCTTGAACCTCATCTGGAAGAGAAGCTCCACCACCTTCCCTCTCTGTGGGCACGCATCACTGCCTCTCCATACCAGACGGGCCACGTTCCTACGGCCCACCTCCTGCCCGGGTGTTGGAAGCGACCAGACCACTTCCCCATTGTTCTCTCGGAAGGCTCCAAGTCCATGTCTTTCTATGTAGAAGGACAAGTCGACCTCCCTCCCCTCTACCTGGAGCGTTCTATCTCCTTTCCTAAGTGCCTCAAGAAGGCGTCGTTGCAAGTGACCCTCCCCAGGGGGTGGAAGTGAAGATCTCCCTGGACCTCCGGCTGCCGCAACATTAGCGTAACTCCTAACGGCAGCTGGAGGGGCAGCCGGACCCGGCCCAGACTGACTAGTAACCGCATTACCAGAATATAGCCCAGCAATATCTGCCCTGAGAATTGCCACTTCTCCAGTGGCACCTGAAGGGTTAACTTCACCACCCCTAGCATTCAAACCACTCACATCCCCATCATGCACACCACTACCACTCCCATCAATAACACCACTCCTTCCCCCAGTCTGCACAACATTCATACCACTACTACTCCCCCCATCCGTCACCTCCATGCACTCAGTAGCTAGGCTGGCCTTGTGGATCAGTGTGGCAGGTTTTATCACAGTTTTATCGATTCTTTGTGTCTCAGTCCCAACAGTCTCTTTAGCTTCGGATGCCATGACAGGTGACGCACATGGCCCCGCATCACCATGAACTCTCCCGCTGGAACCCATTATAGGCTCCAATGCTCTTGCCCTGGGAGAGTTGTCTACTGCATTTCCGGAAGACACGCCACCCCGCTGCGACCCCGCAGAGCCAACAGCAGGAGACACGGCAACCGGAAACGCCGTCACTCCAGGTGGATGTGACATTCCGGAACCTTCTGCACCAGTCTCTGATGCCCGGGCACCCCCCACAGAGGAGCGTCCTGCAGCACCCGGGACTCCCGAGTGGCCCTGAACCTTCCTGTCCGGCCCTTCTTTACCTTTACTATGGCCGCCCCCACTACTGACACAAGCAGGAGCGGCTTTCTCCGCCATCTTGCCATCTATCTCTCCTCCTTGCTGGCCCCATTCCACATCAGAAATGGGGACTGGCAGTGTAGAGGAGTCACCAGCCGCCCGGACTGACTTCTCAGCCGCCCCGGACTGCTGGAATGGAGTGAATACAAGACTCACACTTTCTTGCTTTTTGGCTGCTTTTCTTTTTACAGGAACTTCATCTCCGAGCTCTTCTCCAAATGTGAAGGCCTCCATCCTCAGCGGGGACTCCTGCCTGATTATGGCCTGTAGTAGTCCCCCATCTAACAGATCATCATCATCATCATCAGTGTCTGGCAGGGCCACCTGCGCTGCCATAATGCTGTAGCTCTCCTGCATGCTTTGGGGGGTACTTTGGGTGACATCAGAGGGGTCTTCATTCACCACACAGTCCTCCTCCTTACACTCCACCAAGTCCTCAGCTTTTACAGCCTCCTCAGCCTCCATTTCTTCCTCCTCACCACTACTACTCTCCCCATCTCCTGCAGCATCACCCCCATCATCCGCTCTGCTGCTAGGGGATTTCATAGTGGCAAAGCGATCCTCATTGTGCAATTTCTCCCTGAACAGGTCGCTCCCTTCCAGGATGGCCGCCCTCCTCTCCTCTATCCCCTTTACCTGAGCACTCAGGGACTTGATCCTGGGAGAGAACTCGGGCTTCTTCCTCTTGGGAGCCGTATTCGCCTGGTACCTGAGAAAGCGCAGATCTTCTCTTGCTGCCTTCAGTTCCTTCCCAAGCTGTTCATACTCCGCAAACTTAGCGGTGATGCGGGAGCAGTACGTGCTGGCAGACTCCTTGGGGCCTCGCTCACCCCACATCTCCACCGGCTGACTCCTGGACACTGCTGGAGTTTTCTTAGCCGCAGCTTTCTTTCCCCCATCACTGGAAGCCATTGCCTGGGGGCCAGGGGCCACATTGCTGCGGACCCTTCCAGATCTCCTCAGTCCACAGGCTGGAGCGCTGGCCGGTAGCTTCTCCTCTCCACCCCCCGCCGGCCTGGTTCGGGAGATGGAGGCCTTGGATTCCCGGGGATCCATGCTGAAAGCCTCCCCCAGGAGCCTGCCACACTCCTGGGAAAGGCAGGTGAAAAATCAGCTGCTCTCTCTGGAGCTCAGGAGCACAGACAGACACACCTACACACACTGAGAGTGACCACACCCGCCTATCCTCCAGTCTACTCCAGAGCTGCACTCACTATTCTGCTGGTGGGGTCACTGTGTACATACATTACATTACTGATCCTGAGTTACATCCTGTATTATACCCCAGAGCTGCACTCACTATTCTGCTGGTGGGGTCACTATGTACATACATTACATTACTGATCCTGAGTTACATCCTGTATTATACTCCAGAGCTGCACTCACTATTCTGCTGGTAAGGTCACTGTGTACATAGATTACATTACTGATCCTGTACTGATCCTGAGTGACATCCTGCATTATACTCCAGAGCTGCACTCACTATTCTGCTTCTATGTATCTGGTTATCACCTACTCTGCTCTGCTTCCTCCTTGCAGGTCCGGTGGTGGCCGGTGTGGTAGGGGTGACCATGCCGCGGTATTGCCTCTTTGGGGATACAGTTAATACAGCGTCACGGATGGAAAGCAACAGTTTACGTAGGTAAACGCTGGAACATCTATTGCAAGGAAACACATCATTTGTGCTCATCACATCCAGAGCTCTATTCACAATTCTGCTGGTTGCAGATTGCAGCTGATCAGCACAAGTGGTAACAGAGAACTTGTAACTGTGACTGCAGCTTTGGATGTGACTGGAGTCTGATCTGTTATACAGCATTATCGAGATCTGACTGTTCAATCTTCTATATACACTATATACTACAGTGAGAGAGAACAGCTAATAATATGTATACATAGTATGGCAGTATTATGTGAGCACTGCATGGCACTATTACATATTACTGCATGGCATTATAAGTGAACACTGTGTGGAGCCATTATGTTGGCACTGTATGGTGGCATTATGTGAGCGCTGAATGGCATTATATTGCAATGTGTGGCAGTGTTATGTGAGCACTGTATGGCAGTTTTATGTGGGCATTGTGTGGCACTATTGTGTGATTACTGTATGACAATATTATGTAGGAACTGACAGCACTATGTGAGGGCTATAAGGCTCTATTATTTTCACTATATAGCGACACCATGTGAGCCTGGTTTGGTATTATTATGTGGCACTGCAACACGTCAGCAGTGTTAGGTAGTATTATTTGGCACTGTATGGAGGCACCATGTCAGCACTGTTAGGTACTATTATATGCACTTTATAGCAGCACCATGTCAGCACAGTTAGGTACTATTATATGGCACTTTATAGCAGCACCATGTCAGCACTTTTAGGTACTATTATTTGGCACTGTATGGCAGCACCATGTCAGCACTGTTGAGTACTATTGTTTGGCACTGTATGGCATCACCATGTCAGCACTGTTAGGTACTATTATATGGCACTTTATAGCAGCACCATGTCAGCACTGTTAGGTAGTATTATTTGGCACTGTATGGCGGCACCATATGAGCATTGTTGAGTACTATTATGTGGCACTGTATGGCGGCACCATGTCAGCACTGTTCGTTACTGTTATTTGGCACTGTATGGCAGCACTATGGATGTGGCACTGTATGGTAGCACTGTATGGGGGCGCCATGTCAGCACTGTTAGGTAGAATTATTTGTCACTGTATGGCGGCACCATGTGGGCACTGTTGAGTACTATTATGTGGCACTGTATGGAGGCACCATGTCAGCACTGTTCAGTACTATTATTTGGCACTGTATGGCGGCACCATGTGGGCACTGTTGAGTACTATTATGTGGCACTGTATGGTGGCACCATGTAAGCACTGTTCGTTACAGTTATTTGGCACTGTATGGGGGCGCCATGTCAGCACTGTTGAGTACTATTATGTGGCACTGTATGGCGGCACTGTTAGGTAGTATTATTTGGCACTGTATGGCAGCACCATGTGAGCACTGTTGAGTATTATTACTTGGTATTGTATATCAGTGCCATGTCAGCACTGTTGAGTACTATTATGTGGCACTGTATGGCGGCACTGTTGGGCACTATTATGTGGCACTGTATGGCGGCACTGTTGGGCACTATTATGTGGCACTGTATGGCGGCACTGTTGGGCACTAGTGTATACACACCATGCTTGGGAATACATCAGGAGTTATAGCCGCTCTCTTCTCTCCTCCACAGCTCTGCGGATTCACATCTCTGAGACAACGGCCGAAGCTTTGGAACTGATTGGGGGCTACAGTCTATCAGAGAGAGGATGGATCCAAATCAAGGTATAAATGATGATTATTACACAGGTGTGAGTGTTATCCCCGACCTCCATATACAGCCGCTCTGTATCTAAGTATCAGTATCCCACATACAATGTACATGCATCATAATGTCCCATTAACAAGAATAGCAATGGCCGCCTCCCAAAGTTCCCTTTAAGAGATAATTTTATATATAAAACCAAGGCTGCTGTGAACTCTGTGTCCCACAATGCATGACAGCAGAGCGGGCGTTATACATATATTACACATATACGGGATCACATGAGGATCGGAGGTCGCAGGGAGGTCAGGACTAGTGATGAGTGAACATTCAGCATGTGACTCCCGGTGGCTGGAGAATATGGATGTCGCCCCAGGGAGTCCTGGAAACCATATATACAGCCTATGGCGGCATCCATATTCTCCAGCCATCGGGAGTCACATGCTGAATAATCACTCATCACTAGTCCTGATACCTGAACAGGAGGACCTTACAGTTAACAGAACTTTGAATTCAGCTCTGGAGGTTCTGTACCCCAAGAAATGAAACAAAACACTGTCACATATTCTGTGTCCATGGAGAACGTCAGAAGTAAAATAATAATATTGATAATCATGTAATGTATACATAGGGAAAAGGGAAACTGAAAACTTACTGGCTGAAGAGCAAAGCCGGCTTCCAAATGCCTCTACCGGACTTACCGGATGTCACCGACGATTCCTTCTGTGGGTCATATGAGGTATGTAATCCTATACATCAACCTATATACCAGCTGTACATATATAACTATAAACAGGAGATCCCCAGGTTATACCTGCTGTACACATATAATTATATACAGTATATACCCAGGTTATACCAGCTGTACATATATAATTATATACAGGAGATCCCCAGGTTATACCAGCTGTACATATATAATTATATAAGGAGATACCCAGGTTATACCAGCTGTACATATATACAGGAGATCCCCAGGTTATAGCAGCTGTACATATATAATTATATACAGGAGATCCCCAGGTTATAGCAGCTGTACATATATAATTATATACAGGAGATACCCAGGTTATAGCAGCTGTACATATATCACTATATACAGGAGATACCCAGGTTATACCAGCTGTACATATATAACTATATACAGGAGAACCCCAGGTTATACCAGCTGTACATATATAATTATATACAGGAGATACCCAGGTTATACCAGCTGTACATATATAATTATATACTGGATATACCCAGGTTATACCAGCTGTACATATATAATTATATACAGTATATACCCAGGTTATACCAGCTGTACATATATAATTATATAAGGAGATACCCAGGTTATACCAGCTGTACATATATACAGGAGATCCCCAGGTTATAGCAGCTGTACATATATAATTATATACAGGAGATCCCCAGGTTATAGCAGCTGTACATATATAATTATATACAGGAGATCCCCAGGTTATACCTGCTGTACATATATAATTATATACAGGAGATACCCAGGTTATACCAGCTGTACATATATAGTTATATACAGGAGATACCCAGGTTATACCAGCTGTACATATATAATTATATACAGGAGATCCCCAGGTTATACCAGCTGTACATATATAATTATATACAGTATATACCCAGGTTATACCAGCTGTACACATATAATTATATACAGGAGGTCCCCAGGTTATACCAGCTGTACATATATAATTATATACAGGAGATCCCCAGGTTATAGCAGCTGTACATATATAATTATATACAGTATATACCCAGGTTATACCAGCTGTACATATATAATTATATACAGGAGATCCCCAGGTTATAGCAGCTGTACATATATAATTATATACAGGAGATCCCCAGGTTATACCTGCTGTACATATATAATTATATACAGGAGATACCCAGGTTATACCAGCTGTACATATATAGTTATATACAGGAGATCCCCAGGTTATACCTGCTGTACATATATAATTATATACAGGAGATACCCAGGTTATACCAGCTGTACATATATAATTATATACAGGAGATCCCAAGGTTATACCAGCTGTACATATATAATTATATACAGGAGATCCCCAGGTTATACCAGCTGTACACATATAATTATATACAGGAGATACCCAGGTTATACCAGCTGTACATATATAATTATATACAGGAGATAGCCAGGTTATACCAGCTGTACATATATAATTATATAGAGGAGATACCCAGGTTATACCAGCTGTACATATATAATTATATACAGGAGATCCCCAGGTTATATCAGTTGTACATATATAATTATATACAGGAGGTCCCCAGGTTATACCAGCTGTACATATATAACTATATAGAGGAGATCCCCAGGTTATACCAGCTGTACATATATAATTATATACAGGAGATCCCCAGGTTATACCAGCCGTACATATATAATTATATACAGGAGATCCCCAGGTTATACCAGCTGTACATATATAATTATATACAGGAGGTCCCCGGGTTATACCAGCTGTACATATATAATTGTATACAGGAGATACCCAGGTTATACCAGCTGTACATATATAATTATATACAGGAGATCCCAAGGTTATACCAGCTGTACATATATAATTATATACAGGAGATCCCAAGGTTATACCAGCTGTACATATATAATTATATACAGGAGATCCCAAGGTTATACCAGCTGTACATATATAATTATATACAGGAGATCCTCAGGTTATACCAGCTGTACATATATAATTATATACAGGAGATCCCCAGGTTATACCAGCTGTACACATATAATTATATACAGGAGATACCCAGGTTATACCAGCTGTACATATATAATTATAGTTTAGAAGAGATAGGGGTGCACAGCAGGAATATTTGGTGCTATTTGCGGACGGATATTTTATCCAAACATAATCCAATAGAAGAAATCCGAAGCACTCGTTTTTCATATGCAAAAAGTGTTCATAAGTTTATTAATAGCGTGCGAAGGGTAAGGCCAGGAAAATAACAATGCTCGCTATTAAAGCAAGACAATTAATGGTTTATGGTTTGTAGCGACTGTGGACGTTTCGATCCTATCCAGGACCTTTATCAACGGCGCTGTGGTATGTTCTGATGGGGAGCGCTCCTGGCGCTATCCTGGGGCGTGTCAAGCGCTTGACACGCCCCAGTATACCAGTATGCCCTATATCACATAGGCATTGTACCATCCTGTGTTATTATAATGTATTACTTCTATCTCTTTATTACAGACAGAGGAGATGAGTGTGCAGTGAATAGGCAGCGCAGGGGATGACAGTGCCATCTTGTGGTCGGATCTGGTGATGTTCGGCTCCTCTGACTCCTGGTTCCTGTTTTCCAGTCTTCATATAATTACATGGCGAGTTCTCCCACCGCTCTCTCCAAGTATAGAACACCAATAGTATAACGCCCAGCAACGTCCAGAACAGGAGAAGTGGTACTGTGCACTGTATATATACTGAGGGTTACACCCAGCATACAGGACAGGAGAAGTGGTACTGTGCACTGTATATATATATACTGAGGGTTACACCCAGCATACAGGACAGGAGAAGTGGTACTGTGCACTGTATATATATATACTGAGGGTTACACCCAGCATACAGGACAGGAGAAGTGGTACTGTGCACTGTATATATACACTAAGGATTACACCCAGCATACAGGACAGGAGAAGTGGTACTGTGCACTGTATATATATATACTGAGGGTTACACCCAGCATACAGGACAGGAGAAGTGGTACTGTGCACTGTATATATACTGAGGATTACACCCAGCATACAGAACAGGAGAAGTGGTACTGTGCACTGTATATATATACTGAGGATTACACCCAGCATACAGGACAGGAGAAGTGGTACTGTGCACTGTATATATATATACTGAGGATTACACCCAGCATACAGGACAGGAGAAGTGGTACTGTGCACTGTATATATATATACTGAGGATTACACCCAGCATACAGGACAGGAGAAGTGGTACTGTGCACTGTATATATACTGAGGATTACACCCAGCATACAGAACAGGAGAAGTGGTACTGTGCACTGTATATATACTGAGGATTACACCCAGCATACAGGACAGGAGAAGTGGTACTGTGCACTGTATATATATACTGAGGATTACACCCAGCATACAGGACAGGAAAAGTGGTACTGTGCACTGTATATATACTGAGGGTTACACCCAGCATACAGGACAGGAGAAGTGGTACTGTGCACTATATATATATACTGAGGATTACACCCAGCATACAGGACAGGAGAAGTGGTACTGTGCACTGTATATATAATGAGGATTACACCCAGCATACAGGACAGGAGAAGTGGTACTGTGCACTGTATATATATACTGAGGATTACACCCAGCATACAGGACAGGAGAAGTGGTACTGTGCACTGTATATATATATACCGAGGATTACACCCAGCATACAGGACAGGAGAAGTGGTACTGTGCACTGTATATATAATGAGGATTACACCCAGCATACAGGACAGGAGAAGTGGTACTGTGCACTGTATATATATATATACTGAGGATTACACCCAGCATACAGGACAGGAGAAGTGGTACTGTGCACTGTATATATACTGAGGATTACGGCTGCACTTTATGCAGTGTGCATTGCCTACATTTCTTTGGGATCCCCTGACATGTCAGTTTTCTGCGGCCGCAATTCAATGAATTGCAGCCATAGGAAACCCTGTCAGTTCACACAATGATGCAAGCTGCTCCAGCCGCTTGCTTCATTGTGCGCTATGGGGAGTCCTGATGCGGGGGCGCGCATCACCCGGCCGGTACTTAAGTACCGGCCAGGATGATCCAGGCAGAGACCGGCCGTTCCGTGACCCGGCTGGGGTCACGGAACGGCCGGTCTCTTACCCCGTGTGAACATAGCCTAAGGGAAGTGGTACTGTGCACTGTCCATATACAGGTAATAATACCTCTTTCCCCCACAATACAGCTGGATAGGAAGCCAAATGTTCTAGAATTCTCCGGAATATTCTGTTTCCTGATGTCCGTTATCAGGTTATGATGTTTTAGGTATTTTTTAAATAAATGTCAACTTTTTGAGCTTCTTGTCCTTAGTTATTTGCTGTCAGGTGGAGGATTAGAAATTAACCCAGCCGCCCCCAAGAGAACAGATCCCGGTGATCTGGGGGGGGGGATCCCAGTGATTGGGGGGTGGGGGGGGATCCCAGTGATTGGGGGGTAGGGGGGGATCCCAGTGATCTGGTGGTGGTTGTGGGGTCCTGGAGACTGTACCACCAAAATCATCCAGCACAAGTCCGATGCCAATGTAACATCTGGCGCCTCCTACCTTTTCTATCCACTTGCCTATTGGAGGATCCGGCTCATCAGACAGAACTTTGCCTCATTTCTAACTTGTTGTAATGAGATTTCAGGACAGAGCGGCCGGTAACAAAGGTCTTTTATGTATTTTTTGTCTTTTTTTCTCACACACTAAAAATAAGCGATACAAAGATGAAACATATATACATGATAATGCACCATTGTGAATCAGCAAGTAACGCAGCATCTTAAAGGGGTCCTCTGCCTCCACATAGTTACTGCTCAGTCACTGTATAAGGAAACATCCAGCAGCTTCCTCATAGATTCTATGGGATCCCTGCCATTCCAAGACCTCGGCTCGCTGTCAGTGAATGGAATCATTCCTGTTTATATCCAATACGACCACAGGAGTCCACATGTCGCTGATGGCTGGGAGTGAAGTGGTGGTTTGCATCAGAAACGCATGGACTCTGGACCCTGTGCCTCGTGCAGTGATGGACTATAAAGGGAATCTGTCAGCTCCCGGGCCCTACCTGAGGTGCTGACCATGTGCTGTAGCTGGCAGTCCCCTGGAGCTCTATCTGAGGTGCTGACCATGTGCTGTAGCTGGCAGTCCCCCGGGGTCCTCTCTGAGGTGGTGACCATGTGCTGTAGCTGGCAGTCCCCTGGGGCCCTACCTGAGGTGCTGACCATGTGCTGTAGCTGGCAGTCCCCTGGGGCCCTATCTGAGGTGCTGACCATGTGCTGTAGCTGGCAGTCCCCTGGGGCCCTACCTGAGGTGCTGACCACGTGCTGTAGCTGGCAGTCCCCTGGGGCCCTACCTGAGGTGCTGACCATGTGCTGTAGCTGGCAGTCCCCTGGGGTCCTCTCTGAGGTGCTGACCATGTGCTGTAGCTGGCAGTCCCCTGGGGTCCTCTCTGAGGTGCTGACCACGTGCTGTAGCTGGCAGTCCCCTGGGGCTCTATCTGAGGTGGTGACCATGTGCTGTAGCTGGCAGTCCCCTGGGGCCCTACCTGAGGTGCTGACCATGTGCTGTAGCTGGCAGTCCCCTGGGGCTCTATCTGAGGTGCTGACCATGTGCTGTAGCTGGCAGTCCCCTGGGGCGGGAAGAAGAGGGAGGAGGAAGGGGGGGGGGTGAGGTTGCCTGAGTGAAGCACAAACAATGAGCCACAACTCCTCTTTGACTCTTCATTACAGTAACAGACATGAGGTAGAGCACACTGTCAGCGCCTCAGCTACAGCACACCGTCAGCGCCTCAGCTACAGCACACCGTCAGCGCCTCAGCTACAGCACACCGTCAGCGCCTCAGCTACAGCACACCGTCAGCGCCTCAGCTACAGCACACCGTCAGCGCCTCAGCTACAGCACACCGTCAGCGCCTCAGCTACAGCACACTGTCACTGTTCCCTGAAGGTTTGTTACAATGTATCAGTCTGCAGGTGACATAATATGAGGTCTCTGGAGACTTTTTGGGGCGCAAACCAGAATGTTTCCTTTCACTGACAGCAAGGAGAGATATTGATAATGGTGACAAATCTATTAGAACGTTGCAGAATGTTGCATAATACAATGATAAAGCGTCATTTACAGAAGATGGAAACTTCCTTTAAGTTATTAAGAGTCCATCATATAGGTGACATATAGTATAGAGCGTCCTTCAGCTTCGGCTCTGTACAGCGAGGCCGGTCGGAGACCACCATATTCCTGAGGGTGTATGTGACTGTAGGCAGTGTAGTGTCCATAGGATGCCCCCCAGGACGTCACTGGGAGGGTGGTCCGGGTTAGGTGAGTATCCTGCAGATCCCCATAGTCAGGAGTAGATGGTGGACGATGGCTGAGGAGGGAAGAGCAGAGGTTATGGATACAATAGGGAGCAGCAGTGTTATATAGGAAACAAGTATCTTCTGATCTGTTCCTGGGAAAGCTGGATGACTGGCAATAAGACACATAACAGCGTCCAGGGGGGGGGGGGGGGGGGGGGGGGGGGGGGGGGGGGGGGTTCCACTGCAGCTATTCTTTCTAATCAACTGGTGTCAGAAAGTTATACAGATTTGTAATTTACTTATATTTAAAAATATCCAGTCTACCAGTACTTATCAGCTGCTGTATGTCCTGCAGGAAGTGGTGTATTCTCTCTAGTCTGACACAGTGCTCTCTGCTGCCACCTCTGTTCATGTCAGGAACTGTCCAGAGCAGGAGAGGTTTTCTATGGGGATTTGCTGCTGCTCTGGACAGTTCCTGGCATGGACAGAGGTGGCAGCAGAGAGCACTGTGTCAGAAAAACAAAACTCTGGAGTACCCCATTAAAAGAGGACACGGAGCAATGAATACAATTTTAAGTTTAAGGGACTATAGTACAAATTTGGGGTCCCAGCTTTACCATCTGTCCTGAGCTGAGCTGCCAACGGGGCCACGGTGATCCAGGGTCTGGGACCTAAAGCCTCCTGCTTTCCCAGATACAGTCCTGGACCAATGCTGCCTGTCACCCGGAACATACAAGGTGGTCGCCAGCAAAGTAACCATCACAGCGCAGGACCCTGCAAACAGCCCCTCATATCTCAGCTTCCTCATCCATTCCAGAACATTACCTGGGAGGCCGGGGTAGCTGGAGGAGGCCGAACCTAAAGGCAAGGACAAAGAATAAGATTGGGAAAATTGGGCAATGAAGAGTGTTTAGATTGTTAGCTCTGTGGGATACTGCCCATCAGTCTGCAGCCCTGGGCCGTCACCCACATCCCATATGACAGGTCACAGGATCCAACTAATCCAATGAGAAGATGCAATCTTGTCTGTGCTACTTGTTTGCAATGAGATACACAGAGAGCGGTAATATAAGCGTGCATAGAATGGCAGCACACTGCATAGGACACCATGTGCCGCCATATAGTGTCTGTGCCGCCTGCATCAGCCCTAGTGTGATCACACTATGTACCATGGTCTGTATGTAAGCTCAGACTCCATAGTATACAGCTGTAGTCCCGCACTATAGTGCACTCTGTGGCCTTATATCTCCTTACATACAGAGTCCAGTGGAGCTGATAGTGTTTTCTCTGGTGGATTTGTACATAATAGTAAGTAAAATAAAAGGCTAAAGGGATCATTTAAATAAAATCTGTTAAATCAACTCCTGCCCAAATTTCAAGTCATCCAGGACTTATCAGCTGCTGTATGTCCTGCAGGAAGTGGTGTATTCTTTCCAGTGTGGAGAGCAGGATATGTTTTTTTATGGAGAATAGCTGCTGCTCTGGACAGTTCCTGACATAGACAGAGGTGGCAGCAGAGAGCACTGTGTCAGACTGGAGAGAATACACCACTTCCTGCAGGACATACAGCAGCTGGTAAGTACTGGAAGACTGGAGATTTTTTAAAAGAAGTAAATTACAAATCTCTTTCACTTTCTGGCACCAGTTGATTTAAAAAAATTTCTGGGGTGAACTATCCCTTTAATAGTCGTAGGGATCGGTCCTTCGGTCTGGGATACGTACTCTGCAGTCTGAATTCCGCCACCAAGACGCCTCCCGTCTGCTCTTTCTGCTGTCTCCGCTTCCCGCATGACTGTCGATATAGAAAACAGTAGAGAAAATTCCAGGGATGTGAGATAATAAAGCTGTGATTATTATGGATAATTGTTATAGTATATACAGTATATAGTGTATATATTCTGTACATGAGCAGGTTGCTGAATCTGCTGTTATTACGCCGGGTCTGTACACTGTGTATATCATGTCCTGGGGTGAATGTGAAGGTGCCGGGGGTCTTTTTGGATTATCATGACGAGTAATGAAGCATCATGGGATATAACTAAAAGACAAAAGGATTCCTCTATCTTCATTCTAGAAAATTCCAAGCAGAATCATTGTCTGCCCCTCACCTGCCTGTTACTACTGCAATATACTGCCCTGACCAGGCGGTACACGGATGATCCCTACTACTCACCACAGGGCAGGAGAACTTCTCACTGTCACACAGATACGTCTCACAGTGCAGCCAAACCTTGGATAACTTGGGAACGTTCTGGAAGCGAAAGGCATTAAACTGGAAAGTGGCCCGACTGTTCTTCCCATTTTCATGCACTATAATCGTCTCATCTGATGGACAACTGCAAACATGGAGGGCAGTATTATAGTAGTTATATTCCTGTATATAGGAGCAGTATTATAGTAGTTATATTCTTGTATATAGGAGCAGTATTATAGTAGTTATATTCTTGTATATAGGAGCAGTATTATAGTAGTTATATTCCTGTATATAGGAGCAGTATTATAGTAGTTATATTCTTGTATATAGGAGCAGTATTATAGTAGTTATATTCCTGTATATAGGAGCAGTATAATAGTAGTTATATTCCTGTATATAGAAGCAGTATTATAGTAGTTATAGTAGTAGTTATATAGGAGCAGTATTATAGTAGTTATATTCCTGTATATAGGAGCAGTATTATAGTAGTTATATTCTTGTATATAGGAGCAGTATTATAGTAGTTATATTCCTGTATATAGGAGCAGTATTATAGTAGTTATATTCTTGTATATAGGAGCAGTATTATAGTAGTTATATTCTTGTATATAGGAGCAGTATTATAGTAGTTATATTCCTGTATATAGGAGCAGTATTATAGTAGTTATATTCCTGTATATAGGGGCAGTATTATAGTAGTTATATTCCTGTATATAGGAGCAGTATTATAGTAGGTATATTCCTGTATATAGGAGCAGTATTATAGTAGTTATATTCCTGTATATAGGAGCAGTATTATAGTAGTTATATTCCTGTATATAGGGGGCAGTATTATAGTAGTTATATTCCTGTATATAGGGGCAGTATTATAGTAGGTATATTCCTGTATATAGGAGCAGTATTATAGTAGTTATATTCCTGTATATAGGAGCAGTATTATAGTAGTTATATTCTTGTATATAGGAGCAGTATTATAGTAGTTATATTCCTGTATATAGGGGGCAGTATTATAGTAGTTATATTCCTGTATATAAGGGGCAGTATTACAGTAGTTATATTCTTGTATATAGGAGCAGTATTATAGTAGTATATTCCTGTATATAGGAGCAGTATTATAGTAGTTATATTCCTGTATATAGGAGGCAGAATTATAGCTGGTATATTCTTGTATTTGGAAGTACACACTATACTCTATAATGGTCGTCTTACCCCTTACTTATTAGTTGCCACTGAATGTGATAAGCATAATCTGGAGACGGGGTGGCCCAGCAATAGTTCAGTACGACCTTAAACCTGAATGACATAAATAGAAAGGTTACTAAATAAATTGCTGCTTTTAACAAATGAGAACAATTTTACAAGGAAGGTATACTATTCCCCACTTACCATTTGTAGACACATCTTCTTGTAGTTTCTGGCACTATAATACCACCACACCAATATATATATAATGGCAAAATAAATCTGCCATACTCTATACTGCTATACTAGATATAGTACCACATAGCATCTAAATATTAGTGTCCAAACAACGCTCTCTTACATATTACACATAATACTGCCCTATGGTTCCCATATGATTTATCATCATGCATTTCTATATAACACTGGATAGCCTGAGCGTGGTTCTTAGGTTCCTGTACTTGGAGGGGCTTAGAAGACAAAAGCCATGGGGAACTACTCAATCTGCCGCCCCATAGAACCAGCCTTACCCACAATGCACTGATTGTGAGGCTTTCCTGACCCACTTTGACATTACTATGACGTTATTTCATACAGTTCTGACCATTTTTACATTTTTGATCTTTTTGTACCTGCTGCTAATTCCTTTGGCTTCAACCCCGGCAAATACATCTGATCCGATGTCTGACGTTTCCACCACAAATGGAGCTTCTTTTTGGCTGGAAAACTTGGCATTCTTTCCAGATGCAAAAGAAAAACCAAAAAAAAAAGCAACAAAAACAACCAAGAACACAAAGACAAATCGAAATCAATGAAATTATCTCCAGTGTAGAATACTGAGATCTGCTAATACATGATTGCCATACAATGAGACATAGCAGAGACGGACAATGATGCGGGAAACAGGTTTATTATATTATATAATGGAGTTAAAGGGCATTTTCACTTTTTTATAGTGTGTTCCAACATTAAAAACTTTTCACTCTGATACATAATTGTATCTACACTTTGACTTTTTGTCATCATTTTCTTTCAGCCACTTTGAACTTCTTTGACATACCCAATAATCAGATTGTAACAACATTTAAAAAAAAAAAAAATAAGCAATATTTCAAATAGTCTCAAAATTTTCCCACAAAGACTTATGTGTCTCCATGGTAACAGACTACAGATTTGTCCTGTGTAGTCAGATCCTGCAGTCAGACTTCCATGTACATGTAGGAATTATGTCTACTCTGCACGTCTCCTCTTACCTGCCGCGGTTACGTTCCTCCTCTTTCGAGACACTGTACATAAAACTTTTTGGGCAGGTGTAAAAAGTGACTAAAAAAATATAACAGATACAGAGTAATCCTTTACTCCCTTTACATATCTCCCAGACAGACTACTGTGAAGGTCCCCAGGACTGTTCACTGTAGTTCATAGAAATACCTACAGAAAGAAGATGTAAGGCAAGTGAAATGGACTGGATGGAAATATTCGGATCTTCCAGAATATTTTAATCTTCTGAGAATTTTTCAAAAACTTGGACGTGATGGTTTAGCTGTCTAGAATTGGATGAATGATTTGTTTTAAAACAGCATTCCCGCAGGTTGTGTGTGGTATTGCATCTAATAACATCCCAGGACCGACCTATTGACAAATGAGATGCTGATTTTGGAAACTCAAGAACAGGTGTTCTTGAAAGAATGCATTACATGGTGCCCAATGCAATGGACTGTGTATGTAATATATGGATGTGCTGACTCCTATAGCAAAAGAGACTCTCTTTATAGGTTCCAAACCAAGGACCACCAGCTGTCCTAATGTCCTAACAAGATACTGAAACATAGTTTTATAAACCACAAAGCCATTTATGAGCTAACACCAAGCACATGACATGGGAAAACCAGTGTAGCGGGGGGTGGTGAGGAGGGGGACGTTTGAAAGACTCACAGAGTAGAAATTGAGGGACAATGTGCTTTCAAATGATCCCGAGCTCCCATTCTTCACATGGACTGTGGCTACTCTAGAAGAAGGAAAAAAATATGTAAGACTGAAACATACATGAGTGGAATGCGCCTGGGGGATCGCTACTCAAAATGCGTCGGTAGCTGAGGTGCAAACTTACCTTTGGTCAAAGGCAGCATGGCTGACCAGGTAATTGGACTGGTAAGTGCAGGTAAAAGTGTAATTCACCGGCTGACTTTTGACGATCAAGGTGCTGTCATTGGAAACTATCGAGTTGTAAAAATGGTAGATTGGGTTCTTGAACTGGAGAAGAAATTCAAAGTCACCTACTGGCTCTCATCAATATACAGAAGATGAAAACAAATTTGAGAACTCTTGTCTTCCTTGCTATCATGTATAATGGTAGATAGAGTGTTCAACTGGTGCCAGAAAGTTATATAGTTATATATATATTTGTAATATAGTTATATATAGTTCTATATATATTTGTAATTTGCTTATTTTAAAACATCTCCACTCTTCCAGTATTTATCAGCTGCTGTATGTCCTGCATGAAGTGGTATATTCTCTCCAGTCTGACACAGTGCTCTCTGCTGCCACCTCTGTCCATGTCAGGAACTGTCCAGAGCAGGAGAGGTTTTCTATGGGGATTTCCTACTGCTCTGGACAGTTCCTGACATGGACAGAGGTGGCAGCAGAGAGCTCTGTGGCCATTGGCAGTGCATCGCTGTTACATATAGTCATGTGCGCCTGTCGGTATAAGGCTAAATTGATTGGCCGCCTACTCATTTGATCCAGATTCCGGAGATTTTGGTGTAGATTTGGTCATCTCTCTTCTCTACCTCTCCTTTGTATAGACCAGGAAAGTGCTGATTTATTAAAATCAAAGAAGTCTGACTTTAAGGATATGAAGATTCCCATCAAGCATTTTCCCCAAAAAATATTACTTACAAAATCTAAATTCAGAGCAATATTCCTAAAACATTGTATTCATTCACATCTGACATCAAATCAAATACCTTTATATTGGTGACTAACATTTTACTTTTGGCCACAAAACTCTATTCTAATCTCTGTCCTACACCCAGCGAAAAAGTTTAAATAACTATTTCAAATTTAGAACAAAAATTAATTTTAATAAAATCTAAAAAGAAAGGTAAAGCCTTACATCAGATTGTGTTCCACAGTAGGATTTATTCCGTGGAGATAAATCCGGAATAGTGAATTGATAATAACCATTATCGAGAACTCCGTTGTAACACACCCCGCCCAGAGCCAGCTGGTTAATCTCCCATCCGTACGGACATTCTGGAATTTTAGCCACAATAGATTTGGGATAACAATGAACAATAACCACATCTGGAAGAGGAAAAAGTGCAGAAAGTGAACTTATTGCCAATGTTGCAAAAAGTTACTTTTTTCTCATATTTCTTGATGTAAATAATTGGTTTTGTATTACAGGTAAAAAAAGGCGCAAAAATGTTATGTTCCAAAAATGATAAAACATATATTAAAATGGAATTAAAGACACTATTCTGAAGAAATGCAAACAGAAAAAATACAATAAATAAAAATAAAATATATAATCTAAACTATAAAATAAAAAACAAATATAAGTGTTGGTGAAAGAGGCCTAATGAATTCTTCCAACTTTTTAAATTCAATTTTTTTTTATTAATTTTGTTGTTTTTTACAGGATCAAAAAAGGTCAGTTTTTAAGCTAATGTTAAGGCTTCTGCTTTTAGAACATCTTAAATGGGTTGGAGCAAAAAAAAAAAAGTTTATAGTTTAAAGCCTAAACTTTGTCAGAATTACATGCAAAACTACATGAGATGCGTGCTGTATTTTAGCATGGAAGGGGCCAAAAATAGGCATGACATAAAAAAAAAAAAAAACATTAAAAAACTAATGCAATAAACAAGCCACATGTGACATCACTATGGGCCAAGGGGAGCAATAAAAAAAATGCAACCAACATGACATGAAACGTGTGTGAACTAGGCCTTAAGGCGGTTGGGTTACTTGCCTGCTTTATTGGGAACACATTTCCCTGCGGAGCCGGCGATCAGGATGGCTAATAATGTCAGAGTATAAAGCACCATGTCTTCCTAATCGATTTGCAAACCGATAATTTTATCAAACAAGACACCAGACAAAAAAACAAACAAACAGGGATCGGGAAGGTCTCACAACACAAGGGCCGACAGGTGGGATGTCTCCATTTTGTCTCTTTTATTCTGGTAAGAAGTCTAATGAATGAAGATAGAGAAAAAATACAAGACATTAAAACACCTCCCACCTATTTTTGTAAATTATACATTTTTTTTTTTATTAAATTTTTTTTTTTTTTTTTTTGGGGGGTGGAGGGTATACATTTAATACACTTCATTTCAATATTGTTAAAAACATTTATACTTTACTAAATTTAAAAAATATTGTTATATAGAGTAGTTTTGCTGGATTTTCCATCATGGCCGATTTTCCATTGAGTGGATGGCCGCCATATAACAGTAAATAACGGCCATTATTTCAATATAACAGCCGTTGTTCTAAAATAACAGCAAATATTTGCCATTATATGGCGGCCATCCACTCAATTTCACCATTGTGTGAACAGAGCCTTTCTGTGTTTTTAATCCACTCCTGGTTTTGGTTGCAATACTGACTGAAATATACGTAGTGTGAACGCAGCCTTAACCTAGGAGAATATGGGCTCACTACACCCACAAAACCTGTCGAATCTCAAACTGACAAAACCAACTCCTCACAACGACCTGGTGACCCAATATACTAAGCCGTAGAACTCAAATTAGGAAAAAAAATTGCTGTATTACATCTATAAAAAAAAAACTTTCTAGGGAGAATCCTATCCAGTTATTCTTTGTCCTAATATAACTAATAACTAATATTCGCAGACTGTGCTTCATAGTATAAAATTATGCATATGATATATGTATATCAAAAATAAAAAATATATATAAATTCAGATTTTTTTTTTTTTTAAAGAAAATTAGTTTTTTGGGCCACTTTTTTTTTTGTCTTTTGAATCAGTATAATAACTTCCTTTTTATTGTAATCCCTGGTATATGAGGTTGCAGCTCACCTGTGTGCTCAGGGGGTTACAGTCCAGGTGCTCATGGCCTCGCCTCCCACACTCCGGCCCGGAAGGTTCTATATCGCTTCTCTCCTGTGACCATCTGAGAGGCACCGCACTCATCTCTCCCCTTTTATAGTCCACAGGGTAAATAGGATCGTTCTTCTCCAGATAAATGTCAGCTGCCAATAATGATCCAGTGTCCTGGCTGAATACATTCCCGGGATCTGACAACAGCCGTATCACTTATATACATTAAAATTCCTAACTGGTTTACAATAACTCCCTGTAAGTGTGATGGCTGCTCAGCGGACAACATCAACATAGTAAATAATACATAAATAAATAAATAATATTATTACTATGGACACAGTGACCCCACCAGCAGAATAGTGAGTGCAGCTCTGGAGTATAACACAGGATATAACTCAGGATCAGTAATGTAATGTATGTACACAGTGACCCCACCAGCAGAATAGTGAGTGCAGCTCTGGAGTATAATACAGGATGTAACTCAGGATTAGTAATGTAATGTATGTACACAGTGACCCCACCAGCAGAATAGTGAGTGCAGCTCTGGTGTATAACACAGGATCAGTACAGGATCAGTAATGTAATGTATGTACACAGTGACCCCACCTGCAGAATAGTGAGTGCAGCTCTGGAGTATAATACAGGATGTAAGTCAGGATCAGTAATGTATGTACACAGTGACCCCACCAGCAGAATAGTGAGTGCAGCTCTGGAGTATAATACAGGATGTAACTCAGGATCAGTAATGTAATGTATGTACACAGTGACCCCACCAGCAGAATAGTGAGGGCAGCTCTGATACAGCAACTCTGGTCACATGACACAAGTGATGTTGTATGTTCTGTTATTTAATGGTGTCACATTGCACCTGTGTCATAGCGCGACCAAGACACAATAGTTGCAAAATATGTTCTCTATCTATCGCTATTCGCTAGTTAAGGCCTTTATTACATCTCTTGATATGTTACTACCCCCTCGTTTCCAGCTCTCTGCACTGCGCTATTACTCACACAGACAGCGAGCGGGAGGGACGATCCTTACATCATTCGGGCGACCCATGGTCTACAGCCACTGCTTCTATTACCTGGAGCGATGTGCTGCAGACCATCGCTGATCTTTTTTAACATGTTGAAAGACCAAGATCAGCTGACATCGTACATGATTGCTGATCATTGCCTTCCAACATGTGCTGTTACACTACACGATTATTGGCCTGGATGGTCGGTAATCCGCCACGAGAGGCCGATAATTGTTCAGAGTCATAGGGCCCTTACATCAAAATTTAAAGTGTCACTGTCATCATGGAAAACTTTTGACATGTCACAGAGAAATGTCAAAAGTTTTGATCGATCCGAGTGTTCCGACCCGTACTGATCAGGAGAAGTCAGGCTCATAATGTAAGTCTATGGAGCCCGAATAATTTGTTATTTACTTCTATCAAAAAATCTCCAGTCTTCCAGTAAGAGGCCATGTTCACACAACATATTTTTTACATAAATCACGGCCATTGTTGCAATTTGCCACAACGGCCGTGATTTATGCAAAACATATGTTGCATTTGAGAGAATGGAATCCCGCACGGAGTGTATAAATATAATATACGCTCCAGCTGGGATTCCATCCGGCCGCACAAAATAATTACATGTCAGTTTTTTGCACCCGCTATTCATTGAATAGCTGCCGCACAGACATGTCAGTTCATACAATGGAGGGTGCGCCTGCGTCCAAATTCACCAGAAGTGAAGATCATCCAGCTGGTACTGCAGGGATGATCTTCAGTAACACCGGCCGTTATGTGATCTGGCCGAGTCACAGAACGGCCGGTGTTATACATAGTGTGAACCCTAATCAGCCTCTGGATGTCCTGCAGGAAGTGGTGTATTTTTTCTATGGGAATTTGCTACTGATCTGGACAGTTCCTGACATGGACAGAGGTGGCAGCAAAGAGCACTGTGTCACACTGGAAAGAACACAACACTTCCTGCAGGACATACAGCAGCTGATAAGTACTGGAACTGGTACTGGATTACAAATCTCTTGCACTTTCTGGCACCAGTTGATTTGAAAGAAATTTTTTTTTTTGATGAACAACCCCTTTAAATTCACAAGCATTGTCCAAAATGGATCAATTTACTTCTCGAAAACCTATAAGAGGAAACAATGAAGAAGCTGTGGTCTGTGCGGGTGTAATTGTCTGTAATAAATGTAATCTTCCCAGATGATCTGGCGGGGGTAAAACACAATGTTATTGCCATCCGTAACCCGATCCCTCATTCAGGGCGAATGTATAAAACAAGGAGATGAATCTAGAAGCTGCGCCATTCAGGTGGCTGGGGGTTAGTGTTACAGCGCTGGATGTCTATACATGTTACCATCTACATGAGAAAAGCCCCAAAGTAAAAGTCACTTAGTCCAAGCAGCGAGCGATGGCGAATCTGATAGAAATGCAGGAATGAGGGACGTCTCGCTCTCCCAGGGTAACCGGAGCGCTCCTATATTCAGCCCATCCCGGACCCTTATTATCTCACAACTTAATGAGATCTTCTATCTCCTCTTTTCTTTAAATAAGGAAAAATAAAACTTCCCGTTAACATGGTATCATGGTCCGATCTGATGGCCAAATTTTTTAGAAATAGGATTGGCCAAACGGAATTGTATTGGCTGAGTATCAGTGATTAACGCCCAATGGCGAATAAAGAAATATATTCAGGGTAACCGGCGGTTATTCTACAGCCCCATAGACCTTCTTCTGTGGATGGTACTGTCTGATACTGCTAAATTAACAGTAGCAAGGTATATCCCAAACATACTGCCGAAGCCCAATCTTGTACATAAAAACCAGTATTGACTCCATCGTGTTAGGAGTCCGGTCTAGAAAGGGACCCCCCACTATTTAGCTATAGTAGGTAGTGGCTACATAAAGTGTCCAGGCGAAGGCAAAGCTGCTGGGTATGGGAGCAGGTGAGGTAGGTTTCAGCTTATTTTGTATTATATATTTTGTTGGTGAAAAGGGAATGGGGATTACCTACTTTATAGAGAACATGGGGCTAATTAGTATATGGAGAACATGGGGATAACTATTGTATGGAGAACATGGGGC
Organism: Dendropsophus ebraccatus; assembly: GCF_027789765.1. Taxonomy (NCBI): domain Eukaryota; kingdom Metazoa; phylum Chordata; class Amphibia; order Anura; family Hylidae; genus Dendropsophus; species Dendropsophus ebraccatus. Next base: position 9,496,351 of record NC_091461.1, read on the forward strand.
TAACTAGTGTATGGAGAACATGGCGCTAACTAGTGTATGGAGAACATGGGGATAACTTGTGTATGGAGAACATGGGGATAACTAGTGTATGGAGAACATAAGGCTAACTAGTGTATGGAGAACATGGGGCTAACTAGTGTATGGAGAACATGGGGCTAACTAGTATATGGAGAACATGGGGCTAACTAGTGTAGGGAGAACATGGGGATAACTAGTGTATGGAGAACATGGGGATAACTAGTGTAGGGAGAACATGGGGCTAACTAGTGTATGGAGAACATGGCGCTAACTAGTGTATGGAGAACACGGGGCTAACTAGTGTATGGAGAACACGGGGCTAACTAGTGTATGGAGAACATGTGGCTAACTAATGTATGGAGAACATGTGGCTAACTAGTGTATGGAGAACATGGCGCTAACTAGTGTATGGAGAACACGGGGCTAACTAGTGTATGGAGAACACGGGGCTAACTAGTGTATGGAGAACATGGGGATAACTAGTGTATGGAGAACATGGGGCTAACTAGTGTATGGAGAACACGGGGCTAACTAGTGTATGGAGAACACGGGGCTAACTAGTGTATGGAGAACATGGGGATAACTAGTGTATGGAGAACATGGGGATAACTAGTGTATGGAGAACATGGGGCTAACTACTGTGTAGTGGCAAAAAAAAGGTTTGCTTACCTACTGTGTTGGGGGTACAAAAGAGGGCTTACCGCTGTGTGAGAGGAGGACTTTTTATTGTTTGGGAGCAGGATTAGTGCATGGGAAAACAAACAGGGGTGATATTACTTTATGAGACCTAAAGAGGGCACTATCACTGTGTCGGGTGGAGTTATTACAATCTGGGGCACTATTACTGGCTACTACATTATGGATGGGTAGATTATGTTGGTTGGCAAAAAGTGGAGAAGGTGCTGCTGAGATAAAGAGTAAAACAAGTAAAATTATATGCAGCCGGAAAGTCTACATGGCAGTCTGGGCCGGGCAGAGTCTTCATGGTGATCTGGGCTGGTTGGAGAAGATGCAAAAAGTGAATGACTTCAATCAGAGAAACTGGATGCAACTGTACTGTAATGACTTATAAAGTGTGCTGAGAATCTGTGTATGACTGGTATGCAGAGCCAAGATGAGTAGGACACTGTGGCTGTCACTATTGAGGGGGCATTGTTGCTGTCACTATTGAGGGGGCATTGTTGCTGTCACTATTGAGGGGGCATTGTTGCTGTCACTATTGAGGGGGCATTGTTGCTGTCACTATTGAGGGGGCATTGTTGCTGTCACTATTGAGGGGACACTGTGGCTGTCATGATTATTGAGCTCTGTTTTTCAGCCCACTGGCTGCGGCTGTTATTGGTATAGGAGCACTATGGATTTCACTGCTATAGGAAACTGTGTCTGACACTGTTATGGGGGCTCTGTGGCTGTAACTGTTATGGGGTTCTGTAGATGACACTTTTATGGGGGATCTGTAGATGACACTGTTATGGGGGTCTATAAATGACACTGTAGGGGATGTGTGGATGACACTGTTATGGGGGCTCTGCGGCTGTCTCTGTTATGGGGGCTCTGCGGCTGTCTCTGTTATGGGGGCTCTGCAGCTGTCTCTGTTATGGGGCTCTGCGGCTGTCTGTGTTATGGGGGCTCTGCAGCTGTCTCTGTTATGGGGGCTCTGCGGCTGTCTCTGCTATGGGGGCTCTGCGGCTGTCTCTGTTATGGGGGCTCTGCGGCTGTCTCTTTTATGGGGGCTCTGCGGCTGTCTCTGCTATGGGGGGTATGTGGCTGTCTCTGCTATGGGGGCTCTGCGGCTGTCTCTGCTATGGGGGCTCTGCGGCTGTCTCTGCTATGGGGGCTCTGCGGCTGTCTCTGCTATGGGGGCTCTGCGGCTGTCTCTGCTATGGGGGCTCTGCGGCTGTCTCTGCTATGGGGGTATGTGGCTGTCTCTGTTATGGGGGCTCTGCAGCTGTCTCTGTTATGGGGGCACTGCAGCTGTCTGTGTTATGGGGGCACTGCGGCTGTCTCTGTTATGGGGGCTCTGCAGCTGTCTCTGTTATGGGGGCACTGCAGCTGTCTGTGTTATGGGGGCTCTGAGGCTGTCTCTGTTATGGGGGCTCTGCATCTGTCTCTGCTATGGGGGCTCTGCGGCTGTCTGTGTTATGGGGGCACTGCGGCTGTCTCTGTTATGGGGGCTCTGAGGCTGTCTCTGCTATGGGGGCTCTGCGGCTGTCTCTGTTATGGGGGCTCTGAGGCTGTCTCTGTTATGGGGGCTCTGCGGCTGTCTCTGTTATTGGGGCTCTGCGGCTGTCTCTGTTATATTATCAGTTGCAGTTGTTTGGGATGCTTTAGGGTGTTGTCCATACTTTATGGGTGTAGCTTATGTTCCTTATTCCTGGACAATAGGCCGGTATAGAGTACAGCTCAGGGAGAAGAGAGGCTACAGATATGGAGAGACTTTGTACTTTATATATGTAGAATTCTTTATTAGGCTCCATCGCTCTGTCCCGTAGTTGCTCCTCACTTGCTCTTCCCGGGATCTGACAGCAGACGGGAGTAGTCAATCTTCCCAGCTAAATCCTTATCATAGTGAGACATGATGTGATATATATCATCCTCATCCAGCACTATATTACACAGCTTCACCACCGACCGGAACTCCGGGAGGCTGAGGAGGCCGGATCCATCCTTGTCCATCTTCATACAGGACTGAAGAAGGTTCCTCCACTCTGTGCTGGAGATCTACAGGAGACGGGAAGACGTATAACCCGGATGGTGAGGGGGATGGATGTGATGTATGATGTATGGATGTGCTATGTGATGTATAGATGTGATATGTGATGTATGGATGTGATATGTGATGTATGGATGGATGCGATATGTGATGTATGGATATGATATGTGATGTATGGATGGATGCGATATGTGATATGTGATGTATGGATGTGATATGTGATGTATGGATGTGTGATATGTGATGTATGGATGGATGCGATATGTGATATGTGATGTATGGATGTGATATGTGATGTATGGATGTGATATGTGATGTATGGATGGATGCGATATGTGATATGTGATGTATGGATGTGATATGTGATGTATGGATGTGATATGTGATGTATGGATGTGATATGTGATGTATGGATGTGATATGTGATGTATGGATGTGTGATATGTGATGTATGGATGTGCTATGTGATGTATGGATGTGATATGTGATGTATGGATATGATATGTGATATGTGATGTATGGATGGATGCGATATGTGATATGTGATGTATGGATGTGATATGTGATGTATGGATGTGATATGTGATGTATGGATATGATATGTGATGTGTGATATGTGATGTATGGATGGATGTGATATGTGATGTATGGATATCATATGTGATGTATGGATGGATGCGATATGTGATGTATGGATGTGATATGTGATGTATGGATGGATGTGATATGTGATGTATGGATGTGCTATGTGATGTATGGATATGATATGTGATATGTGATGTGTGATATGTGATACGTATGCAGTATTATATGAGCACTGTATGATCGGTCTGTTATTAGACGGCGCACATCCCGATACCTTCTGGCGCAGTCTGTTTGTGATTGCATCAAGGCCGCAGACTAGGGACTGTGTGGGTGACGCCATCTTCTCCTGAGTCTTCATTGCTTTTCCTCCACCTTGTTTAATCATGTTGCTTCCAGTCTGATACGGCTGAAGAAACTTCACATAGGAAATCCTACAGGTATAACACAGGTCATATTGTGTATAGAGAGGTAGTCGCAGCCCTGCCCCCTGTATATCATGTGTATAGAGAGGTAGTCGCAGCCCTGCCCCCTGTATATCATGTGTATAGAGAGGTAGTCACAGCTCCGCCCACTGTATATCATGTGTATAGAGAGGTAGTCACAGCCCCGCCCCCTGTATATCATGTGTATAGAGAGGTAGTCACAGCCCCGCCCACTGTATATCATGTGTATAGAGAGGTAGTCACAGCCCCGCCCCCTGTATATCATGTGTATAGAGAGGAAGTAACAGCCCCGCCCCCTCTATATCCTGTGTATAGAGAGGTAGTCACAGCCCCGCCCCCTGTATATCATGTGTATAGAGAGGTAGTCACAGCCCCGCCTACTGTATATCATGTGTATAGAGAGGTAGTCACAGCCCCACCCCCTGTATATCCTGTGTATAGAGAGGTAGTCACAGCCCCGCCCCCTGTATATCCTGTGTATAGAGAGGTAGTCACAGCCCGCCCCCTGTATATCATGTGTATAGAGAGATAGTCACAGCCCCGCCCCCTGTATATCCTGTGTATAGAGAGGTAGTCACAGCCCGCCCCCTGTATATCCTGTGTATAGAGAGATAGTCACAGCCCCGCCCCCTGTATATCCTGTGTATAAAGAGGTAATCATGGCCCGCCCCCTGGATGACATCACTGATATAATATTAATATAATAACATGTAATCAACATGAGATCCACGCTCCTTATACTACAGTAACAGCTACTACATCCAGCCCCAATATCATGAGAGGTAGTCACAGCCCCGCCCCCTGTATATCATGTGTATTGACAGGTAGTTACGGCTCCGCCCCCTGGATGACATCCCTTGTACCTGTAGTTGTATATAGACATATACCTTGTGTACGTACCTGTTGTGCCCATCAGTGAACTTGGCGGCGATGGTGTCACACTGGTGTTTGGTGAGGTCAGGGCTCAGCTCCTGCAGCAGGTCCAGAAACTCTTCTCTAGTGACACATCCAGAACCCTGGGGATCCAACTCCCTGAACTGGAGCCAGAGGTCATCGAGAAGAAGCTTCACCTGGACAACAGGTAACATCACTGCATTACAGCACAGTACATCTGCACAGTCCGCTCACTGCTCACATCACTGCATTAGAGCACAGTACATCTGCACAGTCCGCTCACTGCTCACATCACTGCATTAGAGCACAGTACATCTGCACAGTCCGCTCACTGCTCACATCACTGCATTACAGCACAGTACATCTGCACAGTCCGCTCACTGCTCACATCACTGCATTACAGCACAGTACATCTGCACAGTCCGCTCACTGCTCACATCACTGCATTAGAGCACAGTACATCTGCACAGTCCGCTCACTGCTCACATCACTGCATTAGAGCACAGTACATCTGCACAGTCCGCTCACTGCTCACATCACTGCATTAGAGCACAGTACATCTGCACAGTCCGCTCACTGCTCACATCACTGCATTAGAGCACAGTACATCTGCACAGTCCACTCACTGCTTACAGCCATGTTCCCTATGCTTAGCATTGTCTTTCTATTGTTCTAATTTCAAGGTTTCCTCTATTAAGTTATTGAAGGGCCGGTCCAGTTTTCTGATAACATAGGGGAACATTACTGAACACTGCACCCCTGGTCTGCACCACAGAGAAGGCGTGGATTGTCACCTCCTCTATGGTGTATGCCAGCTGTAACATCCACTGGATTGGCTGGTAGGGGACGGGTTAGGGTTTACCATGATTAAAGGGATTGTTCACCAAATTGTTTTTCTTTCTGATCAACTGGTGCCAAAGAGTGCAGAGATTTGTAATTCTATTGTACTTCTATTGAAAAATCTCCCGTCTTCCAGTACTTATGAGCTGCTTTATGTCCTGCAGGAAGTGGTGTATTCTTTCCAGTGTGACACAGTGCTCTCTGCTGCCACCTCTGTCCATGTCAGGAACTGTCCAGAGCAGCAGCAAATCCTCATAGAAAACCTCTCCTTCTCTCTAGACAGGAGAGAATACACCATTTCCTGCAGGACATACAGCAGCTGATAAGTTGATTTCAAAGAAAAAATTTTTGGTGAATAACCCCTTTACCACATCCAGGTGTAAATCATGGCAGAAATCTACACCAGCTCCAGAGCGGGGGTTATGGCTGGCGTATGCCATGGAGAAGGTGAGAATCCACCCCTACTCTGTGGCATACTTGTGCAAACTTGGTTGCAAGTTTATTAAATTTGCCACTTTGTGTTACAATTTTTTAAAAGTTAGTGAATACACACTTTCATTGTTTACACTGAGTGTGCAGGGTATGTGCCCGTCCTGCAGTGTATGTGCCCGTCCTGGGGTGTGTGCAGAGTATGTGCCCGTCCTGGGGTGTGTGCAGGGTATGTGCCCGTCCTGGGGTTGTGTGCAGAGTATGTGCCCATCCTGGGGTTGTGTGCAGGGTATGTGCCCGTCCTGGGGTGTGTGCAGAGTATGTGCCCGTCCTGGGGTGTGTGCAGTGTATGTGCCCGTCCTGGGGTTGTGTGCAGAGTATGTGCCCGTCCTGGGGTGTGTGCAGGGTATGTGCCCGTCCTGGGGTGTGTGCAGGGTATGTGCCCGTCCTGGGGTGTGTGCAGGGTATGTGCCCGTCCTGGGGTTGTGTGCAGGGTATGTGCCCGTCCTGGGGTGTGTGCAGAGTATGTGCCCATCCTGGGGTGTGTGTAGGGTATATGCCCATCCTGGGGTATGTGCAGGGTATGTGCCCGTCCTGCAGTGTATGTGCCCGTCCTGTGGTGTGTGCAGGGTATGTGCCCGTCCTGGGGTGTGTGCAGGGTATGTGCCCGTCCTGGGGTGTGTGCAGAGTATGTGCCCGTCCTGGGGTTGTGTGCAGAGTATGTGCCCGTCCTGGGGTTGTGTGCAGGGTATGTGCCCGTCCTGGGGTGTGTGCAGAGTATGTGCCCGTCCTGGGGTGTGTGCAGAGTATGTGCCCGTCCTGGGGTGTGTGCAGGGTATGTGCCCGTCCTGGGGTTGTGTGCAGAGTATGTGCCCGTCCTGGGGTGTGTGCAGAGTATGTGCCCGTCCTGGGGTGTGTGCAGGGTATGTGCCCGTCCTGCAGTGTATGTGCCCGTCCTGGGGTGTGTGCAGGGTATGTGCCCGTCCTGGGGTGTGTGCAGGGTATGTGCCCGTCCTGGGGTGTGTGCAGAGTATGTGCCCATCCTGGGGTGTGTGTAGGGTATATGCCCATCCTGGGGTATGTGCAGGGTATGTGCCCGTCCTGCAGTGTATGTGCCCGTCCTGGGGTGTGTGCAGGGTATGTGCCCGTCCTGGGGTGTGTGCAGGGTATGTGCCCGTCCTGGGGTGTGTGCAGAGTATGTGCCCGTCCTGGGGTGTGTGCAGAGTATGTGCCCGTCCTGGGGTTGTGTTCAGAGTATGTGTCCGTCCTGCAGAGTATGTGTCCGTCCTGCAGAGTATGTGCCCGTCCTGCAGAGTATGTGTCTGTCCTGCAGAGTATGTGTCTGTCCTGCAGAGTATGTGTCTGTCCTGCAGAGCATGTGCCCGTCCTGCTCCCCTTCGCAGTCCCATTGTGTCAGTCGCGCCCGCTCCGCTGCCGTCTTCTCCGGTTTCTCGTTATAGATTCCGCCCTGACCCCGCTCTGCAGAATAAAAGCTTTTTAATGATTAGAATCGGAGATTTTTCCCCCCTCGGAGCGGCAGATCCATTATCCCATGCGTCCGTGTCTTCCCTAACACTGCAGCCATTGTGCTCCCGGTGTCCTCCTTCTCACAGCTTGTCGCTCGGAGCAGACTCATTGTATTGTAAATGGGGGCCGCGTCTCCGTGTCACCGCGCAAAAAGAATTTATTAGCTCAATTAATGTTCAATTTATGGAGCCTGCAGCCACATAGCGAGATGTAAGCGAGCACTTAGGAGTCGCTGTGCGATAAACCTTCCCCTCATCAGTCTCATTGTTACATAGCAGCTAAATATAACCAGATACAGTATATACTGAGTGCAGGTGTACAGGAGAAAGTCCTGCTACCTTCTAATATACCTCAAGCCTTAGTTTCTCCCAGCTGTATGCCCAAGTCTCTCTATCCAGTCTATACAATCCGTCCTGGACGCCACACTGGTAGGCTATGTTCACACAGCGTTTTTTCTTGTCCGTTTATATTACTTCGCTGTTTGGCCACCTGTCTGTGTAATAACGGTGTTGGTGCATGATCTGTCCAAGATCTGTCCTGGGGTCCGTTTGGCAGGAGATGCAGTTATTCCCCTAAAAAAAAACTTTAACCGTTTCCCGCACGAGGACGTAACTGTACGCCCTCGTGCGGGTGGGGGCGTTCGGAGCAGGGTCTAAACCGCCGCGTTCCCGGGTGCGGCATGTAGCCCGGGGCCGCGGCTATTAGTGGGCATGGTCCAATAGCCGTGCCCGCTAAATAAGTCTTCAGATGCAGCTGTCAAAGTTGACAGCTGCATCTGAAGACTTTAGAACAGCTCTTCCCTGGTGTCTAGTGGGGAGATCGCTCCCCTGTGACGTCCTAACGGAGGAGCGATCTCCATGACTGGTGCCGGCCGGGGTCTGCGTCGTAATGGCGCTGATCCCGGCTCGGCACTCGATTGCTTCCGGCTGCAGCAGCCGGAAGCAAACGAGTGCCGATCTTATTGATGTATGCTGCATATCTATGCAGCATAGATCTGAATGAGAGATCAATGCACTTATACTAGAAGTCCCCCAGGGGGAACAACCCTAACCCCAGGGGGGAATAACCCTAACCCCAGGGGGGAATAACCCTAACCCCAGGGGGGAATAACCCTAACCCCAGGGGGGAATAACCCTAACCCCAGGGGGGATAACCCTAACCCCAGGGGGGTAATAACCCTAACCCCAGGGGGGCTTCTAGTATGAGTGTAAAAGTTAAAAATAAAGTGTCATTATTAATAAAAAGCCCCCTCCCCTAATAAAAGTCTGAATCACCCCCCTTTTCCCAGGTTATAAATAAAAATAAATAAATAAACATGTTTGCTATTGCCGTGTCCGTAATCGCCCAAACTATTAATTTATCACAAAAAAATCCCAACGTGCAGAATTGCGCATTTTTGGTCGCATCAAATTCAGAAAAATTGTAATAAAAGCGATCAAAAAGTCGTATATGCGCAATCAAGGTACCGATAGAAAGAACACATCATGGCGCAAAAAATGACACCTGACACAGCCCCATAGACCAAAGGATAAAAGCGCTATAAGCCTGGGAATGGAGCGGTTTTTATTTTTTTATATGTTAACACTGGTTTGAATTTTTTACAGGCCATCAAAAACAATGAAAGTTATACATGTTACATATCGTTGTAATCATAACGACTTGAGGAACATATATAACAAGACAGTTTTTCCATAGGACACACGGCGTAAAAACGAAGCCCCCCAAAGAAAAAGAACTGCGGTTTTCTTTTTTCAATTTCACTGTTATATAATTTTTTTCTGGTTTCTCAGCATATTTTATGCAAAAATTCAGCCTGTCATTGCAAAGTACAATTAGTGACGCAAAAAATAAGGGCTCATGTGGGTCTGTAGGTGTAAAAATGCAACTGCTATGGCCTTTTAAGCACAAGGAGGAAAAAAACAAAACGCAAAAACGAAAATTAGCCTGGTACTGAAGGGGTTAAAACTTGCACCTCTGTGCCCAATGGCTGTAGCCTGGAGTGTCTGTGCCCTAGGCCTGCAACGCCCCTCCGTCCCTCCTCATCATCAAGACCCAGGCAGGAGTTTTTCTATTCATCCCTTGATGAATAGAGTACTCTAAGCCACGCCAATTTGGCACAGGGCTGCAAGTTTTAAAGTTGTTTTTAAGGACAATAACTGCATCACCTGCTGAACGGACCCCAGGACAGATCTTGGAAAAAAGCGTCGGACGGTACAAGGTTTGGGGGGGGAGGGGGCAGATTGTGGGTACAGAGTCGCTTTAATATAAGTCAAACTGTGTCGATCCCATTTAGTGAGTAACTGGAGCATGGTGGATTCACTTTTGTTGGACTTTTTAGTCTGGGGCCCCTAAAAGAACATTCAGCAGCAAAAATAACAATTGTTTGGCATAGTCATTGCATAGTCTGTAATAATATACAGTTTATAAAGGTAAGTATACAGATTACAACAGATGAGTTAATCCCAACATATTGGATTTTAGCTAGCTACATTGTCAAGTTTAGTTCTGATTTGAACATAGATGGGGGCGCCATTGCATTGGTTTCTATGAAAGAAATGTTCCTCACCATCAGTGGTGATAAGCGGTACTGCAAGTTTTAATTAAACATCAAACCCAATTTCTGCTTGGAGGACACGATCGCAGGATCTCACCTTTGTCTGCAGGAAATTTGCAATAATCTTGGTGTCAGAGTTCAGCTTCAAAGAGCGTATCAGGCAGTCCACGTCACCCCTCACCGGAGGAGAGATTTTAGCATTAGGGAAGCAGGAAGACTTTATGGAGAAACCAAAATGGCGAACAAATTGGTAAAAGTCGACTGTCTGGTCTTGGTTAAGAATTAAGGTCTTCCATATCCTTCCTACATCTTCTCTGGACATCTCCGGGCTGACGTCACATCTGGAAGGAGGATTTAAAAAATGATTAACCTGTAAGAATGTAACGTAAGAGTCGGAGTCCTGAAGTGCATGATGGGAGTACTCACCTTTTCAGCAGCTGATACAAGGTCTCCGCTGTCATTCTCCGGGTGTTCCGGTCGTCTATCTCATTGAAATTCCGCTCCAAAGTCTCATAGTTGTTTTTGACGAGATGTTTGATGATGTCTGTGAGCTGTAAAGTGATGAGACCTTTCTTATATATTTTACTTCGTCCGCTAGTCCCAATCACTTACCATCAAAATATGAGAACCTTGTGTCAGGAACCTTGAACATGATGAGGGTCAGACTAGCTGCTATGATGTCTCTATACACTGTATACACACAGAAGAGGGGATCCTGCTTTCCTATATCTCTATATACACCCTCAGAAAGAGGAGACTAGCTGCTATGATGTCGCCATACACTGTATATATACACAGAAGGGAGGATCCTGCTTTCCTATATCTCTATAGCACACCCTCAGAAGGAGGAGACTAGCTGCTATGATGTCTCCATACACTGTATATACACAGAAGAGGAGATTCTGCCCTCCTATATCTCTATAGTACACCCTCAGAAGGAGGAGACTAGCTGCTATGATGTCTCCATACACTGTATACACAGAAGAGGAGATCCTGCTCCCCTATATCTCTATAGCACACCCTCAGAAGGAGGAGACTAGCTGCTATGATGTCTCCATACACTGTATACACACAGAAGAGGGGGTCCTGCTCCCCTATATCTCTATAGCACACCCTCAGAAGGAGGAGACTAGCTGCTATGATGTCCCCATATACTGTATACACACAGAGGAGGGTATCCTGCCCCCTATAGCTCTATAGCACATCCTCAGAAGGAGACCAGCTGCTATGTCTCCATATACTGTATACACAAAGAGGAGGGTATCCTGCCCCCCTATAGCTCTATAGCACCCCCCCCCCCAGAAGGAGGAGACCAGCTGCCATGATGTCTCCATACACTGTATACACAGAAGAACGGATCCTGCTCCCCTATATCTCTATAGCACACCCTCAGAAGAAGGAGACTAGCTGCTATGATCACACAATTGATAAAATCAGTTGCTGTATGGATGACATTATAGAGCAGTACTGAGCAGTGTAAGCTGTGATTGCAGCCTTGGGATGAGACATTAGAAGAAAAAAAAGCAATATCTGTGTTTCTCTCTGATTCTCTGCTTTTTCCTTCCCCTCTATAGAAATCTATGGGTAGCTGTAACCTTATCTCTCAGTAATTATACAATCTCACTTCTGCTTCATGTGTACAGATTACAGATGAGAGATATGTATTTCTTCCTGGAATAAGATATAAAGCTTCTTATAAACCTCATGCATAGTAGTCATACTCCCCTTTAAGAACATATCAGCCTGGTTCCTTTGTCTGACTTATATAACAGAGTACAGGAGGAGCCACCGTTACCTGCTCCAGGCTCCTCTCTCCCAGGTGACTCTTCTTGTTACCACCACTTTTATTGGCTACCTTTGGCTTCCGGCTGCAGCTGGTCAGAACAGTCTCCCGTCCGTCCCAGATGCTTAAATTCCCGTCTCTGAAAATAGTAACCACAAGTAATAGATTATTTTCTGTTCTGTGGATGGTGGAAATCCAAGATGAAAATTTCTAGACCACGGAAAGGCAGGGAAATTTATTCTGCAATGAAATTCTTGACCACTAGGGGGCAGATGATCCCCAGCGTCTGCAGGAAGAGCAATACACGGATCTGATTCTCCAGCTGACAGAATAGCCCTAAAAATAATAGTCACATTGTATCCAATAACAGATGTTACTAGAAGTGTTTCTTCTTCTCTCATCTCACTCACTGCTTTACCTGCTATCGAATGTGGCCATAAACTCCAAATATCTGATATCTCCATAATGATCCACGGGTAACGTCTCCACCACGTGTGCAAACTCCTCATCTGTTACCTTTATAGAAAACCTACACAAACATTATATACAGCATTATAACTGCTCTATTCTTAGGGGGCAGTATTATAGACTATTTATATTCCTGTATATAGGAGCAGTATTATAGTAGTTATATTACTGTATATAGGAGGCAGTATTATAGTAGTTATATTCCTGTATATAGGAGCAGTATTATAGTAGTTATATTCCTGTATATAGGAGCAGTATTATAGTAGTTATATTCCTGTATAAAGGGGCAGTATTATAGTAGTATATCCCTGTATATAGGAGCAGTATTATAGTAGTTATATTACTGTATATAGGAGGCAGTATTATAGTAGTTATATTCCTGTATATAGGAGCAGTATTATAGTAGTTATATTCCTGTATATAGGAGCAGTATTATAGTAGTTATATTCCTGTATATAGGAGCAGTATTATAGTAGTTATATTCCTGTATATAAGGGGCAGTATTATAGTAGTTATATTCCTGTATATAGGAGCAGTATTATAGTAGTTATATTACTGTATATAGAGAGCAGTATTATAGTAGTTATATCCCTGTATATAGGAGCAGTATTATAGTAGTTATATTCTTGTATTTAGGAGCAGTATTATAGTAGTTATATCCCTGTATATAGGGAGCAGTATTATAGTAGTTATATTCCTGTATATAGGAGCAGTATTATAGTAGTTATATTCCTGTATATAGGAGCAGTATTATAGTAGTTATATTCTTGTATATAGGAGCAGTATTATAGTAGTTATATCCTTGTATATAGGAACAGTATTATAGTAGTTATATTCCTGTATATAGGAGCAGTATTATAGTAGTTATAGTCTTGTATATAGGAGCAGTATTATAGTAGTTATATTCCTGTATATAGGAGCAGTATTATAGTAGTTATATACTTGTATATAGGTGCAGTATTATAGTAGTTATATTCCTGAATATAGGAGCAGTATTATAGTAGTTATATTCCTGTATATAGGAACAGTATTATAGTAGTTATATTCTTGTATATAGGAGCAGTATTATAGTAGTTATATTCCTGTATATAGGAGCAGTATTATAGTAGTTATATTCTTGTATATAGGAGCAGTATTATAGTAGTTATATTCCTGTATCTAGGAGGCAGTATTATAGTAGTTATATTCCTGTATATAGGAACAGTATTATAGTAGTTATATTATTGTATATAGGAGCAGTATTATAGTAGTTATATTCCTGTATATAGGAGCAGTATTATAGTAGTTATATTCCTGTATATAGGAGCAGTATTATAGTAGTATATTCCTGTATATAGGGGCAGTATTATAGTAGTTATATTCTTGTATATAGGAGCAGTATTATAGTAGTTATATTCCTGTATATAGGAGCAGTATTATAGTAGTTATATTCCTGTATATAGGAGCAGTATTATAGTAGTATATCCCTGTATATAAGAGCAGTATTATAGTAGTTATATTCTTGTATATAGGAGCAGTATTATAGTAGTTATATTCTTGTATATAGGAGCAGTATTATAGTAGTTATATTCTTGTATATAGGAGCAGTATTATAGTAGTTATATTATTGTATATAGGAGGCAATATTTTACATAAATGGCAGTAAAATAAAAGTTATTTCTGTCTCTAAGTAAGTTTACCTTTTCTCTAGGATCGCCCTGAAGTCCTGGGGGCTGAGAACCTTTAGGTTATTTTTATCCGCTTTTCTGTCAACAGATGTTTTGTACTTTATGTTAGTAATTTGCAGTTTTAACAGTGATGCAGCAATTTTTCAGTCATTTCATACATCAATGTACATTATAATACTGTATAGGTGTCTAAGTCCTGGGCTATTCAGTAATTGTGTCAGTATATTGGTATACAGCTTAAAGCGTCTTGTCATATCCTCCAGCAATGAACTGCAATTTTGCAAAACTGAAAGTATGTGCAGGCTTTGTAGAACATATGCACTGTATGGAAGCTGAGACGACCTATGAATTACAGTATAGGGAAAGGAAGCAGATGCCCCATGGACTTGCTCAGCCCTATCCACACCCCTGCTAAATACATGGCAGGTTATAACAAAATCATACACCAAAAAACTCTTGTATTAAGTTTTGCTTTATGTTTAATGTGCAGCCTTAGTGAAGATATAGTATAATGATTTTATAAGGTCACTGAATGATGCTATTATGTAGACACAATACTCCAGTTTTATATAACGTCTTGTATAGAGACTATATAGCGGTAGTAGCTGCTAAATGGTGACACCTTGTTATATGCAACAAAAGCCTGGACTGCCAAGAGTACACCGAAATGGAAGCTATAAAGAATAGGGAATTATAGGAGGGAATTCTGGGAGTAATGTAGAGCTATATGTATGATATCATTGATCTCACCTAAATTCAGAAAGGAGGGAGTTAAAATCAGTGTGTAAGAACCGTATGAGCTTGTCTTCTGCAGCGCTGGTTGTGGACAATGAGCACGATTCTCTCTTCCCAGTCCTGGATTTAAAAAAAACACAGAAAAAAATAGCTGAAATGAATTAGATAAAACTTCCTAACTGGATCTGCTAATGTGAAAACAAGCCATATTCTGTACAGACACTGAACCAGCAGGGCCTACAATGAGGTATGAGATTTAGTACAGTAAAAACTCTGCTTAGCATATTCTGTGCAGACACTGAACAAGCAGGAGCTATAATGAGGTATGAGTTCCTATATACTAGCACCAGTGCTTAGCATGTTCTGTGTAGACACTGGACCAGCAGGGCCTGCAATGAGACATGCGAAAAATAAAGCATTTACAACTAAAGGAAACTGTAGTCAATGGGCGACATTTATTAAGTCCAACGTTTTTTTACGCCGGACTTATAAATGTCCCCGCATCTCCGGCGCTACGGAGATTTATGTAGAGGCGGACTGCGCACAGCCGAAAACCTAGGTTTTTTGCGTATCTTTTAGTTTAAAAAATGATAAATCCGCGCTCCCCCCGTTTTGCCCCCTCCACACTCCCTCCCCGCGTACCTCCCCCCCCCCCCCCCCCCCCCCCCGTCGTTCCCGGCGGAAAGGGGCGAGTTGCAAATATTTTATTCGCAAAACGGCCATTTGTGAATAAAATATTTGCAAATTGCCCCTTTCCACAAGAAAGTACGCCTTTTTGTGTTGATACATGTCGCCCAATGTGTTCCATTAAACAAAAAGAACATCACAGAAACCAAAGTCAATCACAACTTCTCCTGTATCTGAGGACCCCAGCAGGCACTGAACCAGCAGGGACTGTAGTGAGATATGTGCCCCTATAAATAAATTTATATATAATAAATTATTATTTATATATATGAACTGAATCAGCAGGGACTGTAATAAGATATGTGTACCTACAGATTATGACCACAGCAGAGGATAATCTGTTCAGACACTGAACCAGCGGGGACTGTAAAAATATATGTGCCACTATAGATTATAACTACAGCAGAATAAAACCTATAGAGATACTGAACAAGCAGGGACTGTAATGAGATGTGTCCTCTACGGATTAAGACCACTGCAGATGATATTTTGTATAGACACTGAACCAGCAGGGGCCGTCATGAGATATGTGCCCCTACATATAATGACCACAACAGAGCATAATCTGTAAAGAGACAGAACCAGCAGGGACTGTAAAGCAATATATTCTCTTACAGCCGAAGGCCATGTTCACATGGCGTAAGATACCGGCCGTTCCGTGACCCGGCCAGGTCACGCAACGACCGGTGTCAGAGAAGATCAACCCGGCTGGTACTGTAGTGCTGGCCGGATGATCTTCACTCCTGATAAATTGGGATGAATCCTGATGAATTCACTCCATAGTGTGCACTGTCAAGTTTTCTGTGGCCGCTATTCAGTAAATAGCTGCCGCAGAAAACTGTTAGGCCGCTAGGGATCCCGGCCGAAGTGTATATTATATGTATAAACTCTGGCCGGGTCCTATAGAGGGTAGCACTATGTGAGTTCCTTAATAATCACGGATGTTGTTGCCGATTTGCGATTATTATGAAACTTACGTAGATTGAACATAGCCTAAGGGTAGGTTCACAATACAGAATCCGTGCGGATAAGTTACGGCAGATTCCATAGCTTGTTCCTGCTCACGGTGGCGCATCTCTGCACATCCCATAGACTCAATTTTATGCACGGGAAAATTGTGCTGTCCACTAAAAGAAATGACATGTCAATTCTCTTGGTGGACAGCGGAATCCGCCCGAACATAAAATTGAGTCTACGGGATGGGTGGAGAGGAGCGCCACCGTGAGCGGGTACAAGCGACGGAATCCAACGTAACTTATCCGCACAGATTCCGTAGTGTGAATCCATTCTAAGACCACAGCAAAGCATATTCTGTTCAGACACTGAACAAGCAAGAGGTGCTGTCAGATATATTCTGCACCTAGGAGCTAACAGAGACATAGCAGAATTCTGAAGACAGCTCTGGAGGAGACTAAACTGCTAAACTAGGAAAAGGAAAACTGAAGTATTTGCAGTTATTTGCTTTATTGCACATTGAAGAAGAGATGCATGACAGTATCCAGGCCATCTCCCATCAGGATATGTGACCAGATAGATTGGACTCTGACCGTACCCATAGTCAGGCTTACTGAGGACCTTGTACGCTCTTCCATTCTGATTCCGGCTCTGGAGACGCTGCAGGAATTCCAGGTAATTGACATGGGGCAACGTCTCGTCCAATCCGCAGCGGGATAGGAAATGCCCCAGCTGATCCCCGGTGAGCGGGAGGTGAAACTTTTCCAGGACTTTGAGGAAGTTTTCTTTAGACACCTAGAATTAAAGAGACAGCACCGTAAGGGGGGACGGACGAGGGGTCTCGGAATGGGACCACACCACCCAGTCACTCATCATCTCACCGTCCCAGAACTCTGTGGGTCATACTCCGAGAACTCTGTCTTCATGGCTCGGGCCCCCTCCCTGAACTTCTCCTTCAGCCACTTCTCTATACTCAGCGAGAGTTTCCTTTCATTTCCTGTCTTGGTTACTATTTTATTGGTTGTTTCTGCAGATATAAAACGTGCAGTTTAGTTACTGTAGCTTTATGTTATCCCTGATGGTGAATGCTTGGGGACAGTCTACTCAGTGTTTACAGACACTACATGCAATATACTAGGCCAGCAGTATTCGGAATGCAGCTCCGGGGGATACTGGAGAAGAGGACATGATGCAACTCATCATAATGAATGTGTAATAGTTGATAGCTCTGCTGTAATGTGATGCGCTCACTTATTTGCTGGGGCTCCTGGCTGTCAGACACTTTCTGCAGGGCAGACAGGAGAAGACTGCGGCTTTCCTCCATTTTTTTTGTACCAAGATGACATTGCAAGTCGTCGAACCTCAGAACATCGGCTTCATCCTTGACATATCTGTAAAAATACCCAGCAATCATAAGAGGAACACAGATGAGGACGCACTAGTCCACAGAGCTCGCAGCCAGTTACTAACCTTTTCCATAACTTTTTATATTCCTCTTCTGACATCTTTATTCCGATCTTGGTTAGAACACTGCGGAGGTCAGAAGCGTTCAACCGATCATTTGGAAATAATTTCAACAGTTCAAAATACCTGTAATTAAATTAAATACAATGACGCTAATTATTCCTCATGTAATCTGGAGCTTCTATCAGATCTTTTGATCATTTCTATTTTTAGCCTGCAGTACCATGTATAACCACAAGCACTGGACACAGATTTTCCATAGATACCAATGCAATAGCGCCCCCACCAATAACTTTACCTAAAGAAAACTATTTTTATTATAAATTTGTAATAAAACTTGAAAACAATGAATGCTCCCTGCAGAATATACATTTATTGTTTAAAACAGATTTATTGTAATTAATTACAAGATGTGCCGATTGGAAATAATGTTCTCTGAAAGACTCAATGGTTGAAAGTGAAACGTTGGTCGGAAGATATTGGCTAGAAGGTCCATTATTTGGAGGGCTTCTAATTTGAAAGACAAGTTGGTTTATTAAAATGTTTACTGGATAAGAGGGATGCGTTGGTTGGATGATATGATGGATGAAGTCATGTTGGTTTAAAGGGGTACTCTGGAGGAAAATAAATCTTTTCAAATCAACTGGTGTCAGAAAGTTATATAGATTTGTAATTTACTTTTATTTAAAAAAAACAAAAAAACAACAAAATCCTTCAACTACTTATGAGCTGCTGCATGTCCTGCAGGAAGTGGTATATTCTCTCCAGTCTGACACAGTGCTCTCTGCTGCCACCTCTGTCCATGTCAGGAACTGTCCAGAGCAGCAGCAAATCCCCCTAGAAAACCTCTACTGCTCTGAACAGTTCCTGACATGGACAGAGGTGGCAGCAAAGAGCACTGTCTCAGACTGGAAATAATACACCACTTCATGCAGGGCATACAGCAGCTGATAAGTACTGGAAGACTGGAGATTTTTTATTTTTTTTTAAATAGGAGTAATTTAACTTTCTAACACCAGTTGATTTAAATACATTTTTTCTCTGGATTGCCCCTTTTAGGATCTGTTACTGGAAAGTCATGTGGGTTGACACCTTGTTGCCAGTCATGTGGGTCGGCACTTTGGTCGGCACACATATGTTTTGCTTGGCCATCACTACCCCATCATCTATACCTCACCTGTTATTAGCCATGTCCTTCAGCTGTAGATGAACCTCATAGGCCGTCTTCAGAGCCCCCTTATGCTTCCTCTTCATGGGGTCCAGCCAATCCGGGGGCGAGTTATCTTCCTCTAGCTTGAAATGATCATAGAAGGCATCAAAGGTAATAATCGACTTCCCTTCCAGATGTAATCTATAATAACAAGTAACCCATCAGTCAATGAGCACATGCCCAGGTATATAGAGGTGGAATATTCCTCCAGGATTTGGAGTCTGATCGGAGAAAGTTGAATGATTTCCTGTCTGACACAGCCCTGAGCTAACGTACCTGCGCAGGAGCTGCTGATACACCGTCTTATGGATGAAGCGCCCCAAAAACGTGGTCAGGATGATCAGTAATGCGTCTCTGTAAGACAAGAGCGAATGTGATCAGTCAAATGGCTGGTAACAGAGACCAATAGATTAGTTATCATCCAATTTTCCCAGAAAACGATGGAATTACCATTACCAGCATATACAGAGACCATAATTACCCGAAAAAGGCCACAAGACTGTCATTTTGACCTTAGATTTGTAATTTACTTTAATTAAAAAAAAAAAAAAATCTCCAGTCTTCCAGTACTTATCAGTTGCTGTATGTACTGCAGGAAGTGGTGTATTCTCTCCAGTCTGACACAGTGCTCTCTGCTGCCACCTCTGTCCATGTCAGGAACTGTCCAGAGCAGCAGCAAATCCCCATAGAAAACCCCTCCTGCTCTGGACAGTTCCTGACATGGACAGAGGTGGCAGCAGAGAGCACTGTGTCAGACTGGGAAACACCACCTACTGGAAGGCATACAGCAGCTGATAAGTACTGGAAGACTGGAGATTTTAATAGAAGTAAATTACAAATCTCTGGCACCAGCTGATTTAAAAGATTTTTTTTTTTTTTTTGCTGAACTACCCCTTTAAAAGTGTATACTGCGCAGGTGCCTATGTAGGACCCCACAGGAATCAGTCAGAGATGGACACTTCGTTGCTTCCCCAGGATCTGATACTGAACTAAATACATGTTTTACCAGCAGCAGATGACGGGGGGATTTATATTCACTGGGATTTATTCCGCTGACTCTCCATAAGTGCCACATCTCCGCCCTCATATTACAGCACATGGGTGTAAGTCATGAAAACCTAGCAATGACATATCTATACGTAGGAAAGGATAAATATACTCCACCTGCTGACTCTGCCTCTAGCTTCAGGGTCATGTGACCAGAACAGGCGCTTCAGGTCATAGAATCCGCCGGAATTTATTTTTTCCAACAACCGGAAATTGAGCTGAAATGAAAACATAAAATGTAACATCTGATTTTATATCCAAGTGTGCGCTCTAAGAGATGAGTATACAGGAGTCACCGCTGATCTATGAGATATACTACATACATCATATTATTTATACTGTATTATACTCCAGAGCTGCACTCACTATTCTTCTCGTGGGGTCACTGTGTATATACATTACATTACTGATCCTGAGTTACATCCTGTATTATACTCCAGAGCTGCACTCACTATTCTGCTGGTGGGGTCACTGTGTATATACATTACATTACTGATCCTGAGTTACATCCTGTATTATACTCCAGAGCTGCACTCACTATTCTGCTGGTGGGGTCACTGTGTACATACAAACCAAAAAAGTGCCAAAAATAACCTAGGGGGTCCAGGGTACATTTAAACAAAATACACACTAGCGCAAAGGGCCATAAGCCCAAAGGGCCCTGAATCACCCCTGGTAAACCAAGTAAAACGTAACTTTTAATGTACTAATATACACTCACCGGCCACTTTATTAGGTACACCTGTCCAACCGCACGTTACCACTTAATTTCTAATCAGCCAATCACATGGCGACAACTCAGTGCATTTAGGCATGTAGACATGGTCAAGACAATCTCCTGCAGTTCAAACCGAGCATCAGTATGGGGGAGAAAGGTGATTTGAGTGCCTTTGAATGTGGCATGGTTGTTGGTGCCAGAAGGGCTGGTCTGAGTATTTCAGAAACTGCTGATCTACTGGGATTTTCATGCACAAACATCTCTAGGGTTTACAGAGAATGGTCCGAAAAAGAAAAAACATCCAGTGAGCGGCAGTTCTGTGGGCGGAAATGCCTTGTTGATGCCAGAGGTCAGAGGAGAATGGGCAGACTGGTTCCAGCTGATAGAAAGGCAACAGTGACTCAAATAGCCAACCGTTACAACCAAGGTAGGCAGAAGAGCATCTCTGAGCGCACAGTACGGCCAACTTTGAGGCAGATGGGCTACAGCAGCAGAAGACCACACCGGGGGCCACTCCGCTCAGCTAAGAACAGGAAACTGAGGCTACAATTTGCACAAGCTCATCGAAATTGGACAGTAGAAGATTGGAAAAACGTTGCCTGGTCTGATGAGTCTCGATTTCTGCTGCGACATTCGGATGGTAGGGTCAGAATTTGGCGTCAACAACATGAAAGCATGGATCCATCCTGCCTTGTATCAACGGTTCAGGCTGGTGGTGGTGGTGTCATGGTGTGGGGAATATTTTCTTGGCACTCTTTGGGCCCCTTGGTACCAATTGAGCATCGTTGCAACGCCACAGCCTACCTGAGTATTGTTGCTGACCATGTCCATCCCTTTATGACCACAATGGACCCAACATCTGATGGCGACTTTCAGCAGGATAATGCGCAATGTCATAAAGCTAGAATCATCTCGGACTGGTTTCTTGAACATGACAATGAGGTCACTGTACTCCAATGGCCTCCACAGTCACCAGATCTCAATCCAATAGAGCATCTTTGGGATGTGGTGGAACGGGAGATTGGCATCATGGATGTGCAGCCGACAAATCTGCGGCAACTGTGTGATGCCATCATGTCACTATGGACCAAAATCTCTGAGGAAGCTTCCAGCACCTTGTTGTATCTATGCTACCAAGAATTGGGGCAGTTCTGAAGGCAAAAGGGGGTCCAACCCGTTACTAGCATGGTATACCTAATAAAGTGGCCGGTGAGTGTATGTTTAAAATATAGACACCGTGATCTTGTTAAAAACACTCTCCCACAGTACACTGATATTTTCGTATTTTCAGTCCACCTAACAGTGGTACTGTGTATTGTAACTGAATAGCTGCAGACTACTCGGCCTAGGGACTGTGGGAGTAGCTGATTAAAACCTAACACACCGCCACCACAACTAGTTTCACCCCCAAACGGGGCGTCCTCAGGTGTAGGGCAAATGGCGGTGACCCCTGGTACATTTGAGACTTATAAATGCTACGTACTTAACACAATGTGGGGCGGGGAAAGGATGACAGCCAATAAGACAAATATCAAAACTATCCACCTACATCTACACCGAACTCACCAATCACCTCTAAATACGTCATCAAGATGTGCCATAGCCTTAGCCAATCACCGTCACTCGTACAGGTCCACCTATCCGCTAACGGCAACCATCCTCCAATCATATTGGGTGGAGATACGTCATCACTCACGTGTATGAAACCTGCGCGATGACGTACGATGTCCACTACTGCGCAGGCGTCCACACTTGGAACTAAGCACCAGTGACATATACCTATTGCGCTTGCGCGCCCATCCAGACACAAAGATGTATATATAGGCGCCTGCGCACGGACTAAGACTTCTAGGATTCGGATAATAGTTGGCGCATGCGTGCGGACTTAGACTGAATAAATAGCTGATGCCAGAATAATTGGAATAATAAATTAAATAAACAAAAATGAAAAATAAATAAATTATCAGTGATAGTAATGACACATATTAAATCAGCACTCTCAAGTTCAATGTCTATAAGTTACATTAGATATCATAAGTCCTTTACTGTTATAAAAACAACAGGCACATAAATAGATGACAGTCATAAACTATTACAAAGGAGTCACTTCTAATAAAAGATGAACTGAACAGATAAATAGGTAAGTATAAGAGGTAAGTATTACGTCTAGATTCATAAATAAGATAATAAACAAGCTCAAGTAGTAGCTGATACTGGGAAGAGGTGGGCTCCACTTCTTAGGTTTTATGAAATATAAACTCTTAATAACAGAATACCAAACCACCTATTCAAAGAAAGCCAAATAATAACATCAAATGATAACCACATCAACAAATCATCATTATCATTAATGGCTACCTCTATTAACCCTCACATAATAATAACTATCTAATAAAACTCAACCAAAAAGAAAAGATATCGCACCAGAGAAATAATCACGGATCAAAGTAATTAACATAACTTAAACACTGAAAACAATTAAAGAATAACATATAATATGTAAAACACCAGAACTTACAAGAAGGCAGCATATGAGAAACTAAAATATCCATCTCCATACATATTATATGTTATTCTTATGTGTTTAATATGTGTCATTACTATCACTGATAATTTATTTATTTTTTCTTTTTGTTTATTTAATTTATTATTCCAATTATTCTGGCATCAGCTATTTATTCAGTCTAAGTCCGCACGCATGTGCCAACTATTATCCGAATCCTAGAAGTCTTAGTCCGTGCGCAGGCGCCTATATATACATCTTTGTGTCTGGATGGGCGCGCAAGTGCAATAGGTATATGTCACTGGTGCTTAGTTCCAAGTGTGGACGCCTGCGCAGTAGTGGACATCGTACGTCATCGCACAGGTTTCATACACGTGAGTGATGACGTATCCCCACCCAATATGATTGGAGGATGGTTGCCGTTAGCGGATAGGTGGACCTGTACGAGTGACGGTGATTGGCTAAGGCTATGGCACATCTTGATGACGTATTTAGAGGTGATTGGTGAGTTCGGTGTAGATGTAGGTGGATAGTTTTGATATTTGTCTTATTGGCTGTCATCCTTTCCCCGCCCCACATTGTGTTAAGTACGTAGCATTTATAAGTCTCAAATGTACCAGGGGTCACCGCCATTTGCCCTACACCTGAGGACGCCCCGTTTGGGGGTGAAACTAGTTGTGGTGGCGGTGTGTTATGTTTTAATCAGCTACTCCCACAGTCCCTAGGCCGAGTAGTCTGCAGCTATTAAGTTACAATACACAGTACCACTGTTAGGTGGACTGAAAATACGAAAATATCAGTGTACTGTGGGAGAGTGTTTTTAACAAGATCACGGTGTCTATAATTTAAACATATATTAGTACATTAAAAGTTACGTTTTACTTGGTTTACCAGAGGTGATTCAGGGCCCTTTGGGCTTATGGCCCTTTGCGCTAGTGTGTACTGTGTACATACATTACATTACTGATCCTGAGTTACATCCTGTATTATACTCCAGAGCTGCACTCACTATTCTGCTGGTGGATAATTAGTGTATAATCTAGGTCAGGAATGGGGAACCTTCGGCCCTGCAGCTGCTGCAAAACTACAATGCCCATCATGCCTGGACAGTCAAAGCATTGTAGTCCTGGTTGCTTTGGCTGTATATGGTGGAGTCAGGCAGGATATATTGCACATGGAGATAGAAGTGACACTATGGGGGACATGTATGAAAAGGCGTAAATGCCTTTTTTAGGCGCAGATGGGGCAGATCAGAGTAAAAATATTTGCAAATGGTATGTTTGCTAATTTTTTTTTGCATCTGCCCCATCGGCGCCACCTTCGCCGGACTTCATAAATGTCCCCCTATCTGTATGGACCATATAGGAGTTCCGGCCTCACCTCATCACACTGCGTCTCCTGCTGGGATCTTGTATCTGTCGCTGATCCTTTCTTTTCTTCCTTTCCATTTCTCTCCCAGTGTTTTCTATCTGCAGTAAAACATTGAGGTGATGAGTATATATATGAGATACACTGTGTGTATATATATATGAGCTATACTGTATGAATATGAGATACACACACAGTGTATATATATATACAGTATATATATATATATATATATATATATTTGTGATTGCAGCTGTATGAGACCGGCCATAACGTGACCCGGCTGGATCACGGAACGGCCGGTCTCAGAAAAGATCATCCCAGCCACTACTGCAGTACCAGCCGGATGATCTTTAGCGCCGCTGAGTTCTGATGCAGGCGCATCTGTGCGCGCCCGCATCAGAACCCTCCACTGCACACAATGGAACAGGCGGCCGAAGCCGATCGCTCCACAGTATGCACTGACAGGGTTTGCTGCGGCCGCTATTCAATGAGGAGATCGTTATTTAGCTGTCAGTAGCCATGCTAACACCTGGATCCTGGCTGTTACTGTGAGCAGTAGTCAGTATTCTGCAGGGTTATGCTTTGTATCATACAGTTTTCCTCTATGCACCGTGTATCTCTGCTTGCTGTTATTAAATAGGAAACGTCATTGTTTACTCCCAATGAATGATAAATCTGTGAATATTGGATACAGAGGATACATTGGGAGCCATAGCACTCCATCATACATTATACAAAGTATAATGCCTCTTCTGGGACCCCCAAGATGTGGGGAATGTAGAGGCCGCTGCGCTGATTTCTCATCCTGAGGACAGGGGTGGTGCTATTGTTTCAAGATAGTAGCTGTTCTTTTCTAATCCTGGATAATTCCTTTAAGGATTTTGTGCCACTGTTTTGGTTGGAGAAGTTGCTAATTTAGGAGATTTTGTTGTGCAAAAAGAAGCAAAACAGTTGCTGAGCTAATATAGATGTCCCATGATTTATGATGAATGTAAATAGCTTATAGCAAAGATCAGCTGATCATCTTATATCTTTAGTATATGGGGGGGGGGGGGGTCACATATCCTTAGTAATGATTGGTGGTCACATATCCTTAGTAATGATTGGGGGTCACATATCCTTAGTAATGATTGGGGGTCACATATCCTTAGTAATGATTGGGGGTCACATATCCTTAGTAATGATTGGGGGGGTCACATATCCTTAGTAATGATTGGGGGTCACATATCCTTAGTAATGATTGGGGGGGTCACATATCCTTAGTAATGATTGGGGGTCACATATCCTTAGTAATGATTGGGGGGGTCACATATCCTTAGTAATGATTGGGGGGTCACATATCCTTAGTAATGATTGGGGGTCACATATCCTTAGTAATGATTGGGGGTCACATATCCTTAGTAATGATTGGGGGGGTCACATATCCTTAGTAATTATTGGGGGTCACATATCCTTAGTAATGATTGGGGGTCACATATCCTTAGTAATGATTGGGGGTCACATATCCTTAGTAATTATTGGGGGTCACATATCCTAAGTAATGATTGGGGGTCACATATCCTAAGTAATGATTAGGGGTCACATATCCTTAGTAATGATTGGGGGTCACATATCCTTAGTAATGATTGGGGGGGTCACATATCCTTAGTAATGATTGGGGGGGTCACATATCCTTAGTAATGATTGGGGGTCACATATCCTTAGTAATGATTGGGGGGGGGTCACATATCCTTAGTAATTATTGGGGGTCACATATCCTTAGTAATGATTGGGGGTCACATATCCTAAGTAATGATTAGGGGTCACATATCCTTAGTAATGATTGGGGGTCACATATCCTTAGTAATGATTGGGGGGGTCACATATCCTTAGTAATGATTGGGGGGGTCACATATCCTTAGTAATGATTGGGGGTCACATATCCTTAGTAATGATTGGGGGGGGTCACATATCCTTAGTAATTATTGGGGGTCACATATCCTTAGTAATGATTGGGGGGGTCACATATCCTTAGTAATTATTGGGGGTCACATATCCTTAGTAATGATTGGGGGTCACATATCCTTAGTAATTATTAGGGGTCACATATCCTTAGTAATGATTAGGGGTCACATATCCTTAGTAATGATTGGGGGTCACATATCCTAAGTAATGATTGGGGGTCACATATCCTAAGTAAATTATTGGGGGTCACATATCCTTAGTAATGATTGGGGGTCACATATCCTAAGTAAATGATTGGGGGTCACATATCCTTAGTAAATGATGGTGGTTATGATCCAGCTTTACCAATATTGGCCCAGTGGTCCAGCTTGGTCCAGTCATCCATCTGCTCGGTGCGGTAGGTCCGGAGCTGGGTTTGCAGGGTGGTCTCGCCCCTCCCCTCGGATCTGGAGAATCCTCGCACTGAGAGGCTTTCTGGGTCCCCCCGGCGCAGGACGGGGTGCTGAATCCCTGGCAGCTTGGACTGGGCCCCAGAGAGGCCCCTGGTTGCCATGAATAACCCTGAGCTGTGTGCCCGGCCACTGACTGAGAGGAGGAAGAGGAGTTTAGGAACCTTCAGTGTCAACAACAGAGTTACTGAGGAAACCATTCTCTGTGCCGCACAATGGTCGCCATAGAGACGCTGAATATATGTATCCTGTGTAATAAGAGAAATCAGTGCTCCAGGCCAGACCCCAGGGTGACACCAGGCCCAGCCACCCCCACTACAGAGCTTAGATACCAGGAGTATCCCCAGCGTGACACCAGGCCCAGCCACCCCCACTACAGAGCTTAGATACCAGGAATATCCCCAGCGTGACACCAGGCCCAGCCACCCCCACTACAGAGATTAGATACCAGGAGTATCCCCAGGGTGACACCAGGCCCAGCCACCCCCACTACAGAGATTAGATACCAGGAGTATCCCCAGCGTGACACCAGGCCCAGCCACCCCCACTACAGAGCTTAGATACCAGGAATATCCCCAGCGTGACACCAGGCCCAGCCACCCCCACTACAGAGATTAGATACCAGGAGTATCCCCAGCGTGACTCCAGGCCCAGCCACCCCCACTACAGAGATTAGATACCAGGAGTATCCCCAGCGTGACACCAGGCCCAGCCACCCCCACTACAGAGCTTAGATACCAGGAGTATCCCCAGCGTGACACCAGGCCCAGCCACCCCCACTACAGAGCTTAGATACCAGGAGTATCCCCAGCGTGACACCAGGCCCAGCCACCCCCACTACAGAGATTAGATACCAGGAGTATCCCCAGCGTGACACCAGGCACAGCCACCCCCAGCACAGAGCTTAGATACCAGGAGTATCCCCAGGGTGACACCAGGCCTAGCCACCCCCACTAGAGAGCTTAGATACCAGGAGTATCCCCAGGGTGACACCAGGCCCAGCCACCCCCACTACAGAGCTTAGATACCAGGAGTATCCCCAGCGTGACACCAGGCCCAGCCATGCTGTCTACAGAGCTTAGATACCAGGAGTATCCCCAGGGTGACACCAGGCCCAGCCACCCCCAGCACAGAGCTTAGATACCAGGAGTATCCCCAGCGTGACACCAGGTACAGCCACCCCCACTACAGAGCTTAGATACCAGGAGTATCCCCAGCGTGACACCAGGCCCAGCCACCCCCAGCACAGAGCTTAGATACCAGGAGTATCCCCAGCTTGACACCAGGCCCAGAAACCCCCAGCACAGAGCTTAGATACCAGGAGTATCCCCAGCGTGACACCAGGTACAGCCACCCCCACTACAGAGCTTAGATACCAGGAGTATCCCCAGCGTGACACCAGGCCCAGCCACCCCCAGCACAGAGCTTAGATACCAGGAGTATCCCCAGAATGACACCAGGCCCAGCCACCCCCAGCACAGAGCTTAGATACCAGGAGTATCCCCAGCGTGACACCAGGCCCAGAAACCCCCAGCACAGAGCTTAGATACCAGGAGTATCCCCAGCATGACACCAGGCCCAGCCACCCCCAGCACAGAGCTTAGATACCAGGAGTATCCCCAGCATGACACCAGGCCCAGCCACCCCCACTACAGAGCTTAGATACCAGGAGTATCCCCAGTATGACACCAGGCCCAGCCACCCCCACTACAGAGCTTAGATACCAGGAGTATCCCCAGGGTGATAACAGGCCCAGCCACCCCCAGCACAGAGCTTAGAAACCAGGAGTATCCCCAGCGTGACACCAGGCCCAGCCACCCCCAGCACAGAGCTTAGATACCAGGAGTATCCCCAGCGTGACACCAGGCCCAGCCACCTCCAGCACAGAGCTTAGATACCAGGAGTATCCCCAGCGTGACACCAGGCCCAGCCATGCTGTCTACAGAGCTTAGATACCAGGAGTATCCCCAGGGTGACACCAGGCCCAGCCACCCCCACTACAGAGCTTAGATACCAGGAGTATCCCCAGCGTGACACCAGGCCCAGCCACCCCCACTACAGAGCTTAGATACCAGGAGTATCCCCAGGGTGACACCAGGCCCAGCCACCCCCACTACAGAGCTTAGATACCAGGAGTATCCCCAACGTGACTCCAGGCCCAGCCACGCTGTCTACAGAGCTTAGATACCAGGAGTATCCCCAGGGTGACACCAGGCCCAGCCACCCCCACTACAGAGCTTAGATACCAGGAGTATCCCCAGCGTGACACCAGGCCCAGCCACCCCCACTACAGAGCTTAGATACCAGGAGTATCCCCAGGGTGACACCAGGCCCAGCCACCCCCACTACAGAGCTTAGATACCAGGAGTATCCCCAACGTGACTCCAGGCCCAGCCACGCTGTCTACAGAGCTTAGATACCAGGAGTATCCCCAGGGTGACACCAGGCCCAGCCACCCCCACTACAGAGCTTAGATACCAGGAGTATCCCCAGGGTGACACCAGGCCCAGCCACCCCCACTACAGAGCTTAAATACCATGAGTATTCACAGGGTCTGCTGGGTCACCCATCTGTTTACAGCTCCTGAACGGCTTATAATGATACCCTGTGTCCTCTCCATTACTGCTCCGGGCCAGACTCCGAGGTGACACCAGGCCCAGCAACCCCCAGCTTAGATACCAGGAGTATCCGGAGCGTGGTCTGCTGGGTCACCTATCTGTCTACAGCCCCTGATTGGCTTATAATACTACACGGTGTTCTCCCCGCTAATGCTCTGCACATGTGTCAGTCCTCACTGCCATCTTCACATTCTATTCAACAATACAGAAGTGTTACCGCTGTCACTGAGCTGTCACTGAGCTGTCACTGAGCTGTCTCCTGAGATAGATTCACAACTGACAGGATTAGATACGGAGGCTGTGTGGACAGTATCACACGTGATAGGCTTAGGCTATGATCACACATAGTAAAGATGGAAAGATGTGCACAGCTTCTGTGTTTTAAGCCCACTCCTGGTTTGGGCTGAAAAAAGACTGATGGAAATACTGTGTGAACATAGCCTCAGGGTGTATTTACACAGACAGATTTTCCAATTCAATTATTGAAGCCAAAGCCAGGAACAGACTATAAACAGAGAACAGGTCAACAACGGCCCTGATTAACAAAAAAATTTACGTTGTGTAAACTTAGCCTAACAGCGTAATAAATGTGACTGACTTAGATATAACTGTTCAGCATACTCTCTAGTATCATACAGGTTTAGATACATGTTTCAGCATACAGTTTGGATACAGCAGCCTAGCAGATAGTATTAGCAGTTCAATAAACAGTATCAAACATGGCTGGCTTAGATACACAGGCTCAGCAGACTCTTGTACATAATAGGTTTAGCCAAAGCAGCTCAGGGACAGTATCACACCGGCTCAGCAAACACTCTCACACATAATAGGTTTAGATACACTGGCTAAGTTTAAAGGGATACTCTGGAGAAAGAAATGTTTTATATCAGCTGGTTTCAGAAAACTATGCAGATTTGTAAATTACTTCTATTTAAAAATCTTTAGTCTTCCAGTACTTATCAGTTGCTGTATGTCCTGTGGTGTATTATTTCCAGTCTGGAGAGCAGGAGAGGATTTCTATGGGCATTTGCTGCTGTTCTGGACAGTTCCTAACATGTACAGAGGTGGCAGCAGAGAGCACTGTGTCAGACTGGAGAGAATACACAACTTCCTGCAGCACATACAGCAGCTGATGAGTACTGGAAGAGTGGAGATTTTTAAATAGAACTAAATTACAAATCTATATAACTTTCTGACACCAGTTGATTTGAAAGAAAAAAAACTCTAGTACCCCTTTAAATGCAGGACAGCAGACAATATCACCCATGGTTTAGATACAGCATAATAGGCCTAGATATGGGGGCACAGTAGACTGCACTAAATGTGATAGGTGTATATACACTGGCTCATATAGTATATTTAGATACATTACTCAACAGACAGTATCACGCATGAGGCATATATACACAAGTTTAGCAGATAGTATCACAAACAGTGAGATTAGATACAGCAGCTCACAATACAGCCCATGGTAGACCTAGAGAGAGTAAGCACAGTGTATCGCATATAGTTTAGATACAAAGTTCAACATTCAAACTTAAAAGAGTTATCCAGGATTAGAAAAACAGGGCTGCTTTCTTTAAAAACAGTGCCACTCTTGTCCTCAGGCTGTGTGCAGCATTACAACCCAGGTCCATTTATTTCAAGAACTGAGCTGCAATACCAAAAACAAACTGAGGACAGGTGTGGTGCTGTTTCTGGAAGAAAGCGGACATGATATTCTAATTCTGAATAACTCCTTTAAAGAAATGATTAACAGGCAGTATCACATGCCAGGCTTAGACACATGGATCAACAGACAGTATGACACATGATAGGCTTAGCTACACTGGCTCAGCAGAGGGAAGCATCCATAATGGGCTTAGATTCAACAATTTAGCAGATAGAATAACAATTAATAGATACATCAGCTTAGATACAGCAGCTCAGTAAACAGGTTCACACGACAGGCTTAGATACAGCAGGTTAGTAGACAGGTTCAATCACGATATGCTTAGATACATCAGCTCAGTAGACAGGTTCACGCATGATAGGCTTAGATACAGCAGCTCAGTAGACAGGTTCACGCATGATAGGCTTAGATACAGCAGCTCAGTAGACAGGTTCACACGACAGGCTTAGATACAGCAGCTCAGTAGACAGGTTCACACGACAGGCTTAGATACAGCAGCTCAGTAGACAGGTTCACACGACAGGCTTAGATACAGCAGTATAGTAGACAGGTTTAAACACGATAGGCTTAGATACAGCAGCTCAGTAGACAGGTTCACACGACAGGCTTAGATACAGCAGTACAGCAGTATAGTAGACAGGTTTAAACACGATAGGCTTAGATACAGCAGCTCAGTAGACAGGTTCACACATGATGGGCTTAGATACAGCAGCTCAGTAGACAGGTTCACACATAATAGGCTTAGATACATCAGCTCAGTAGACAGGTTCACACATAATAGGCTTAGATACATCAGCTCAGTAGACATGTTCACACGACAGGCTTAGATACAGCAGTATAGTAGACAGGTTTAAACACGATAGGCTTAGATACAGCAGCTCAGTAGACAGGTTCACACATGATGGGCTTAGATACAGCAGCTCAGTAGACAGGTTCGCACATGATAGGCTTAGATACAGCAGTATAGTAGACAGGTTTAAACACGATAGGCTTAGATACAGCAGCTCAGTAGACAGGTTCACACATGATGGGCTTAGATACAGCAGCTCAGTAGACAGGTTCGCACATGATAGGCTTAGATACATCAGCTCAGTAGACAGGTTCACACATAATAGTCTTAGATACAGCAGCTCAGTAGACAGGTTCACACATAATAGGCTTAGATACATCAGCTCAGTAGACAGGTTCACACATAATAGTCTTAGATACAGCAGCTCAGTAGACAGGTTCACACATAATAGGCTTAGATACATCAGCTCAGTAGACAGGTTCACACATAATAGGCTTAGATACAGTGGCTCTGTATATCAGTAATTAGGTCTGTGTTGTTTCGTAGGGGGTTAATACTTTCGTCCTGCAGGGAAGGCAACTAAGGCGAACCTAGTGGCCCACTTCGGACAAGCGTCCTTTGTCTCCTTTGTCCGTGTACAGAAAGCGGAGAGCGTCAGTAAGGGGGACAGGGGGGCTTCACATCGGACGTCTCCCTGGTAACCGCATTCACACAACACACCAGAATGGCCAACAAAGAATGAATTACCAGTGCGGCCTAAATATGAACTAAAATGGATTAATGGGGATTAGAATCCGCCGGCCGAACACTGTGGGAATGTAGAGCGGAATAATACAGATAGTGGGGGTCTGGCTGAGGGGACTACAAGTCCCAGCACACTCACACAATCCTACAGGAGCTCAGACATCACCATTAGCTGGTTATTCTGCTTTTTTCTTCTCTTCTTCATTAACCCTTAAAGTCGCCCGAGTCATCGTCTTCTGTCATAGTATACAAAATGATAATGACCTGTGATAACCTGCTACCAGTGATATACCCGCCCTGGAGGAGCCCACAGAGGGGCCAGGAGGGGCAAAGATGGAAGGAAGGAGAGGTGTACCCCAAAGCCTCAGGCCCCCAACACCAAAGGTAACTATTACACTGCTGTATGGGAGGAATAGGACTATGGGAGATGGGGGGACAGGCCAAAGGAGGAAGAAAGGAGAAAGAATGGATGGATGGAACAACGGAAGAGAAAGGAAGCGCTGGGGTCCTGGGTTCAAATCCCACCAAGGGCAACATCTGCAAAGAGTTTGTATGTTCTCTCCGTGTTTGCGTGGGTTTCCTCCGGGTACTCCGGTTTCCTCCCACACCCAAAACATACAGATAGGTGAATTTAGATTGTGAGCCCTAATGGGGACAGGGAGCAATAATTGGCTAAACTATGTAAAGTGCTGCGGAATCTGTGTGCGCTATACAAATAAAAGCATTATTATAAAGGAAGAAGGAAAGAGGATACCAGGAGTTACTGTGGGTGCTCCTGTGCTGGAAAAGATGGAGAAATGGTGGAAGGAATAAAGGAAGGATGCAGGAGGAAAAGGGGAGAGCTAGGAAGAAGGAAAGGAATGGAAAGGGAAAGAAGGAAGGAGGGAAGGAAGGAAGGCATAGTGAATATGTAAGGCGCAGATAAAGGAGAGAAGAAGTTAGTGTGGGTGCTCTAGTGCTGTAATAAGAGAAAAAGGAAGGAAGGGAGGGAGGAAGGAAGGGAGGAAGGAAGGGAGAAAGGAAGGGAGGAAGGAAGGGAGAGAGAAAAGTAAGGAAGGAAGAGGGAGGAAGGAAGGAAGGGAGGAAGGAAGGGAGAGAGAAAAGTAAGGAAGGAAGAGGGAGGAAGGAAGGAAGGGAGAAAGGAAGGGAGGGAGGAAGGAAGGGAGAGAGAAAAGTAAGGAAGGAAGAGGGAGGAAGGAAGGAAGGGAGAAAAGGAGGGAAGGAAGGCATAGTGAATATGTAAGGCGCAGATAAAGGAGAGAAGAAGTTAGTGTGGGTGCTCTAGTGCTGTAATAAGAGAAAAAGGAAGGGAGGAAGGAAGGAAGGGAGGAAGGGAGAGAGAGAGAGAGAGAGAGAGAAAGAGAGAAAGGGAAGGAAGGAAGGAAGAGGGAGGAAGGAAGGAAGGGAGGGAAGGAAGGAAGGGAGGAAGGAAGGAAGGAAAGGAGGGAAGGAAGAGGGAGGAAGGAGGGAAGAAAGAAGGGAGGGGGAAGAAAGGGAGGGGGAAGAAAGAAGGGAGGGAGAAAAGAAGGGAAGGAAGAGGGAGGGAGGAAGGAAGAGAAGGAGGAAAGTAAGAAGGAGGAAGGGATGAAAGGAGGGAAGGCAGAGAGGGAAGGGGGGAAGGGAGGAAGGAAGGAAGGAAGGAAGGAAGAAAGAAAGAGAGGGAGAAAAGGAAGGAAGGAAGGTAGGAAAGGGGGATGAAGGGAGGAAGAAAAACGGAGAAAGGGAGGGAGGAAGGAAAAGAGGGAGGGAGGAAGGGAGGAAGGGAGGAAGGAAGGAAGGACGGGAGGAAAGAAAGTAGTATATGATGAGGTTTAGGGGCAGTAGTGTATGATGAGGTTTAGGGGCAGTAGTGTATGATGAGGTTTAGGGGCAGTAGTATATGATGAGGTTTAGGGGCAGTAGTGTATGATGAGGTTTAGGGGCAGTAGTATATGATGAGGTTTAGGGGCAGTAGTATATGATGAGGTTTAGGGGCAGTAGTACATTATGTGGTTTAGGGGCAGTAGTATATGATATGGTTTAGGGGCAGTAATGGGCTATTGCTTCAACTCTGCAAGTCATCCAAAAACTGTATTACAAAAAGCTCCAGCGATCTGCAGTAAGTCTTGGTCTTGCCGCTTGGTTCTCTGTGGCACCCTGGACCCCCCAGCTATGGAAACATGTCAGGTAACAATGATGGTAGCTTTTCCCTTTCACAATTCACAAGTTTTATCCTAAATCTTCAATGTCCCAAATTTGCAGTATTAGTGGAGCATTAGGATGAGAGGTGAACAGTGAGGTTCTGTACAGTGTCCAAAAGTGCAGGCGATTATCTGGAGTTTATCAGGGTCCATTAATCAGATATATTGTTACAGCTGAAGGGGGGGAGAACAAGACAATGATTAACATTCCAGGACTGAGGATTGCAGAGGGGATTGACGCCATGTTATATAATCAGACTCAGGGTGGGTTCATTCCTTGCAAAGGTGAAAAAATAAACTTTCCTAAGGGCTAATGTGGGGGGAGGGTCAAATTTTTAGGCCCGGTTCATCCCACAACTTTTATACGTAAAACAAGGAGGGGATACAAGAAGTCAATGTTGCTTTAGTAAATCTGGTAAATACTTACAAGTTTTTAAAGTAACTATTAATAAATTAGCCCCACTGCTTAAAGGGATACTCTGGCAAAAAAGAAAATAAAATCTTTCAAATCAACCGATATCAGATTTGTAATTTACTTCAATTTAAAACTCCCAAGTCTTCCAGTACTTATCAGCTGCTGTATATCTTGCAGGAAGTGGTGTATTCTTTCCAGTCTGACACAGGTTTCTATGGGGATTTGCACCTGCTCTGGACAGTTCCTGACATGGACAGAGGTGGCAGCAGAGAGCACTGTGTCAGACTGGAGAGAATACACCACTTCCTGCAGGTCAGCTGTATAGCTTTCTGACATCAGTTGATTTGAAAGAATTTTTTTTCCGCTGGTGTACCCCTTTAACTCTTATCTCACTTATCATGAGTTGCTCCCCAGAGCTAAGTTCACACTTCTACTGACTATTATTGGAGATACTGAGACAAGATATATTCTTTCTTCCTGGAATTAGAGAGCCTATCGCTCAGACCTGGAGGTGAGGTTTCCAGGAAGCTGTTCATCTATGTCAGTGTTCCCCACCTGCGGCCCTCCAGCTGTTGCAAAACTACAACTCCCATCATTCCTGGACAGCCAAAACTTAGCTTTGTCCATCTTGGGATGATAGGAATTGTAGTTTTGCCACAACTGGGAGTTTGTCACCCCTGCTCTAGAGTGTGCGATGTAACACAGCCTGAGAGGAGAGCTGTCAATCACTCCTCAGCCCCTCCCATTACAGTGTACAAGATTCCCCCATTTTTCCTGGATATACTGGCTCTCCCCTCGGATAACACTGTGTTTGCCTATAGTAGATGATGTTCTTTCTGTTGGGTGTAACAGCTGCTGCTGGTGATTTATTATAAGTGACGGAGGAGCCTGCAGAGACCTGAGCTCAGCACATTCAGCAGGGTAGCAAGGTGATCATTATATGGAGGGGGGGCACCGTATACCAGCTGCCTCCTAATCTGACCCATCAGCAGATACATCCCCAGCTCCTATATACTGGAGGAGGAATAAACATGGAATGGAGGGAGGGGGAAAGCGGCTCAGAGACATAAGCAGATCTCAGAGTTTCTTCTCAAGTGCCATATGGTGCAAAGACGCCACCAACTCAATTAGAGTAATAATCTGCAGGCGCTGGTGAGACAGAGATAGGGGACTGTCCTTATACACAGGGCAGGAGGGCTGAGGAGGGGTTTTCGGCTTTATGTCAGTAACAGTATAATAAAGTTATACAATTTCCAGGTTCTCCATCCCTGGACTAAATAGTTTACAGTAGAAAAGGGGGATGTAGCTGCAGTGATCAAGCCAATAGCAGACAGTAGAAAAGGGGGATGTAGCTGCAGTGATCCAGCCAATAGCAGACAGGAGAGAAGGGGGGATGTAGCTGCAGTGATCCAGCCAATAGCAGACAGGAGAGAAGGGGGGATGTAGCTGCAGTGATCCAGCCAATAGCAGACAGGAGAGAAGGGGGGGTGTAGCTGCAGTGATCCAGCCAATAGCAGATAGGAGAGAAGGGGGGATGTAGCTGCAGTGATCAAGCCAATAGCAGACAGTAGAGAAGGGGGGATGTAGCTGCAGTGATCAAGCCAATAGCAGACAGGAGAGAAGGGGGGATGTAACTGCAGTGATCCAGCCAATAGCAGACAGGAGAGAAGGGGGGATGTAGCTGCAGTTATCTAGCCAATAGCAGACAGTAGAGAAGGGGGGATGTAGCTGCAGTGATCAAGCCAATAGCAGACAGTAGAGAAGGGGGGATGTAACTGCAGTGATCCAGCCAATAGCAGACAGGAGAGAAGGGGGGGTGTAGCTGCAGTGATCCAGCCAATAGCAGACAGTAGAGAAGGGGGGATGTAGCTGCAGTGATCAAGCCAATAGCAGACAGGAGAGAAGGGGGGATGTAGCTGCAGTGATCCAGCCAATAGCAGACAGGAGAGAAGGGGGGATGTAGCTGCAGTGATCAAGCCAATAGCAGACAGTAGAGAAGGGGGGATGTAACTGCAGTGATCCAGCCAATAGCAGACAGGAGAGAAGGGGGGGTGTAGCTGCAGTGATCCAGCCAATAGCAGACAGGAGAGAAGGGGGGATGTAGCTGCAGTGATCAAGCCAATAGCAGACAGGAGAGAAGGGGGGATGTAGCTGCAGTGATCCAGCCAATAGCAGACAGGAGAGAAGGGGGGATGTAGCTGCAGTGATCCAGCCAATAGCAGACAGGAGAGAAGGGGGGATGTAGCTGCAGTTATCTAGCCAATAGCAGACAGTAGAGAAGGGGGGATGTAGCTGCAGTGATCCAGCCAATAGCAGACAGGAGAGAAGGGGGGATGTAGCTGCAGTGATCCAGCCAATAGCAGACAGGAGAGAAGGGGGGATGTAGCTGCAGTGATCCAGCCAATAGCAGACAGGAGAGAAGGGGGGATGTAGCTGCAGTTATCTAGCCAATAGCAGACAGGAGAGAAGGGGGGATGTAGCTGCAGTGATCCAGCCAATAGCAGACAGGAGAGAAGGGGGGATGTAGCTGCAGTGATCCTGCCAATAGCAGACAGGAGAGAAGGGGGGATGTAGCTGCAGTGATCCAGCCAATAGCAGACAGGAGAGAAGGGGGGATGTAGCTGCAGTGATCCAGCCAATAGCAGACAGGAGAGAAGGGGGATGTAGCTGCAGTAATGCAGTGAAAAGTGGGTAAAGATGAATGGGAAGGGGGTTTAGCTGTTGTAAAGTAGTAAAAAGCAGACAAGAGAGGAAGGAGGGAGCTGTAGCGGTGAGTGACGGAATCCGCAGCAAGTTATGTGTGTGGTTTCTGTAGTGTGCACGGGCACACGCTTTTTCCGCCGGCACCACTCTATGGGCCAGCGTAATCCGCTGAAAGAAGTGACATGACACTTCTTTCAGCGTATAGCGGAATACGCTGGCCCATAGAATGGTGTCTATGGGACCAGCGGAAAAGCGCCCAGATGTGCGGGCGGACAGCTGACGGAATTCCGCTGACATTTTTTTCGTCAGAATTCCTCAGTCTGAACCCACCCTAAAGAAGTAAAAAGTAGAAGGAAGAGGGAGGAGGGGGATGTAGCTGCAGCAATGCACTATATCATAGACAGAAAGAAGAGGTAGGAGGGGGATGTAGCTGCAGATGAGAAATGTGTATGAGGAAGAATATGTAACGGCAACATACCAGCAAACAGTAGACAGGATTAGGCACAGGAAGGTAGTGCACCTGCACCTATGCGGTTTTGTTGTGCTCCCATAACACGCTGTATAGAATTGCTGATTTATAGCCGTGTGCAGATCCATACACAAATAGCACAGGGAAGCGAAAACACCCCAAACCTGCAGATTACACCAATTTCTTGCTCCGCTGCATGTAATCCATGTCTACAGCTGCAGGAGGGAGGGGGGATTCACACTTCTAGTTACCTCCCTATATACTGGATCATTGTTTCCTGTATCCATCACATTGCATTGGAATTTCATATGAATTTGCTTCTATGGCTTTTTACAACCTTCCTGTGTTCATCTCATGATGCAAAACCTCAGACATTTGCATCCTGCTACTAAAGTGATAGATAAATAAGAAACCTGGTGCACGCCAAGCTGCCAAACCGGGCGTGATATGTGTCATGTGTTATCTGGGCTGATAGGCTGGACATGGAGACGAGCTGTGGGGAACAAGGAGGGAGGGAGGGGAGTGAAGTGCAGGACAGGCGGTCCCAGAACATAATGTTATTATCATCGGAATTCATCTATGGGTATAAACCCGTATATTCCCAGAACATAATGTTATTATCATCGGAATTCATCTATGGGTATAAACCCACACACTGTATACACAGCGTATTTACTGCTGCGATACACAGCAAATACGCAGCAAATACGCAGCAGATTAGATCTAAATAACTGAACACAGCATCAAATCTGCACCATCAAATCTGCTGCGTATTTGTTGCGTATCTGCTGCGTATACGGTGTGTGGGTTTGTACCCTATATCTACATAGGAATGACTGGAGGAGTCACATCTGCACAACTCAAATGCTAACATTATACATAGGAATGGTCATAACACAGCGGTACACAGCCTGCCGCCCTAAAGCTGCTGCAAAACTACACAGGCATGATGGGAGTTGTAGTTCTACAACCAACCCTGGCTGCTCTTATCTTTGAATAGTGAAAAAACCTGGCCTATCTCCTGATTGTACAACATGCGACATAACAAGACTGCACCAAGCTTAGAATATTGCAGGTTGCATGCGACTTTGCATCAGGGGCTGCAATGTGAGTTGCATCCACCTGCAACCTACTTGGGACTGGTTTGCAATTTTTTTTTACATAGTCAGTAATTAATAATAATAATAATAATAAGAAATGTATGAGTAAAGTCGCAGTGTAACCCTAAACTGCACATATTACAGGACACATGTACACGAAACGTCACGTGTCTGAAAGTCCATAATGGGCTGCCAATATAGTTTATTACTGACCTTAGGCTACATAGTGCCACCTGCACATGGCATTGTGGGTATATATCACCATGGTGCCACCTGCACAGGGCATTGTGGGTATATATTACCATGGTGCCACCTGCACAGGGCATTGTGGGTATATATCACCATGGTGCCACCTGCACAGGGCATTGTGGGTATATATCACCATGGTGCCACCTGCACAGGGCATTGTGGGTATATATCACCATGGTGCCACCTGCACAGGGCATTGTGGGTATATATCACCATGGTGCCACCTGCACAGGGCATTGTGGGTATATATTACCATGGTGCCACCTGCACAGGGCATTGTGGGTATATATCACCATGGTGCCACCTGCACAGGGCATTGTGGGTATATATCACCATGGTGCCACCTGCACATGGCATTGTGGGTATATATCACCATGCTGCCACCTGCACAGGCCATTGTGGGTATATATCACCATGCTGCCACCTGCACAGGGCATTGTGGGTATATATCACCATGGTGCCACCTGCACAGGGCATTGTGGGTATATATCACCATGGTGCCACCTGCACATGGCATTGTGGGTATATATCACCATGCTGCCACCTGCACAGGCCATTGTGGGTATATATCACCATGCTGCCACCTGCACAGGGCATTGTGGGTATATATCACCATGGTGCCACCTGCACAGGGCATTGTGGGTATATATCACCATGGTGCCACCTGCACAGGGCATTGTGGGTATATATCACCATGCTGCCACCTGCACATGGCATTGTGGGTATATATCACCATGGTGCCACCTGCACATGGCATTGTGGGTATATATCACCATGGTGCCACCTGCACTGGGCATTGTGGGTATATATCACCATGGTGCCACCTGCACAGGGCATTGTCGGTGTCATGTTGACACAGAAAGACAAATACTTAATGAATAATTTGCTTCTTGCCCATAGAAAACCCTTCTGTAAGCCCTCCTCCCCCCCCCCCCCTCCTGACTCCCAGCAGTCTATCAGGGTCACTTCAGGCTCTGGCTCAGAGTCAGGGCTGCCCTCACTCACCATGGCGGCTGCAGCAGGCGGCTGTGGGCGGGCACTGATGACGTCAGCAGAGCGCCGGCTGGAGGAGTGCGGGGAGAGGCGTGCAGAGGGCGCAGTGCTGGGCTGCGGAGCCGGAGAGAGGTGAGAGAGCGCTGCGGCTGCTGCCCCGGAGCCGTTGGAGGTCACGTGTCCCTGAGGGATACATTGTATCGTGTCCTTACTGCAGGGAGTGCGCCGCTGTCACTGATACATTGTATCCTCTGCTGTGTGTGTAATACTGTATCCTCTGCTGTATACTGTACATGTGCTGTATCCTCTGCTGTATACTGTACATGTGCTGTATCCTCTGTTGTATACTGTACGTGTGGTGTATCCTCTGCTGTATACTGTACGTGTGGTGTATCCTCTGCTGTATACTGTATGTGTGGTGTATCCTCTGCTGTATACTGTACATGTGCTGTATCCTCTGCTGTATACTGTACATGTGCTGTATCCTCTGCTGTATACTGTACGTGTGGTGTATCCTCTGCTGTATACTGTACGTGTGGTGTATCCTCTGCTGTATACTGTACGTGTGGTGTATCCTCTGCTGTATACTGTACGTGTGCTGTATCCTCTGCTGTATACTGTACGTGTGCTGTATCCTCTGCTGTATACTGTACGTGTGCTGTATCCTCTGCTGTATACTGTACGTGTGCTGTATCCTCTGCTGTATACTGTACGTGTGCTGTATCCTCTGATGTATACTGTACGTGTGCTGTATCCTCTGATGTATACTGTACGTGTGCTGTATCCTCTGCTGTATACTGTACATGTGCTGTATCCTCTGCTGTGTGTAATACTGTATCCTCTGCTGTATACTGGACATGTGCTGTATCCTCTGCTGTATACTGGACATGTGCTGTATCCTCTGCTGTATACTGTACATGTGCTGTATCCTCTGCTGTATACTGGACATGTGCTTCATCCTCTGCTGTATACTGGACATGTGCTTCATCCTCTGCTGTATACTGTACGTGTGCTGTATCCTCTGCTGTGTGTAATACTGTATCCTCTGCTGTATACTGGACATGTGCTGTATCCTCTGCTGTATACTGGACATGTGCTGTATCCTCTGCTGTATACTGGACATGTGCTGTATCCTCTGCTGTATACTGGACATGTGCTGTATCCTCTGCTGTATACTGGACATGTGCTGTATCCTCTGCTGTATACTGGACATGTGCTGTATCCTCTGCTGTATACTGGACATGTGCTGTATCCTCTGCTGTATACTGGACATGTGCTGTATCCTCTGCTGTATACTGGACATGTGCTGTATCCCCTGCTGTATACTGGATATGTAGTATATCCCCTGCTGTATACTGGACATGTGCTGTATCCCCTGCTGTATACTGGACATGTAGTATATCCCCTGCAGTGTGGTGTATACTGGACAGGTGGTGTATCCTCTGCTGTCTGTGTAATACTTTATCCTCTGCTGTATACTGGACATGTGCTGTATCCTCTGCTGTATGCTGCATATGTGGTGTATCATCTGCTGTATACTAGACAGGTGTTATATCTGCTGTATTCTGTACAATCCCCTACTGTCCTGTATACACTGTACATGTGACCAGTCCCCCTACTGTCCTGTATATACTGTTTATTTACTGACCCATCCCAACCACCTATGCTTACCTACCATTTGGTAAATACATGTGCAAAATTTCACCTTCCTGACAACCTTTGGACCATACACTGTGCTGCCTGACAACCCAGTGTCCTGCCTGACAGCCCTGTATACATCACCCTGCCTGACAACCCTGTGCCCTGTATACATCACCCTGCCTGACAACCCTGTGCCCTGTATACATCACCCTGCCTGACAACCCTGTGCC
Organism: Dendropsophus ebraccatus; assembly: GCF_027789765.1. Taxonomy (NCBI): domain Eukaryota; kingdom Metazoa; phylum Chordata; class Amphibia; order Anura; family Hylidae; genus Dendropsophus; species Dendropsophus ebraccatus. The sequence goes on from NC_091461.1 coordinate 9,539,158, forward strand.
CTGTATACATCACCCTGCCTGACAACCCTGTGCCCTTTATATATCACCTTGCATAAAAACGCTGTGCACTGTGTACATCATCCTACCTGACAACTCTGTGCCCTGTATACATCATCCTGTCTGACAACCCTGTGCCCTGTATACATCATCCTGCCTGACAACCCTGTGCCCTGTATACATCATCCTGCCTGACAACCCTGTGCCCTGTATACATCATCCTGCCTGACAACCCTGTGCCCTGTATACATCATCCTGCCTGACAATCCTGTGCCCTGTATACATCATCCTGCCTGACAACCCTGTGCCCTGTAAACATCATCCTGCCTGACAACCCTGTGCCCTGTAAACATCATCCTGCCTGACAACCCTGTGCCCTGTATACATTATCCTGCTTGATGACTCTGCAGTCCGTCACCCCTATTACATCAGCTATGCAGAAGTGTCAGGAACCTCAGTGAGCCCCCCTCCCCCTTGCAAATTATATACAGCAGCCCCTCCATTGCTGGGTGTATTAATAGCCCTGTCCTTATATCCCTCCTCATGTGACCTTGGAGGGACTGTCCCTTCTCCTGTAGCACTGGGGGTTCTCCTGTCTTGCACCTTTCCCAGCTTCTATCCTGTTACTTGTGGTTCACCCTGTAGATATCATCATCGCTGTGTATATAATGTGACTGCGTGTGTGTGGGAACCATCGCTGTACCTGATAGATATATATTGTACAGATTTAGGGATGTATTACACTGTTATGTATGTGTTACGCTGTTATGTATGTGTTACGCTGTTATGTATGTGTTACGCTGTTATGTATGTGTTACGCTGTTATGTATGTGTTACGCTGTTATGTATGTGTTACGCTGTATGTATGTGTTACGCTGTATGTATGTGTTACGCTGTTATGTATGTGTTACGCTGTTATGTATGTGTTACGCTGTTATGTATGTGTTACGCTGTTATGTATGTGTTACGCTGTTGTGTATGCGTTAAGCTGTTGTGTATGTGTTAAGCTGTTGTGTATGTGTTACGCTGTATGTGTTGTTGTGTATGTGTTACACTGTTATGTATGTGTTACACTGTTATATATGGATTACGCTGTATGTATGTGTTACACTGTTATGTATGTATGTGTTACACTGTTATGTATGTGTTACGCTGTTGTGTATGCGTTACGCTGTTGTGTATGTGTTAAGCTGTTGTGTATGTGTTAAGCTGTTGTGTATGTGTTACGCTGTTGTGTATGTGTTAAGCTGTTATATATGGATTACGCTGTATGTATGTGTTACACTGTTGTGTATGTGTTACGCTGTATGTATGTGTTACGCTGTATGTATGTGTTACGCTGTTGTGTATGTGTTACGCTGTTATATATGGATTACGCTGTATGTATGTTACGCTGTTGTGTATGCGTGACGCTGTTGTGTATGCGTGACGCTGTTGTGTATGCGTGACGCTGTTGTGTATGCGTGACGCTGTTGTGTATGCGTGACGCTGTTGTGTATGCGTGACGCTGTTGTGTATGCGTGACGCTGTTGTGTATGCGTGACGCTGTTGTGTATGCGTGACGCTGTTGTGTATGCGTGACGCTGTTGTGTATGCGTGACGCTGTTGTGTATGCGTGACGCTGTTGTGTATGCGTGACGCTGTTGTGTATGCGTGACGCTGTTGTGTATGTATTACGCTGTATGTGTTACGCTGTTGTGTATGTGTTACGCTGTATGTGTTACGCTGTTGTGTATGTGTTACGCTGTATGTGTTACGCTGTATGGATTACGCTGTATGTATGCGTTACGCTGTTGTGTATGCGTTACGCTGTTGTGTATGCGTTACGCTGTTCTATTGGCCGGAGCTTTGTTTACTGTGTCACTGTTTATAAACAATGTTGTCTATATATAATATTAGAAATAATGTTTATTCTTTTGTGTTTATTTATTAAATATTCCTTTCATTTCCTTCTGACATTTTAGCTATTTTATTATTCTATCCCCAGTCCGTCCCCAGTCCAGGACATTGCCGAGTTCTTCATTCTTCTGTAACGTGGTCTCTATTGTTTTCTGGCTGCAGGGGGTGGGCGGCGGTGGCGGTGGTGGTGACCCTGCTGGAGGCTTCAGTCTTGGCCTGTGATGGAGGAGGCCGGATACTCCTTAGGAATGGCTGACATCTCCTACCTGCCCAGCTCAGTGGATTATACACATGGGAGGCTGAAGAACTGCACGGAGGAATGGGTGAGTCTGGCCGATCACTAGGACACCTCGCTGCTGATTCCCTCCATGGTGATTGGTGAATGTCATTCTGTGCCATAAATCTGTCATGTGACCTTGGTGACCAGTCTATTGTCTCAGGTTGATGACGGGTGTTTTCTGATTGCTGGTGGGGGTTGCGCTGTATTTTTTTTGTGTTATCTATGTAACATGTAAATATTGTGTGTGATTAATAGTATCCCCATATTACAGTGTGTAGAGAAGAGTCCAGTGCAGCTTATATACTGATGCTACCCCTCCCTCCTCACCCCTTTACCACTATCAGAAAGAAAGATAGGGTGTTGGGCTTGATAAAATATTTGTCGATCAACTGGCACATTTGCTTATTCCTGCCTGCGCTGCACCCCCCAGAGCATTATCCTGCTGACCATGGGGGGGGGGGGGGGGGGGGGGGGGGGTTGGTGTGGTTAGGCAGGTGGTCGGTGTTACAGTGACCTCCACATGATGCAAGAACACAAGGTCTCCAGCAGAACATTGCCTATCACATGATCCATCAGACATTCTGCCATTGCTCCATGCACCCATCCTGATGCCATTGTACATATTATTGGGGGGGGGGGGGGGTAGACAGGGGTCACATGACCAGTCTGCGGGGCCCCATACACAGCACGCTGCCATGTCCTGTCTCATCTGAGGAAGTTTCTCAGAGCAGATCTTTGGCTTCCTAGAAATTAGTGGAATGCTATGAATCAGATTTGGGTTGTGGGACTTTAGGGGTCTTCATCTGTAGTAGCTGGATGGTCACCACTGATGTTCCTTCATCTATAGTAGCTGGATGGTCACCACTAATGTTCCTTCATCTATAGTAGCTGGATGGTCACCACTAATGTTCCTTCATCTATAGTAGCTGGATGGTCACCACTAATGTTCCTTCATCTATAGTAGCTGGATGGCCACCACTAATGCTCCTTCATCTATAGTAGCTGGATGGTCACCACTAATGTTACTTCACCTGAGTTTTGCTTCCATCATAAACCTTCCTGTCACTTACAAGAACTTCCCACACAGTCACGTCACAAGTTTGCATTGGTCAGAGTCCGGGTGGTCTTGGTGGTTGGACCCCGCTTCTTGCTGGATAAAACGAGAGGAAACTTGCTGCTTTGGTAATGAGAGAAAAGGAAAGCCAGCAGAGTGAAGTGCTGTACTGTACACAATAGGTGGTGGTGGTGGGGTGGGGGGTTATCTGAACACCTAGACCTCCAAAACTACTGCCATGTCTAACAGGAACCCTTTAATTGTCTAGTAATAATTGTAGACATAGACATGTATATAAGCTGCATTGCTGGTTAGGCGGTTGTATGGAGTTGCTATTTGCCCAGCGTGGCATTCGTTGGCTATATGTAGTGTTTGTACACTCTGTATCATCCACCATTGGGAGAATCACCAGAAAGAAGCACACAGGGCACAATGCAATGGACGGCCACCCCGGATACTTACTATATCCATACTTGTGATTACTTCTCTGGACCAGTATGTAGTGACCAGGACACGAGGAAGCGGTGGTCTGCAGGATTGGTTATAGATCATGGAGCTGTTCTCTTTGCTTGTGTGTGTGTGTACATTATATATATATATATATATATATATATATATATATATATATAATGTGTATATGATGTGCAGATACATAAGGGTCTCTGTTTGCACTGATCTTGTTACATGTTGTATCTTCATCCATGTGCTGTTGCAGTATCTTGTACTCTGTGCTCAGACACAGCGGCTCAGAGATTTGCTATCAGTGACCCCTGAAGCTTGGCTGTGGGGTTACAGGGCTCCGTGCAGCTGCCACCTCTGGAACCTTAACCTGTAATTGTGTTACACTGTGTTCACATATACAGATTTGTTGTGGATTTGCTGCAAATCAGTTTAAGACAATATACAGTGCATTGTCCCTGTGTGTGAACATACCCCAAATCTACAGTGTATCCCTAGGGAGTAGTCACACCGAGTTGTGGTCGGATATTGTAATCCAGAATCCCCATCATACTTGCTGGCTCCCTGATACAGAGGAGGTTGCTTTGTTGCCGACCCTTTTCTTCCTGGGATCTCGGGTTGGGTCGGTCCTGCAGATTCATCCTGGTCGCTGCTTTTGGAAACCCAATGTTTGGATATGTGTACAAGACCCTGATGGATTCACGATATTATAGAATGACATTATAGGACGTTGTTTCCAGGGCTGTGGAGTCGGAGTCGTGAAGTCGGAGCTAGTTTTGGCTGGAGTCGGAAAAAAAATGTACCGACTCCAGCTTTAAAAAAAATCTTAAAAAAATGTAGCATTTAATTTTGATATAAATTTTACAAGTTTTGCTCATGAATATATATTATGAGCAACATTCTAATAGGACACAATTACATAAGGGTGGTCGGGGAGAATATCAGTAATAGGACACTGGCCCTATTAGGTAAGGGTGGTCGGGAAATATATCAGTAATAGGACACTGGGCCTATTACATAAGGGTGGTCGGGGAGTATATCAGTAATAGGACACTGGGCCTATTACATAAGGGTGGTCGGGGAATATATCAGTAATAGGACACTGGGCCTATTACATAAGGGTGGTCGGGGAATATATCAGTAATAGGACACTGGGCCTATTACATAAGGGGGGTCAGGGAATATATCAGTAATAGGACACTGGGCCTATTACATAAGGGTGGTCGGGGAATATATCAGTAATAGGACACTGGCCTTATTACATAGGGGTGGTCATGGAAAAGTTGTCCGTCACTATTTGGCAATTTGTTTCTGAGCTGGAAGAGTCCAGTGTGTGTGTGTGTGTGTGTGCGTGTGTGTGTGTGTGTGCCCCCACAGTGACCTTCTATATCACTGTGTGACCTCTATATCACGGTGTGTGTGTGTGTGTGTGTGTGTGCTTGCTATGGCTGCAGTAGGCTGTGTATGTGTGTGTGCTATGGCCGCAGCAGGCTGTGTGTGAGGTGTGCGCTGTGGCTGCAGCAAGCTGTGTGTGTGTGTGCTATGGCTGCAGCAAGCTGTGTGTGTGTGTGTGTGCTATGGCTGCAGCATGCTGTGTGTGTGCTATGGCTGCAGCAAGCTGTGTGTGTGTGTGTGCTATGGCTGCAGCATGCTGTGTGTGTGCTATGGCTGCAGCATGCTGTGTGTGTGCTATGGCTGCAGCATGCTGTGTGTGTGCTATGGCTTCAGCAGGCTGTGTGTGTGCACACTATGGCTGCAGCAGGCTGTGTGTGAGGTGTGTGCTATGGCCGCAGCAGGCTGTGTGTGAGGTGTGTGCTATGGCCGCAGCAGGCTGTGTGTGAGGTGTGCGCTATGGCTGCAGCAAGCTGTGTGTGTGTGCTATGGCTGCAGCATGCTGTGTATGTGTGTGTGCACACTATGGCTGCAGCAGGCTGTGTGTATGTGTGCTATGGCCGCAGCCGGCTGTGTGTGTGTGTGTGTGTGTGTGTGTGTGTGTGTGTGTGAGGTGTATGCTATGGCTGCAGCAGGCTCTGTGTGTGTGTGACCCCTCTCTATATCACTATGTGTGACCCCTCTCTATATCACTATGTGTGACCCCTCTCTATATCACTATGTGTGACCCCTCTCTATATCACTATGTGTGACCCCTCTCTATATCACTATGTGTGACCCCTCTCTATATCACTGTGTGACCCCTCTCTATATCACTGTGTGACCCCTCTCTATATCACTGTGTGACCCCTCTCTATATCACTATGTGTGACCCCTCTCTATATCACTGTGTGACCCCTCTCTATATTAGTATGTGTGACCCCTCTCTATATCACTATGTGTGACCCCTCTCTATATCACTATGTGTGACCCCTCTCTATATCACTATGTGTGACCCCTCTCTATATCACTATGTGTGACCCCTCTCGATATCACTGTGTGACCCCTCTCTATATCACTATGTGTGACCCCCCTCTATATCACTATGTGTGACCCCTCTCTATATCACTATGTGTGACCCCCCTCTATATCACTATGTGTGACCCCCTGTATATCACTATGGCTGACCTCTATATTACAGCTATCTGGCAGTGTTTCTGTGTGTCTGGTGAATATTTAGTTAGAAACATAGAAGACTGTCAGCAGGAAAAGATCACCTGCTCCATCTAGTCTAGTTGTGAGTAGTTCAGGACATGGAGGCTGGAGACTGGCTGCATCCACTGCACACACAGGAGAAGCTGCTGTATATACAGTATATAATCCCTCAGAAGTCGCCCCAGGATCATGTAGGACATTAGGGAGAAGCTGCTGAGCCAGTGTGATAGATAACTCCCCTGGTATATGACCGGTCATTTATGAAGGAGCAGGAGGCCGAGTCGAGAGTCTGAGTCGGTCCTGATAAAATTCAGGAGTCTGAGTTGGAGACGGAGCTGCGGCTTACAAACTCCACAGCCCTGGTTGTTTCCAGACTATGAATATGACTGTTATGGCATGATGAGAGTTGTAGTTCAGCTCAGTTCAGTTCAGTCTCACTTACGAATATGTTTCAGGGACCCCCTAGCGATCCTGAGACCTGGGGGTCCTGTGTACCCTGACTTTATAAAACGGTCATCAATCATGCATGCTCCATGTCAGTGGGGGCACACAGGAGATGAGCTGCAGCAGTCAGACCCCCGACCATCAGACCCCTGTAATCACTCTTGTATTATGCAGTGAGAATATAGCACTTTATAGGTTTATATGTCATGTGCCTCACTTCATGGCAAATAAAATCCAAATCTACAGTTTATACTGAGTAACCCGGCCGGGACCTCGTGGATCTGCGGTGTCTTATACTCCATTTGGTTGCTTCACAAATTTTCAACATTTATATAAAAATATCTATCTATCTATCTATCTATCTATCTATCTATCTATCTATCTATCTATCTATCATCTATCTATCATCTATCTCCTATCTATCTATCTATCATCTATCTCCTATCTATCTATCTATCTATCTATCTATCTATCCAGATATTCCTCAGCACGCCAGCGTAGGTGGTAAAAAACGTGATTTATTCCATAAAGTACAAAAGATACAAAAGAGGCATCTTTTGTATCTTTTGTACTTTATGGAATAAATCACGTTTTTTACCACCTATGCTGGCGTGCTGAGGAATATCTGGATATATGTGTGGGGATCCCCAAGCCAGGGGACTGACTCCGTATAGCACCCGCCTCATGCAACTTTGGATGTGCGGCTTTCTCCTGTCTCTATCTATGTATCTATCTATCTATCTATCTATCTATCTATCTATCTATCTATCTATCTATCTATCCACACACACACACACACACACACACACACCTACGCACTGTCTATTGTTCTCTGTTATAAGCCATTCCAGGCAGGGGAGCGTCAGTGGTGTGTCAGGTAGTGCACTAACCCCCCCCCCCCCACACCTATTTCCAGCATTATAGTGGTGTGTCAGGTAGTGCACTGACCTCCCTACCACCACCTATCTCCAGCATTATAGTGGTGTGTCAGGTAGTGCACTGACCTCCCTACCACCACCTATCTCCAGCATTATAGTGGTGTGTCAGGTAGTGCACTGACCTCCCTACCCCCACCTATCTCCAGCAGTATAGTGGTGTGTCAGGTAGTGCACTAGCCTCCCTACCCCCACCTATCTCCAGCAGTATAGATATGACTGACCTCGGTCGCTCCGGTTATAATCCTCCACCGTGCTATAATTTATGGTTTCCGCCTCTTTAATAGTAAAGTCCAATTAAGATTCTTCTGTAACTGGAGATATGAAAGCACGTTAATTGTATTTTATTGGAGACAATCCTCTTACATGCCGATGTGCCGTGTCCCATATAAAACAATAACACCTAGCAACCCGGATTTCGGGATTGGGGTCAGCTCATGGAATCAACAACACCTGGACTGCAGCCACGGCCACGTAATACCGCCATAAGTAGCTGTAACCCTCCTGCCACACATTGCTAGTGTAATAGCTCATATAGTGCTCAGATAATACCTCCATACCAAGCCACAGTACAAATACCAAATAATACAGCCATGCCGTGCTAGTACTATATTATATATTACACCCAAATAATACAGCCATGCAGTGCTAGTACTATATTATATATTATACCCAAATAATACAGCCATGCAGTGCTAGTACTATATTATATATTATACCCAAATAGTACAGCCATGCAGTGCTAGTACTATATTATATATTACACCCAAATAATACAGCCATGCAGAGCTAGTACTATATTATATATTACACCCAAATAATACAGCCATGCAGTGCTAGTACTATATTATATATTATACCCAAATAGTACAGCCATGCAGTGCTAGTACTATATTATATACTATACCCAAATAATACAGCCATGCAGTGCTAGTACTATATTATATATTATACCCAAATAATACAGCCATGCAGTGCTAGTACTATATTATATATTATACCCAAATAGTACAGCCATGCAGTGCTAGTACTATATTATATATTACACCCAAATAGTGCCCACATTCTACGTCCACTGCTATATAGTGCCCACATTATATATCCATACTAAGCCACATTTATACTGCTATACGGTGCCAAAATAAATAATGTCTCTGCAAAAGTGGTGTCGGTGCCCAAATACTATTTCAAGGCAGTGCTAATGTGATAGCTCTTATTATAAAGAAATATCGGCATACTAAGGCACAATAATGCTGCCATACAGTGCCCACGTAGGAATTCCATACAGTTCAATAATAGCTCTTACTGTGCCCAAGTAATACTGACATGCTAAGCTACAGTAATGCTTCTATACAGTGCCCAAATACAACCGCCATGCAGTGCTAGTGTAAAAGCTTCTATAGTAAAGGAATAATCCATACTGAACCACAATAATACTGCCATACAGAGCTAGAAGAATGGCTCATACTATGCCCAGGTAATATCGCCATACTGTTCTCAAGTAATACTGCCATACAGTTCACCAATAAGGCGTCCCCCTCTGGATGTGCTGACAGTCCTCTGTGCTCCTGTGGGAAGCGGGGGATTGATACTCCATTACTGGGACTGATCCCAGTCTACAGACAGGACGGTGTTTCCTGTCAGTGACTAGGCGGTGAGTTATACTTCTGGCTGCCAGGAAGGCATTTGGCTTGGGATGCGGAGGACGGCGGGAAACCGCTTGTGATTGTGCCGATCCCTTATGTTTCCAAGTAGCAAGAATTCCCTGATCACTTTATAAACCTAAAGGGGGTATTCCGACTTCCTATAGATAAGTGGGACCCCGACCAGTCACTATAGAGGGGGTCTCCCTCCCCTCTAATGTAACAGCTGGGAGCAGATTATATGTTGTATATTACAGTGTAACAGGATGTAATATAGGTTGTATCATATATATATATATATATATATATATTTACATACTGTTATATATATATATATATATATATATATATATATACTGTTATATAATAGAGTATATACTTCTACATCTCTCCTCCCCCAGGGCGAGCGCTTCTCCAGCCCGGCCGCCTTCACCTCTGCTACTCTGAAGTGGAAAGAGACTCTGCTGAGCCGCAAGAGGCCGTTCGTGGGCCGGTGCTGCTATGTGTGCACCCCCCAGAGCCGGGTAAGAGATGGTGCCGGAGGAGAGCTGGGGTAATACCGGGGATATGTAATGTATGTACACAGTGACCCCACCAGCAGAATAGTGAGTGCAGCTCTGGAGTATAATACAGGATGTAACTCAGGATCAGTAATGTAATGTATGTACACAGTGACCCCACCAGCAGAATAGTGAGTGCAGCTCTGGAGTATAATACAGGATGTAACTCAGGATCAGTAATGTAATGTATGTACACAGTAACCCCACCAGCAGAATAGTGAGTGCAGCTCTGGAGTATAATACAGGATGTAACTCAGGATCAGTACAGGATCAGTAATGTATGTACACAGTGACCCCACCAGCAGAATAGTGAGTGCAGCTCTGGAGTATAATACAGGATGTAACTCAGGATCAGTAAAGGATGGTGGTAATGGAGTAGATTACATGGTTTTCGTGATCTCATATAAATCTTGTGTAATTTTATTACAGGATAAGTTTTACAATCCCAGTATCCCGTCATTGGGTCTCCGCAATGTTATCTACATCAATGAGACGCACACACGGTACGTTCCGTCACATGACTGTCACTGCTCTTCTACTTTTCACCCTGATTTTTGAGATTTTTTTTAAGGGTGCCTTCACACCTACTGCACCTGCAACAGATCCGCAGCGGATTTGACTAAATGAATGAACACCGCATTAAATCTGCACTGTAAAAGCACCGTAAACAGGATTTCTATACATTTTCTTCCCTGTGTATATGTTTCTTTATATTTCCCTGGTTGATAAGTTTCAGCGCCGGCCGTGACTGTCCGGTAGTGAGTGTATAGACGGTGACGTTATCTATAAATAGTAACGCGCTATTGTGTAATCCTTCACGGGGTTAATAATTTATAATGTATTGTTCCCTTATCTGGAGCCGACATTAGAAAGATTGTGGACCTGACTGATACACTGACACGACCCATCAGCTCTGCCACCTGTCCTGGCTGCTTTTTAACTGTTGCCTTTACACAATGAAAGTATTTCCATTCAAGGGTGTATATCGGTAGTATCTTGGCACGATATGATGGTATTATGTGGGCTGTATATAGCGGTAGTAGTATCTTGGCACGATATGATGGTATTATGTGGGCTGTATATAGCGGTAGTATCTTGGCACGATATGATGGTATTATGTGGCCTGTATATAGCAGTAGTAGTATCTTGGCATAATATGATGGTATTATGTGGGCTGTATATAGCGGTAGTATCTTGGCACGATATGATGATATTATGTGGCCTGTATATAGCGGTAGTATCTTGGCACGATAGGATGGTATTATGTGGCCTGTATATAGCAGTAGTAGTATCTTGGCACGATATGATGGTATTATGTGGGCTGTATATAGCAGTAGTAGTATCTTGGCACGATATGATGGTATTATGTGGGCTGTATATAGCAGTAGTAGTATCTTGGCACGATATGATGGTATTATGTGGGCTTTATATAGCGGTAGTAGTATCTTGGCACGATATGATGGTATTATATGGTGTATATAGCGGTAGTAGTATCTTGGCACGATATGATGGTATTATGTTGGCTGTATATAGCGGTAGTAGTATCTTGGCACGATATGATGGTATTATATGGTGTATATAGCGGTAGTATCTTGGCACGATATGATGGTATTATGTGGGCTGCTATGATAAAGGCAAATGTCTAACAGAAAGATCTGGTCCCCTCTCTCTATATATATTACTGGTTCTCTCTCTTTGTATTACTGGTCCTCTCTCTCTCTCTCTCACACACACTTTCTCTCTTTATTACTGGTCCTCTCTCTCTCTCTCTCTCTCTCTCTCTCTCTCTCTCTCTCTGTATTACTGGTCCTCTCTCTCTCTCTCTCTCTGTATTACTGGTCCTCTCTCTCTCTCTCTCTCTCTCTCTCTCTGTATTACTGGTCCCCTCTCTCTCTCGCTCTCTGTATTACTGGTCCTCTCTCTCTCTCTCTCGCTCTCTGTATTACTGGTCCTCTCTCTCTCTCTCTCTCTCTCTCTCTGTATTACTGGTCCTCTCTCTCTCTCTCGCTCTCTATTACTGGTCCTCTCTCTCTCTCTCTCTCTCGCTCTCTGTATTACTGGTCCTCTCTCTCTCTCTCTCTCTCTCTCCCTGTATTACTGGTCCCCTCTCTCTCTCGCTCTCTGTATTACTGGTCCTCTCTTTCTCTCTCTCTCTCTCTCTGTATTACTGGTCCTCTCTCTCTCTCGCTCTCTGTATTACTGGTCCTCTCTCTCTCTCTGTATTACTGGTCCTCTCTCTCTCTCTCTGTATTACTGGTCCTCTCTCTCTCTCTCTGTGTATTACTGGTCCCCCCTCTCTCTCTCTCTCTCTGTATTACTGGTCCCCTCTCTCTCTCGCTCTCTGTATTACTGGTCCTCTCTCTCTCTCTGTATTACTGGTCCTCTCTCTCTGTGTATTACTGGTCCCCTCTCTCTCTCTCTCTCTCTCTCTCTCTCTCACTGGTCCTCTCTCTCTCTCTCTCTCTCTCTCTCTCTCTCTCTCTCTGTATTACTTGTCCCCTCTCTCTCTCTCTCTCTCACTGGTCCTCTCTCTCTCTCTCACTTTCTCTGTATTACTGGTCCTCTCTCTCTCTCTCTCTCTATCTCTCTCTGTATTACTGGTCCTCTCTCTCTCTGTATTACTGGTCCTCTCTCTCTCTCTGTATTACTGGTCCTCTCTCTCTCTCTCTCTCTGTATTACTGGTCCCCTCTCTCTCTCTCTCTCTCTCTCTCTCTCTCTCTGTATGACTGGTCCTCTCTCTCTCTGTATGACTGGTCCCCCCTCTCTCTCTCTCTCTCTCTCTCTCTCTCTCTGTATTACTGGTCCTCTCTCTCTCTCTCTCTCTCTCTCTCTCTGTATTACTGGTCCTCTCTCTCTCTCTCTCTCTCTCTCTCTCTGTATTACTGGTCCTCTCTCTCTCTCTCTCTCTCTCTCTCTCTCTCTCTGTATTACTGGTCCCCTCTCTCTCGCTCTCTGTATTACTGGTCCTCTCTCTCTCTCTCTCTCTCTCTCTCTCTCTCTGTATTACTGGTCCTCTCTCTCTCTCTCTCTCTCTCTCTCTCTCTCTCTGTATTACTGGTCCCCTCTCTCTCGCTCTCTGTATTACTGGTCCTCTCTCTCTCTCTCTCTCTCTCTCTCTCTCTCTGTATTACTGGCCCCCTCTCTCTCTCTCTCTCTGTGTATTACTGGTCCTCTCTCTCTCTCTCTCTCTCTCTCTCTCTCTCTCTCTCTCTGTATTACTGGTCCCCTCTCTCTCTCGCTCTCTGTATTACTGGTCCTCTCTCTCTCTCTCTCTGTGTATTACTGGTCCTCTCTCTCTCTCTCTCTCTCTCTCTGTATTACTGGTCCCCCCTCTCTCTCTCTCTCTCTCTCTCACTGGTCCTCTCTCTCTCTCTCTCTCTCTCTCACTGGTCCTCTCTCTCTCTCTCTCTCTCTCTCTCTCACTTTCTCTGTATTACTGGTCCTCTCTCTCTCTCTCTCTCTCTGTGTATGACTGGTCCTCTCTCTCTCTCTCTCTCTCTCTCACTTTCTCTGTATTACTGGTCCTCTCTCTCTCTCTCTCTGTATTACTGGTCCTCTCTCTCTCTGTATGACTGGTCCTCTCCCTCTCTGTATGACTGGTCCGCTCTCTCTCTCTATCTCTCTCTCTCTCTCTCTGTATTACTGGTCCTCTCTCTCTCTGTATGACTGGTCCCCTCTCTCTCTCTCTCTCTCTCTCTCTCTGTATTACTGGTCCTCTCTCTCTCTCTGTATGACTGGTCCTCTCTCTCTCTCTCTCTCTCTCTGTATCAGGTGTGTGAGGCGAAGACTGGTGATCACCGCCTGGTTACTCATTTACACTCGGCAGACCTGACCTATTACACTGGTATTGCATGAGAATATCAAACATGGGAGCGGAGGAGGCTGAGAATACAGGAGGACAGGGAGGGACTCCGACTCCTCATATAAATCCTCACCTCTCTGTTTGTTCTTTCAATTGCGCCCGTTTCACTGTGTCACGTCAGTAGATTCAATGTTAATGTCCACAAATCCCTGTCTGTGTATTTTTTTTTTTTTAAAAAAGGAAAAAAAGGTTCCATTTATATCTGCATTTTTTATTTTTTAAAATATTGTAAGCCAGTGAAAAACGGATCCTGCAGTATGGCACACAACAGCAGCCATTTTTTGCATCTTTTTTCCCTTATAGGGGTGGGTTCATTCTTTCGGCGGTTAGCGGAATACGGCGGCCCATAGAATGGTGTCTGTGGAGCTGGCGGAAAGGCGCGTGGCCGTGCGCGCGGACAGACAGCGGAATTCCGCGGACATTATCTGCGAGAATTCCTCAGTATGAACCCACCCTTAAACAGCGAAATTGCAGTGTGAACCTAGCCTTACTTATAATAAAGGATTTCCCTGCTGATCCCCATTGTGCTGATCCTTTTCCTTCCTGAATCTGGTCCTATTGCCAATCATGTAGCATTCTCTCTGAGCAGTCATGTGACATAGTCATGTGATTCCCTGCTGTGTCTGCATGGACATGACTTCACAGTTAGTGAGAATACGACAAGCAGTTTAGCCATTTTTTTCCCCAGTGATTTCTCTAAAACTTAAATTTAATAAATTAAAATTTAAAGATATTCTTGGAGTTTTAAAAATAAACTGCACAATATTACTTGCCTGCCTGATCTGTGGCACTGCCACCAGGCCTCGACTTCCTGGCTCTGTCTTGACACACAGGAAATGCCTGCCCACCCAGTGACTTGCCTCCTCCAGTGATTGGCTGCAGCGGTGACTCACCTCCTCCAGTGATTGGCTGCAGCGGTGACTCACCTCCTCCAGTGATTGGCTGCAGCGGTGACTCGCCTCCTCCAGTGATTGGCTGCAGCGGTGACTCGCCTCCTCCAGTGATTGGCTGCAGCGGTGACTCACCTCCTCCAGTGATTGGCTGCAGCGGTGACTCTCCTCCTCCAGTGATTGGCTGCAGCGGTGACTCTCCTCCTCCAGTGATTGGCTGCAGCGGTGATATATTACCTCCAGTGATTGGCTGCAGCGGTGATATATTACCGCCAGTGATTGGCTGCAGCGGTGACTCACCTCCAGTGATTGGCTGCAGCGGTGACTCACCTCCTCCATTGATTGGCTGCATCGGTGATATATTTCCTCCAGTGATTGGCTGCAGGGGTGATTCGCCTCCTTCAGTGATTGGCTGCAGCGGTGACTCGCCTCCTCCAGTGATTGGCTGCAGGGGTGACTCGCCTCCTCCAGTGATTAGCTGCAGTGGTGACTCTCCTCCTCCAGTGATTGGCTGCAGCGGTGACTCTCCTCCTCTAGTGATTGGCTGCAGCGGTGACTCGCCTCCTCCAGTGATTGGCTGCAGCGGTGACTCTCCTCCTCCAGTGATTGGCTGCAGCGGTGACTCTCCTCCTCCAGTGATTGGCTGCAGCGGTGACTCTCCTCTTCGAGTGATTGGCTGCAGCGGTGATATATTACCTCCAGTGATTGGCTGCAGCGGTGATATATTACCTCCAGTGATTGGCTGCAGCGGTGACTCACCTCCAGTGATTGGCTGCAGCGGTGACTCACCTCCTCCATTGATTGGCTGCAGCGGTGATATATTTCCTCCAGTGATTGGCTGCAGGGGTGATTCGCCTCCTTCAGTGATTGGCTGCAGCGGTGACTCGCCTCCTCCAGTGATTGGCTGCAGCGGTGACTCGCCTCCTCCAGTGATTGGCTGCAGCGGTGACTCTCCTCCTCCAGTGATTGGCTGCAGCGGTGACTCTCCTCCTCTAGTGATTGGCTGCAGCGGTGACTCGCCTCCTCCAGTGATTGGCTGCAGCGGGGACTCTCCTCCTCCAGTGATTGGCTGTAGCGGTGACTCTCCTCATCCAGTGATTGGCTGCAGTGGTGACTCTCCTCCTCCAGTGATTGGCTGCAGTGGTGACTCTCCTCCTCCAGTGATTGTCACTTATCTTGTATCCCAGATTACCAGAATTCCCAGACTTGATAATAAATTAATGGAATTTCCCTCTTTGTACGTTAAGTTGTTCTGCATATTGCGCCATCAGAGTGTTTTTATTCTGCCCCTTTAGGGCCGGTGTGTTCCAGCCAGTCGGTGAGCGCTCCCCGGGGGGCGTTCCGTGTGTATCTAATGTTTTGGTGCTTGGTGTGTACATAGATTGGGGTCCTGACCTCACTCCTCCCCGGGGGGCGTTCCGTGTGTCTCTCATGTTTTGGTGCTTGGTGTGTACATAGATTGGGGTCCTGACCTCACTCCTCCCCGGGGGGCGTTCCGTGTGTCTCTCATGTTTTGGTGCTCGCTGTTTACATAGATTGGGGTCCTGACCTCACTCCTCCCTGTTCTCTCCCGCAGGCACCGCGGCTGGCTGGCTCGCCGCCTCTGTTACGTGCTGTTTGTCCAAGAGCGAGATGTCACCAAGAGCATGTTCTGCAGGAACATGGCGGAGACGGTGCTGAACCAGAGCAGGTCAGGAAGGGGGCGCTGTTATATATATATATATGTATCTAGCAGATCAGTAGGGATCTGAACGCTGATCCTGAAAAACATCTACATTGTGCCCCAGAATGAATGGAGCGCCCCACACCGCTCGGTCAGGACTCCAGTCATTCTCCATGGGGCACCCCCACATTCCTTGTCTTCTATACATTCCCTTATATCCCATCACTTCTCTTCATTCTCGGTTGATGTTTTTATAGGGTATTAAAAGCCATTGAAGAAGTGGCGGCTGAGAACAGTCCGACAGGAACCGCAGACCCAAAGTCCACCAACAAGGTGAAGAGAAAAGCCAAGAAAAGTCTGCAGGAAATGGTGGCCAGCATATCGCCAACCATGATCCGGTGAGCCTGACCCCATTATGGTCTATGCTCCTATCACCTCCGCTGCCTCTTCTAGCCTGCCCTTTGTTATCAGTGTAACGTCTGCTGTATTGCATTGTAGGAGCAGTAATGTTGGTCTCCGGCAGTCAATCAGTTAATGTTAATAACCATAGCAGGCATTGGAAGGTTTAAAGGGGTTTCCCACCAACAACTCTCATCTCTGCAGGTGCCAGTATTGTTCTAATAATGTAACTTTGCGGTCATAGAGATAAGTGTACCGAAGAGATAGAGAGGACTGTGCAGCTGTAACTGTATGACCACACAGTTCTCTCTATGATCATAGAGGTTTGGATAATAAGGGGAAGGGGACTGTGCAGCTGTTACTATATGGTCACACAGTTCTTTATGATCATAGAGATGAGTGCAGGGAAGAGTTAGAGAGGACTGTGCAGCTGTAACTGTATGACCACACAGTTCTCTCTCTAATTAGAGATGAGAGCAGGGAGGGGATAGAGAGGACTGTGCAGCTGTAACTGTATGACCACACAGTTCTCTCTACAATTAGAGATGAGAGGGGATAGAGAGGGGATAGGGAGGGGATAGAGAGGACTGTGCAGCTGTAACTGTATCACCACACAGTTCTCTCTAGGATCATAGAGATGAGTGCAGGGAGGGGATAGAGAGGACTGTGCAGCTGTAACTGTATCACCACACAGTTCTCTCTAGGATCATAGAGATGAGTGCAGGGAGGGGATAGAGGGGACTGTGCAGCTGTTACTATATGGTCACACAGTTCTCTATGATCATAGAGATGAGTGCAGGGAGGGGATAGAGGGGACTGTGCAGCTGTTACTATATGGTCACACAGTTCTCTATGATCATAGAGATGAGTGCAGGGAGGGCATAAAGAGGACTGTGCAGCTGGAGACACTGAATGAGAAGCTGCATCTTCATCCCCCTCCTCTCCCCCCTTACACGTTGTGGCGGTCAGATCAGTCGGTGTCTTACATGGTTATGCTCCTCTTTTCTTCCTTTCTACAGACTGACTGGCTGGGTTCTCCTGAAACTCTTCAATGGCTTCTTCTGGAATATTCAGATTCACAAGGGTCAGATGGAGATGGTGAAGAAGGCGGCCAGCGAGGTATTTGTAGATGTAACAATATATCCGGACGCTCCTGTCAGTGTGTCGCCATATTGGCCGTGACAGAAACATGATGAGCTGTGATGTATCCCGTGTCAGCCTCGCTGATCATGTGACTGACCCCGCTGCTTCTCCTCTTCCTGTAGATGAAGGCTCCTCTCGTCTTCCTTCCCGTTCACAAGTCTCACATCGATTACCTGCTGATCACCTTCATCTTGTTCTGCCATAACATCAAAGCCCCGCACATCGCTGCCGGCAACAACCTCAACATCCCCATATTCAGGTGAGTAGCGGTTATAGGTAAAGAATCTGCCCCCTATGGATGTCAGTGATCACCCTATACTCACCCTCATTATCAGACCTGCCCCCTATAGATGTCAGTGATCGCCCTATACTCACCCTCATTATCAGACCTGCCCCCTATAGATGTCAGTGATCGCCCTATACTCACCCTCACTATCCAATCCTGTCCCCTATAGATGTCAGTGATCGCCCTATACTCACCCTCACTATCCAATCCTGTCCCCTATAGATGTCAGTGATTGCCCTATACTCACCCTCATTATCAGGACCTGCCCCCTATAGATGTCAGTGGTCGCCCTATACTCACCCTCATTATCCAATCCTGTCCCCTATAGATGTCAGTGATCGCCCTATACTCACCCTCATTATCAGACCTGCCCCCTATAGATGTCAGTGATCGCCCTATACTCACCCTCATTATCAGACCTGCCCCCTATAGATGTCAGTGATCGCCCTATACTCACCCTCATTATCAGACCTGCCTCCTGTAGATGTCAGTGATCGCCCTATACTCGCCCTCATTATCAGGACCTGTCCCCTATAGGGGTCAGTGGTCGCCCTATACTCCCCCTCATTATTGGGACCTGTTCCCTGTAGATGTCAGTGATCGCCCTATACTCACCCTCATTATCAGAACCTGCCCCCAATAGATGTCAGTGATCGCCCTATACTCGCCCTCATTATCAGGACCTGTCCCCTATAGATGTCAGTGATCGCCCTATACTCACCCTCATTATCAGAACCTGCCCCCTATAGATGTCAGTGGTCGCCCTATACTCCCCCTTATTATTGGGACCTGTCCCCTGTAGATGTCAGTGATGTCACTCTAACCCCCCCCCCCCCTCATTATCGGACCTGACCCCTATAGATGTCACTGATCGCCCTATACTCGCCCTTATCATCAGGATCTGTCCCCTATAGATGTCAGTGACCGCCCTATATTCTCCCTCATTATTGGGACCTGTTCCCTGTAGATGTCAGTGATCGCCCTATACTCGTCCTCATTATCAGGATCTGTCCCCTATAGATGTCAGTGGTCGCCCTATATTCCCCCTCATTATTGGGACCTGTTCCCTGTAGATGTCAATGATCGCCCTATACTCCTCCTCATTATCAGGATCTGTCCCCTATAGATGTCAGTGATCGCCCTATACTCACCCTTATTATCAGTGATCCCCCTATACTTGACCCCATTATTGCAGCCTGTCCCCTGTAGACGTCATTGATCGCCCTATACTCCTTCTCATTGTTGCTGGGTCTATGCTGGGTGTCAGTCTGCACTGCTCTGGTGTTCTGTTCATGAATCAGGGAGCTCAGGCTGAACAAGCTGTGAGCCATGCCCACATAGTGCTATATAGTCACTGTAATAGAGGAGGAGTATAGATGGTCAGATACACATGATGGGGGAGGATGTAGCAGAGCTGGAGCTGTGACCTGGGGTCAGATGAGAATACACAGAGTCCGGGTCATTGTCCTGGTGTAATAATACAAGGTGACCCGGCTCCCTCTGAGCTGTGGATGATGAAACCTGAGGGTTATCCCGGGATGACTACCCCCAGCGGCCGCCCACCCCCTCTCACCGCTATTCTGCTCACTTGGCAGCACCTTGATTCACTTGTTGGGCGGATTCTTCATCCGACGAAAAATGGACGAGACCCCAGATGGCAAGAAGGACGTCCTGTACCGCTCCCTGCTGCACGGGGTACGTGCCGGATCGGGTTCCCTCCATTATCTATGGGGATATTAATAGGCTGAGCACAGTACATGGCCGGCGGAGACCGAAAGTATCACACATCATAAGCTTAGATACATCTTCTCTTGGGTACATTCAGCTGTCTGCATGGTATTGCACATGATAGGCTCAGATAGAGGGGCTCAGCAGCACAGTATAACACATGATTGGTTTGGATACAGTAGCACAGTATCACACATGATTGGTTTAGATACATCACCTCAGTGAGATAGTATCACACATGGGCTTAGATGCAGTATCACACATGATTGGTTTAGATACTCCACCTCAGTGGCACGGTATCACACAAAGCTTAGATACAGTATCCCAGTATCACACATGATTGGTTTAGATACTCCACCTCAGTGGCACAGTATTGCACATAGGCTTGGATGCAGTAGCACAGTATCATGCATGATTGGTTTAGATACACTACCTCAGCAGCACAGTATCACACATGGATGTAGTTACAGTATCATACATGATTGGTTTAGATACACTACCTCAGCAGCACAGTATCACACATGGATGTAGTTACAGTATCATGCATGATTGGTTTAGATACACTACCTCAGCAGCACAGTATCACACATGGATGTAGTTACAGTATCATACATGATTGGTTTAGATACACTACCTCAGCAGCACAGTATCACACATGGATGTAGTTACAGTATCATACATGATTGGTTTAGTTGCACCACCTTAGCAGACAGTATCTAACATGAAAAACTTAGATACAGCAACTACCTAGTGTGCTGCCGGTGTCCGACTTGACGGGTTTAGATACAATGGCTCAGCAGACATGCTTAGAAACACTGACTAGGCCGTATCACCCATGATTAGACTTAGCTACAGTGACGCAGCAGGTAGTATCAAACAAGGCTTAGATACATCACCTACTGAGTGTTTTGCAGCTGATATAAAAGTATCACACATGATGAACTTAGATACACCAGTTTGTATCACACATGATTGATTTGGATACAGCAGACTGTATCATACCTGGTAGCCATAGATACACCAGCTTAGTGGCTTCCAGTCCATGTCTTTAGCAGGGACTTCTTCAGTCCTGATCTTGCAGCACCCCCTGGTGGTGAGTTCCATATTGCACACAGGGTTTCTGCTGGTGACCCCTGAACCCCCCCCCCCCCCCCGGCCTGTGTTAACCCCGCGCTGTCTGTATCCTGCAGTATATAGAGCAGCTCCTATGTCAGCATCAGTTCCTGGAGATCTTCCTGGAGGGGACGCGCTCGCGGAGCGGGAAGACGTCGTGCGGCAGAGCCGGCCTGCTCTCCGTCATTGTGGACACCCTGTGCAGCAGCTCCGTCCCCGATGTCCTCATCATCCCGGTGGGGATTTCCTACGATCGCATCATAGAGGGACATTATAACAGCGAGCAGATGGTGAGTGTCGGGGCTTCTCCCACCTCCATCGGGGTCACAGCTCTGATCCACGAAGGTGACCCCCAAACTTTTATCTCCTAAGGGCAAGCCCAAGAAAGACGAGTCTCTCTGGGGCATCGCTAAGGGGGTCCTCCGAATGCTGCGGAAGAACTATGGCTGCGTGCGGGTTGACTTTGCTCAACCCTTCTCCCTTAAAGTAAGTGAACCCCTCCTATGTTAGTGTCATGGCCGCCCTGTCACTCAACTCTCCGAGATGGAACTAGGAAAAGTTTAATAAAGTTTTCAACTTTTTAAAAGTTTCTGTTCACAATTTCTGCAGGAATATCTGGAGAGTCAGCGACAAAAGCCGCCGCCCGCCCCCTTGTGTCTGGAGCAGGCGCTGCTGCCGGCCATCCTCTCCTCCAGGTGGGATCATGTTTTTTTCCCCCCAGTTCATCAATGTATTATATTGTTTACTGCGCTTATAATAATCACAAAGCACGTGCAGTGGGTGTGGCTTACTGGGAGGGGTGTGGCTTACTGGGAGGGGTGTGGCCTGACAATTTTAGTCAGATTTATTAATGTTAAAGGCACAAAATGCTGCATGAAATGTCAGTCTCAGTATATATACCCAATGTTTCCAGTCACTGACAGTAAGCCGGGATTTAAACAAATAGTAAAACATTGAAACACATACAGTAGTCTGGTAAGATGCAGATCTCCTCCTTAGGACCAGTTCACACTGAGTAAATTCGTTGCTCTCCTCTGCTTCAATTAATTGACATGTCAATTCTTTGAGGGGAGGCACGCGAGCCCTCCCATAGAGACGCCGTTTGACACTGAGGCAGGTGGAATTCCGCCGAATTTTCTCAGTGTGAACTGATCCTTAAGCAGCAACTTATATACAAAGGTCAGGAGCTTTACGTTTCTTTCTTTACAGTAAAATGTCAACATCTGGGACTTTGACTTTGAGCAGTACTTTTATTTTTATTTTTCTTACTTTTGTGTTTTCCTGATTTTAGACCGACTGACGCTGTGACAGAGAGCGTGGTGAGCGCCACCCCCGACCTGCGGGCAGACAGCCCCATCCGGAGGCAGATCATCACCAACCTGGCCAACCATGTCCTGTTCAGTAAGTAAGGAGGACAACATTGGAGTGTACTAAGAACCTTCTGCTGTTACTGGAAGAAAGCAGCTATGTTATCTTCTATAAACATCAGGTGGTTGTTATGCTGGGGTCATGGCTCCAGGGTGCCTGAGGTCACACAGCAGTGTATGGGAAGCATTGACTCCTGGGTATCGGGGTCACACAGCAGTGTATGGGAAGCATTGACTCCTGGGTAGTGGGGTCACACAGTAGCAGGGCCGCCATCAGGGCAGTATTGACGGAAGTGCTGTAAGGGGCCCGGGCTCTCTGACTCACAGAGGGGGGCCCGGCAGCTGCCAGGACACTGCATTGCTTAGTGAGAAGAACGGACTTTTACAGACCTGTTCTTCTGACTAAGCTGCAGCCTGGGGGTCCTGCTCCCTCCCCTGTGCTGTGTGGAGATGTTACCGGGGCCCTCACCCTCCTGGCTTTCACAGACTCCTTCCTGCCCCGTGCAGATGAGGAGGGGGAGGGGCGGGAGAGCTGGTGCCGGTGAGAAGGAGGAGGACAGAGGAGCTGCAGGTGCTGGGAAGATGTAAGGAGCTTCCTAATGAAATGTAAGTGCCTGTTTGTATGTTTGGGAGTGTGTGTGAGAGTGAATGAATGTGTGTATGCATGTGTGAGAGTGAATGTGTGTGTATGTATGTATGTGTGAGAGTGAATATGTGTGAGAGTGAATAATTGTGTGTGTGTATGTGTGAGAGTGAGTGAATAAATGTGTGTGAGAGTGAATGTGTGTATCTGAAAAGTGCGCTCTGACCTGCAGAGGGAGCTGTAGCACTACGGGCAAGCTGCTCTTCCTGCAGGTCAGGGCACCCGCTGCTGGGCCGTTCGCCTGCCGCCCCCAGGAGACCAGAACTGCTGCGCGCCCCCATCACCTCATCCCGCGGAGTAATTCATGGGAAGGCTCCTCAGTGTCATGTGACACATGACAGGACGCTTGTTTGCTGACAGGGATGCTGCAGCTGTTGGTGCTGCCTAATTCAAACATGGTGGCCAGGTGAGCGTGTCCTGTGAGTCCAGCAGGCACTGTGTCGCACAAGCTGGGATCATGCTCCCCCAATGTCACCCACACTGGTGATGTCTCCTCCCCGACTCCCGTACACTGAAGAGGTCAGAAGTGAGAGACACCTGAGAGGAACATGTGCTGGGCCAGTGTAGCAGAGCTGAGTTAGTAGACATGCTGGGAGCTGGAGGACTGTCATGTAGTGTCAGAGAGGGTTCTCCCATTCTGTGTGTATCCAGCTGGTGCAACACTACAACTTCCAGCATGCACTGACAGCCTGTGACAACACTACAACTCCCAGCATGTACTGACAGTACATGCTAGGATTTGAAGTGTTGTCACAGGCTGTCAGTACATGCTGGGAGTTGTAGTGTTGTCACAGGTTGTCAGTACATGCTGGGAGTTGTAGTGTTGTTGCACGTTAGCTGTCAGCCTGTGACAACACTACAACTCCCAGCATGTACTGACAGCTAACCTGCGACTACACTACAACTCCCAGCATGTACTGACAGCTAACCTGCGACTACACAGTGTATGGGAAGCGTTGACTCCTGGGTATTGGGGTCACACAGTAGTGTATGGGAAGCATTGACTCCTGGATATCCATATCTGAGGTCACACAGTAGTGTATGGGAAGCATTGACTCCTGGGTATTGGGGTCACACAGTAGTGTATGGGAAGCATTGACTCCTGGGTATTGGGGTCACACAGCAGTTTATGGGAAGCATTGACTCCTGGGTATTGGGGTCACACAGCAGTGTATGGGAAGCATTGACTCCTGGGTATTGGGGTCACACAGTAGTGTATTGGATGCATTGACTCCTCGGTATTGGGGTAACACAGCAGTGTATGGGAAGCATTGACTCCTGGGTATTGGGGTCACACTGTAGTGTATGGGAAGCATTGACTCCTGGGAATTGGGGTCACACAGCAGTGTATGGGAAGCATTGACTCCTGGGTATTGAGGTCACACTGTAGTGTATGGGAAGCATTGACTGCTGGGTATTGGGGTCACACAGTAGTGTATGGGAAGCATTGACTCCTGGGAATTGGGGTCACACAGTAGTGTATGGGAAGCATTGACTCCTGGGTATTGGGGTCACACAGCAGTTTATGGGAAGCATTGACTCCTGGGTGATGCGTGATCTTGCCGCTCAGGAGTCTTGACCCTCTTAGGCTTTGGCTGAGGATTCTGGGGGACCTTCTCACCTCTTTGACGTTCCTCCTGCAGCCGCGGACCAGTGCTGTGCCGTCATGTCTACCCACATTGTGGCCTGCCTGCTCTTATACCGCTATCGGGAGGTGAGTCCTGCTCGCTCTTCATGCTCCTCCATCTTTGTGTCCTCGCTCCTGACCATTGGCCGCCATGTCTCTAGGGGGTGAGCCTCTCGCTGCTGGTGGAAGACTTCTTCTCCATGAAGGAGGAGGTCCTGGCCCGGGACTTTGACCTGGGATTTTCTGGCAGCTGCGAGGACGTGGTCATGCACGCCATCCACCTTCTGGGGAACTCCGTGGTCATCACCCACTCCGGACCCAGCAACGAGTTCTTCATTGCCCCCAACACCAACATCCCGGCCGTGTTTGAGCTCAGCTTCTACAGTAATGGAGTCCTTCATGTCTACATCACGGAGGCCATTGTGGGTGAGTCTCCCTGGCCGTGATGGAGGACGGCCCCTACCACTGTATGAATTACATTCACTTATAACTTAGAGGAACGAGTCTCCTCCAGAGCAGCACTCACTGTTGAGTCTGTGCTTAAAGGGGTACTCCAACAACATATTTTTGTTCTTTCAAATCCACTGGTTTAGAAAGCTACAGATTTGTAAATTAATTCTATTTAAAATTCTCCAGTCTTCCAGTACTTATCAGCTGCTGTATGTCCTGCAGGATGTAGTGTATTCTCTCCAGTCTGACACAGTGCTCTCTGCTGCCACCTCTGTCCATGTCAGGAACTGTCCAGAGCAGCAGCAAATCCCCATAGAAAACCTCTCCTGCTCTGGACAGTTCCTGACATGGACAGAGGTGGCAGCAGAGAGCACTGTGTCATACTGGAAAGAATACACCACTTCATGCAGGACATTCAGCAGCTGATAAGTACTGGAAGACTGGAGATTTTTAAAGTAATTTACAAATCTGTATAACTTTCTTATACCAGTTTATTTGGAAGAAAAATATTTTCGCCAGAGTGCCCCTTTAAAGACCTGTTTGCTCGGAAGGTTTGATCAGATAGCCGCCTAGATGCTGCGGTCACTATAGGCTGTGGCATCTAAGGGGTAAAACTTGGGTTCCTCACAGTACAGGATTGGGCGGGGTCCTCCCTTAGGTCCATGATCTTTAATAATGATTTGTGCTTTTTAGCCGGCGCTCTGCATGTGGAGCTGAGCAGAAGGGCGACGGACGGGACGTTAGGAACCACTGAGGAAATGGTCAGCCAGGAGAGACTGCTCCGCACCGCCGCTGCCTTGTGTTACCTGCTCTCCAATGAAGGAACCATTGCTCTGGTAAGGTGAGAGGTGCCGGAGCTGCGTTACATGAAGGTTCATGTGTAATGTGCGCCTGCAGTCACCGACTACCTGCTGGCGATGGTCCTGGACATTAGGAATAGTGATATGTAATGTGCTCCTGCAGTCACTGACTACCTGCTGGTGATGGTCCTGGACATTAGGAATAGTGATATGTAATGTGTTTCTGGGGTCACTGACTACCTGCTGGTGATGGTCCTGGACTATAGGAATAGTAATGTGTTTCTGGGGTCACTGACTACCTGCTGGTGATGGTCCTGGACATTAGGAATAGTAATGTGTTTCTGGGGTCACTGACTACCTGCTGGTGATGGTCCTGGACATTAGGAATAGTGATATGTAATGTGTTTCTGGGGTCACTGACTACCTGCTGGTGATGGTCCTGGACTATAGGAATAGTAATGTGTTTCTGGGGTCACTGACTACCTGCTGGTGATGGTCCTGGACATTACATATCGCTATTCCTAATGTCCAGGACCATCACCAGCAGGTAGTCGGTGACCCCAGAAACACATTACTATTCCTATAGTCCAGGACCATCACCAGCAGGTAGTCGGTGACCCCAGGAACACATTACACATCACTATTCCTAATGTGTTTCTGGGGGTAATTGACTACCTGCTGGTGATGGTCCTGGACATTAGGTGTAGTAATGTGTTTCTGGGGTCACTGACTACCTGCTGGTGATGGTCCTGGACATTAGGAATAGTGATGTGTGTAATGTGTTTCTGGGGTCACTGACTACCTGCTGGTGATGGTCCTGGACTATAGGAATAGTGATATGTAATGTGTTTCTGGGGTCACTGACTACCTGCTGGTGATGGTCCTGGACATTAGGAATAGTGATGTTTAATGTGTTTCTGGGGTCACCGACTACCTGCTGTTGATGGTCCTGGACATTAGGAATAGTGATATGTAATGTGTTTCTGGGGTCACTGACTGCCTGCTGGTGATGGTCCTGGACATTAGGAATAGTAATGTGTAACATATTCATGGGGTCACTGACTAATGCCTCACCCAGTGCCCCAATAATATTGCTATACAATGGTCCAATATTAGTGCCCATGTGCAGGGATCAGATAATGCCACCACGTGGTAACCAAATAATACTACCATGCAGTGGTATAGTACCGCCACACAGTGCCCTAGTAACATCGCCATCCAGTGGTCAGATACAACCAGCATATGGTGCTCATGTAGTCGTCTAATATTACTGCCAAGTAGTGCCCATGTAACGGTGCCTTACAGTGATCATAATACTGCCACCTAGTGCTGAAGTCTAGTACTGTATCAGGTGATGTGGAGGAGGGGAGGCGGATGTCCTTCTTACTGATGTCTCTGTCTTTCAGCCCTGTCAGATGTTTTACCAGGTGTGCCACGAGGCGGTGCAGCGGCTGATCACGTACGGGGTGCTCCTGGTGGCGGAGGTAACCGCTGTGTGTCCTGCTTTATAGTTTTATACATTATTCACTCTCCTACCCACTGCCCTTCATCACCCAGATCCCCATCATATCCTTTACTCCAGTCACATCCGGAGCTGCACTCCCTGCTCTGCTAGGTTCCTGTTTGCTCTCAGGATTCACTGTCTGTGTATAGGACGTTCTGTATTGCATTGTGGGAGATGTAGTGCACAGACCTGTCAGTATGCAGCAGTTAGGGGTTAGTAGGAGTGTGAAGAGCGCAGCTTTGGATGTGAATGGAGTATCGGACGTGATCTTATACATAGTGGTTATATGTCTGGATGTTGTGGGGAGCTGGACTGGACTTGGGTTTATTTTTATTTCCCTTGAAATCGAAGGAAGATCAGGAGGACGGGAGCCCGAACCTGACAGAGACCACCTGGGGTAACAAGATGGCGGAGCATGTGCGCTGGCGGAGCGACGAGGAGGACGAAGACAGCGATTTCGGAGAGGAGCAAAGAGACCGATATCTGAAGGTACAAAAACATAGCTATCTTATTAAAGAGGGTCCCGAGTCACAGGATAGGGGATCATGGGAGTCCGGCTACTGGGATATTGGGGGGGGGGGGGCACTCTAATAATGGGTCTCCGGCTACTGGGATCAGTGGGGGACAGTCTAATAATGGGGTGCGGCTACTGGGATAGGGGGAACAGTCTGATCATGAGGGTCCAGCTACTGGGATTGGGGAGAACTTTCTGATCATGGGGGTCCAAGTACTGGGATAGGGGGAACAGTCTGATCATGGGGGGTCCAGCTACTGGGATTGGGGAGAACTTTCTGATCATGGGGGTCCAAGTACTGGGATAGGGGGAACAGTCTGATCATGGGGGTCCAGCTACTGGGATTGGGGAGAACTTTCTGATCATGGGGGTCCAAGTACTGGGATAGGGGGAACAGTCTGATCATGGGGGTCGAGCTACTGGGATTGGGGAGAACTTTCTGATCATGGGGGTCCGGTTACTGGGATAGGGGAGAACTTTCTGATCATGGGGGTCCAGCTACTGGGATAGGGGAGATATGTGGGATACTGGCCTAGGGGATAATTTATTTGCCACAACCCCCTCTAGTCTTCCCCTCTCTCTACTAGTCACTCCGGATTCCCACATCAGTTCCATGAAGTGTCAGTAGTTCCGTCCTGTACAGTAATACACCTGGTGTCTTGTCTGATGCAGGTGAGCCCAGCGCAGGAGCACCGCAGCTTCATCACCTTCCTGCAGAGACTGCTGGGGCCCACCCTGGAGGCTTACAGCTCAGCCGCCTCCTTCATCCATAACTTCTCCGGAGCCGTCACAGAGCGAGAGTTCACCCAGAACCTGCACAAGTACCTGCTCACCAGGACTGAGAGGAAAGTCGCCGTCTACAGTGAGTGTCTGATGGTGGGATGCAATGCAGTGGGCTGTGCTGTAGATGGCGCTGCAGGCCTGGGTGTGATGTGTGAGATGTATTTCCTCCTGCAATGTCTTTGTGTATGGATGAAGCCATCAGCCATGTACAAATAACATGTTACAATGCAAAAGGAAACCCGAAATGCAAAGCAGGATGGCCACAAATTTCACTAAGATTTACAAATCTGCCTTGAGAAATAGTTAATCTTGTATTCCCCTCCAGCCCGTCCTCTGTGTTGGTTGGGTTGTAGGTTGTGTATTATGACAGTAGCAGGGATGTGATTTCTGTAGCTGGTTGTTTTTTTTCTGTAGTATCAGAGGAGGACACCAGAGGGCAGTGTGGGAGCAGTTTATGATTTGCAAAAAAATCTCAGAAATAGCTTCTCTTCTTCTTCTCACCTCTGCAGCTCTTGTCTTATTATTACATGTCTAGTTGTGTAAGGGCCCAAATTCTATGGGGATTTGCTGCTGCTCTGGACAGTTCCTGACATGGACAGAGGTGGCAGCAGAGAGCACTGTGTCAGACTGGAGAGAATACACCACTTCCTGCAGGACGAACAGCAGCTCATTTGAAAACCATTTTTTTTATTTTGGTTGAACACTGCGAGCGTGCCCCATCCCCCTTAGTAGGGGTAAGTGCAGTGTCTCAAGCTAGTGTGGTGTCCCACCATGGGTGTTGATATTGGTTACACCCTTCATAAAAGCCTTTACTTTTTGAGTGTAAGTGGTGATGTAGTAGTACCAGAGTTTTGCCCAAGATGTCATTGTTGCAAGTGTGTATATTCAGTTACTGTATTACACAGCTGTTTTACTTAAGGGGTTATTGTTTGTTTGTATATCACATGGATCCGTAAGCCAATGAGCGTTCTTTCCTCTTCTCACCTATTATCTCTCTCTTTAATTCTCACATACGCACTCCTCATCCACTCACAGCGTACCTTACAGTGGCTGTAGATAGGCAGTCACATGGGTAGCGGAAGTGTAGGGTCTTTCGTCGTTGGATTCTGTAGAGGAAAGACACAAGCCTGAACTGCTGTAGACAGTTGGGCCCTGGCTCCTGCCAGGTCCCCAGTCTAAGTTGTGCAGTCTAGACGTTGACCAGAGGACATGCAGCTAGTTACAGTTTCTTCTCAAGTAACTCTATGCAACACTATACAGTGTTAAACCTTCACTAGAGAGGTCAAGTCAGGGATCATCCTAACCGACGCCGTGGACAAGCAGAGTCAAAGTGCAGGACAGTATCCATAAAGAAAGGAAAGGAACTGATCCGGATGGAGCAAAGTTGCTAGAAGCCTATGAACTCTATCTCCCCATGTTCTCCATACACTAGTTATCTCCATGTTTTTCAGGGAACCCTCAGCATTCTGCTTATCCCAGGTAACAAGGTCTGGGGCTTGTGTCAACCTCTAGGACAGGTCACTCAACACTGTTCGGCAATAGGTGGTGCAAAAACCAAAGAGTCAAAACACAGGCACAAGTATTCTCTCTCTTCTCAAGTATTCTTCCATTTCTACCTCCGAAGTTTCGACAGAGCACAGTACTACATTGGGTTGGGACTCTCTCGACATCCTCATCTCTACTTCTCTGATCCTCTCTTCTACCTCACAGCACGCAACCCAGTCAGCACGGCTGTACCACTCCTCTTACCCTCAATACAGATCTGGATCCTAAAGTGTTAAGTGTCTTATCAAGTGTAAAGTCTTATATCAAGGCAAAGCTGTATTATCTGCTGCCTACCTCAAGTGTCTTCAGAGTAAACAAGATTATATTTATGCTAAAGAGACTCTGTGATTCCTCACCAAGCACCGACACAGTACACACACCTTCCTTGGGTCATCTCCCCTTTCTGTGGGTGGCAGTACCAATAGTCTGGGTGGGTCACTATTCCACTCCGGACCACCGTGATAAGTACCCAAAGGACCCCGCAACAACCCAGCAGGTCACTGTACACAGAACAACAAGGTATAGCCGGCCCATTAAACTAAAAGCAGGTGTGTCACTATACCTGTGTGCCCAACCAGCACTGGCATCACTACACAACATCACTGGGCACGGTTAAGTCTTGGCCAACCACCATAGAACTGATGTCACACCTAACCATCTGGCAAGTGACCGGCCACACCTCCTCCACACGATCGGTACACCACATTAGCAGCTGATATACAAGCAAGTGAATTGTTGTTGTTATTATGATGTTTGTTTTTTTCCTTTGTGATGTTATACTCCTCCTCCTCCTCCATGTTGGGCCGTGGCCCCTCCGGGGTTAATCCCTCTCCTATACCCCCTGACACATTGGATAAAATACATTTTTGTATACATTTTTTCTATTCTCTTTTCCCTTTAGCTGAAAGTGCCACTTTGTGCCTCGCCAGGAACGCAGTGAAGACCTTTGTGGACCTCGGGGTGAGTATTCACTTTCCTCATGTAGCGTTGTATGTAGCGGCAGCGGCCGTCTGTGTGACCTGCAGGGCAGCCATGAATCCCCGGACCGGCGGAGAAGGATTTATTATCCGGGAATTTTAGTAGCTTAGTTGCATTAAAGAGATTGGAGTTTAATTTTTGTATCGCGCCCAACCTGATTTTTTAATCCTGGATAACCCCTTTAAATTGTATGTCATGTAGTATTCATACTGCACTGCATTTGCAATAATACTAATAAATTAAAGGGGTAGTCCGGCAATTTTTTTTCTTTCAAATCAACTGGTGTCAGAAAGTTATATAGATTTGTAATTTACTTCTATTTAAAAATCTCTAGTCTTCCAGTACTTATCAGCTGCTGGATGTCCTGCAGTAGGTGGTGTTTTCCAGTCTGACACATTGCTCTCTGCTGCCACCTCTGACCATGTCAGGAACTGTCCAGAGCAGGTGAGGTTTTCTATGGGGATTTGCTGCTGCTCTGGACAGTTCCTGACAGCAGAGAGCACTGTGTCAGACTGGAGAGAATACACCACTTCCTGCAGGGCATACAGCAGCTGATAAGTACTGGAAGACTGGAGAGAATACACCACTTCCTGCAGGACATACAGCAGCTGATAAGTACTGGAAGACTGGAGATTTATTTATTTTTTGCCGTAGCACCGCATTAAATAACACAAAATTACAGAAGTAAATAAATAAATCAGATAAGTAAATAATCATGTAAATTAAATAGATAAATAATCAATTAAATTATATAAATGAATGAGATAATTAATCAGGTAGATAAATAAATTGTCAGACTAATAAATTAATAAATCGTATAAATTAAATAATGAGATAAGTGATCCGGAAGATAATCAGATAAATTATTAAATGTAATAACTAATCAGATATGTAAATAAGTAACTTTTTTTTGTGTGTTTTTTTTTATTTGTATAATTAATCAGATAAATTAACCCCCCCCCCCCCACACCCTCTCTTTGTGTATATATGTGATTTTATTTGCTACTCCAGGAATCCGTACCTGCCTGTATGATCATATTAACCCCTTACTATCATCCTGAGATTCATCACCATGGAGCATTAATCACATATTTGCTTGTTGCCGCGATACTACTGAAAGGCTAGACTTTTTTTTTTTTCTTTTTTTTCTTTGTTCAGTTCTCTCACCCCCCCTCCAGCTCCTCTCTGTTGCTCTCCCCCCAGCTCCTCTCTGTTGCTCTCCCCCCCAGCTCCTCTCTGTTGCTCTCCCCCCCAGCTCCTCTGTCTCTGTCACCCCCCCCCCTCCAGCTCCTCTCTGACGCTCTCCCCCCCTCTCCAGCTCCTCTCTGTCGCTCTCCCCCCTCTCCAGCTCCTCTGTCGCTCTCCCCCCCACTGCAGCTCCTCTCTGTCGCTCTCCCCCCCACTGCAGCTCCTCTCTGTCGCTCCCCCCTCTAGCTCCTCTCTGTCGCTCCCCCCTCTCCAGCTCCTCTCTGTCGCTCCCCCCCTCTAGCTCCTCTCTGTCGCTCCCCCCCTCCAGCTCCTCTGTGTCGCTCCCCCCCTCTAGCTCCTCTGTGTCGCTCCCCCCCTCCAGCTCCTCTCTGTCGCTCCCCCCTCCAGCTCCTCTCTGTCGCTCCCCCCCTCTAGCTCCTCTCTGTCGCTCCCCCCTCCAGCTCCTCTCTGTCGCTCCCCCCCCTCCAGCTCCTCTCTGTCGCTCCCCCCCCTCCTCTCTGTCGCTCCCCCCTCCAACTCCTCTCTGTCGCTCTCCCCCCTCTCTTTAGCTCTCCCCCCTGCTCCTCTGTTGCTCTCGCCCCCCCCTCTCCAGCTCCTCTCTGTCGCTCCCCCCCCCTCCAGCTCCTCTCTGTCGCTATCCCCCCCCCCCTCTCCAGCTCCTCTCTGTCGCTCTCCCCCCTCTCCAGCTCCTCTCTGTCGCTCTCCACCCCCACTGCAGCTCCTCTCTGTTGCTCTCCTGCCCCTCTCTGTCGCTCCCCCCTCTCCAGCTCCTCTCTGTCGCCCCCCCCCCTCCAGCTCCTCTGTCGCTCCCCCCCCTCTAGCTCCTCTCTGTCGCTCCCCCCCCTCTAGCTCCTCTCTGTCGCTCCCCCCCTCTCCAGCTCCTCTCTGTCCCTCCCCACTCCAGCTCCTCTCTGTCGCTCCCCCCCACTCCAGCTCCTCTCTGTCACTCCCCCCCCCCTCCAGCTCCTCTCTGTCGCTCCCCCCCCCTCCAGATCCTCTGTGTCGCTTTCCCCCCCCCCCCCCCCTCCAGCTCCTCTGTCGCTCTCACCCCCCCTTCAGCTCCTCTGTCGCTCTCGCCCCCCCCCCCCCCCCTCTCCAGCTCCTCTCTGTCGCTCCCCCCCTCCAGCTCCTCTGTCGCTCTCAGTCCTCCACTTGTGCTGCCGCCGGCCGCTTCCATTGAGCAGTGCTGCCCCAGGATTAATGCGCTCAGAATTTTTTTTTTCCTCTTCTATGTTTTTACCTAATGGTGGAATGAAAGTTTGCCATGTGCTGTGCGGATATGTGAGGGTCCCCGGGGTCAGACAGACAGATACGGAATAAAACAACAAAAAGGCGACATATCCGAGCCACAGAGGAGAAGAGGAGGCTTAGAAAAGCTGCAGCCATAAAGAGGCGGCCGCCTCTCCCCTGCACCGGCCCAGTGTAGTCATCGCTTTCTCTTACTGCCTTACGTGTCATTGTTTTTTCAGTCTTCACATGCTTTTATACTATACTGTAATGGTGGTCGTGGAGATGATTGTTTGAAAAAAAACAAGGCCTGTCCCTTTAAAATCTGTGAGGAACTGTCCAGAACAGCAGCAAATCCCCACAGAAAACCTCTCCTGCTCTGGACTGTTCCTGACATGGACAGAGGTGGCAGCAGAGAGCACTGTGTCAGACTGGAGAGAATACAGCACTTCCTGCAGGACATACAGCAGCTGATAAGTACTGGAAGACTGAAGATTTTTAAATAGTAGTAAATTACAAATCTATATAACTTTCTGACACCAGTTGATTTGAAAGAAAAAAGTTTTTAACCTTAGTATTACTTAAATGGTCAAATGCCTTTGGTCTAGGGTTAGGTCAGAGATTAGAGGTTAAAAACCCCTGGTGGCCTAGGGTGGGACAGAGTTATGGGAGAAACTCCTGATGGTGTACTATACTGAGACATTAATGGTTAAATCTTATGTGTGCTAGGGCAGGGAAGAGATTAATGATTAAACCCCTGGTGGTCCAGGGCAGTGAAGAGGTTGATGGTTAAGATTTTGGTGACTTATGGCAATGAAGTGGTTAATATTTAATCCCCTTGTGGTTTAGGGTAGTGAATGGGTTAATTGCAATACCCCTGGTGTTCTAAAGTGGTGAAAAGATTAATGGATAATCTCCTGGTGGTCTAGTGTATTCAAGGGGTTAATCATTAAACCCTGGTGCTCAAGAGTAACAAAGAAGGGAATGGTAATACCCCTGGTGCTCTAGGGTAATAAAGAAGGGAATGGTAATACCCCTGGTGGTCTAGGGTAATAAAGAAGGGAATGGTAATACCCCTGGTGGTCTAGGGTAATAAAGAAGGGAATGGTAATACCCCTGGTGCTCTAGGGTAATAAAGAAGGGAATGGTAATACCCCTGGTGCTCTAGGGTAATAAAGAAGGGAATGGTAATACCCCTGGTGCTCTAGGGTAATAAAGAAGGGAATGGTAATAACCCTGGTGCTCTAGGGTAATAAAGAAGGGAATGGTAATAACCCTGGTGCTCTAGGGTAATAAAGAAGGGAATGGTAATACCCCTGGTGGTCTAGGGTAATAAAGAAGGGAATGGTAATAACCCTGGTGCTCTAGGGTAATAAAGAAGGGAATGGTAATACACCTGGTGCTCTAGGGTAATAAAGAAGGCAATGGTAATACCCCTGGTGGTCTAGGGTAATGAAGAAGGCAATGGTAATACTCCTGATGGTCTAGGGTAATGAATGAGTTAGTTTGCCATCCCCTGGTATTGAGGGAGTCAGGTTTAGGTTGCTCCTTGAGATGTGGGGTCCCTTATTCCGACCCTGACTCATCCCCCTACTGTACGTGTATAAGCCGTATACTCACAGTAAACTCTCATTTCTGTTCTTATTTTCCAGGTGTTTCAGGTTCACAAAGAGAATGGCAGAAACCTCTTGGACTTAAGCAGCACTTTCTTACCTCAGAGCACCCGGCACAAACTGCTGGACTTTATTGTGGCTTTTATGGTGTTGTAGACCTCACAGGGACCGGTGACGACATAAGGCGCTACCGTCGCTCTGGTTACACTACATCCAGGCCCGGCGCCAGCGCTGAACGTTCTACATCCACAGACAAGTGCCTGCAACATGGAATCCGTGATCTTCCAGCGCCCATTCAACTGTGACCGGTTGCGCCCATTTTTTTTATTCAAGGGACTGGAGAACCTTCCATTATAGTGACTATATATGACATGCTGCCTGACGCACACCGCATAGGAAAGCTTACCCCCCCCCCATGTACCATTACCATAATTACTATGGTAGTCGCACCTTTAGCTGCAGATCCGGCCCTGTGAATGTAAGCTTTGATATTCTGCATTTCTTTTTGATTCATGCAAGCTCCCCCCCCCCCCCCCAATTGATTTTTTATTAGAATTTGGTGATGTATATATTACATGGATGCTTGTGCTATACGATGCACAACAGACGTTGGTTGCACAACAGAATTCCAGTGTCCAAAAAGGTGGAAATTTTTTTCTTTTCTTCTATAGAGGTAAAGTAGAAGTGTAGACTTAACTGGAATAGGCGAAACTAAAACTTGACTCTTAAAGGGGTATTCCACAAAATACATGTGAAATCCCGGAGACTCGTAATTCATTCCATATGTCGTTACCTTTTCTGTCTCCTTCCCCCAGTTCTGAGCTGCTGCTTTCTGCTGAAGACACAGAAAACTGTGTGTGAGCTTTTCTCTCTGTCCCCCCCCCCCCTCTAGACGACTGATGTAAACAAGTCCCTGGCCGTTCTGCTCTCTGTACAGCAGGAAGGAGTAATCACAGTGAAGTCACAAGTAACTTGACCTTGTCTACCTTGGGATGCTGTTTATATCAGCCTTATGGTAAGAGGAGGAGAGAAGCTGAGAGAAAACAGCTCTTATACATTTTTCTGTGTCTTCAGCAAAAAGCAGCCGCTCAGAACTGGGGGAAGGAGATAGAAATGTTAATGGCACACAAGGAATGAATTGTGAGTCTCCAGGAGGGGGGGATGATTCAACATGTATCTGAGAGGAATACCCACTTTAAGTTACATAAAATTTTGGGTATATAGGATTTTGAGACTTCGGGTCTTCTTGTAGCCTTAGTGAATTTTACAGTTAGACATGAGTTACATTGGCGTCTATGGAGTGCAGAAAAGTCACGCCAGTCGGTCACCAACACGTGGCGCTCATCAGCTGGGTGCGGTATTGTGCAGTGACTTGTGCTCTTTGGTGCCTCGGAATTTGCTCCCTCATGAGACTAATTTTGGCAGATTATTGGGGATTTTGGTCAATTATGGAGACTGGCGGTGAAAAGGGCGACATTCCAGGGCTAGCCACGGACGGACAGGTAACAGGCCTGTGTCTCAGCTCCGGGATCCATTGGCTATATATACTCCAGTATAATGTTTTGCAGACCGATTTTCCCGCCATTGGGATACAGTGGGATCAGTGTAGCCCGGTTGTGGTTTGTTTGCCGTCTGTATTGTATAGATGGAAGTCAATTTTGGTGAACCGGATGGATCGTTTTTGCTTGTTTCTAGTTTTAGCCAATCGAAATTATTTACATTGTTGCACGTGAAGTTTTCCTAAATTTGGTTAGGATTAGGGTTTCTAGTCAAGGATGATATATAGGGGGCGGATCGGGTCCTCGGGCACTAAGGGTCGCAGGCCCCTTACAGCCTTTGCTGTCTACTGATATATACATTCATTGTAAAGGAGACCCCCCCCATTGTATATGGTGGGTTTTAGAAATGAGGCCGTGCGTCCTCCGCTGATGCTCCAGATCATGGGTTGGTGCCCGAATGATCGGGTCTGCCCGGTGGGTAGTAAGATGTAGGTTACTGAGCAGTAAGGATAGCGGTACTATATGTATATAGGGAGGGCTATAGTAGTCTTGTTAATTTATTTAGGATCTGTCAGTACTAACGTCTGTCCGATGCGGGACGGTAATCCAAGGGCTGTAATGACGAAGGTCACCGTAGAAATCCTCTGCCCACTTACAGGGCAAAAATGTAAATATAAATTTTTTTTGTTATTTTATTCTAATTTCACACTTTTGCTAACTTGCTGTACTAACGGTAGAGAAGTTACTGCAACTCTGCCAGTGTGTTACGACAAGGGTACATGGGTACAAATGTTTTTAGGTTATGCCCTGAGGCACGCAGTAAAACAGACAAAACCTCTAGAAGCAGCAGTTTGGGGTTACATCTGCATAAGCCCCACCTCTTTTAAGGTCCATTTTCTAAGAGAAACCTTCATTAGGCCCCTCCCTCCAGGCTCTCTTGTGCCCCACCCTCCAGGCTCCTCCTCCTTTCCCACAGCACTCCCCTGTGCCCTCTCTCTCTGGCCTTTTCTGTGCTCTCCCCCAAGACTCTTCTGTGCCTCTCCCTCCAGGTTTCTCTATTCTCCCTCAGCTCTCCCCTGTGCCCTCTCCTCTTTCCAGGCTTCTCTGGGCCCTTTTGTTTTTCTGCCTGTTCTGTCCCCTACCTCTGGGGCTCTTCTGTGCCCCTTTCTTTTGGGCTCTTCTGTGCCCCCCCCCTTCAGGCTCCATGTTGCAATGGAAGCTAGTAACATATAATTTTTTTATGTAAATGGTTTATGTATATGTTGAGAATGTGTCCCGGAGTTTTCAGCAGACAGTCTCAGACCTTCCTCCAGGTGTCAGTGTATATTCTGTAACTGTTCAGCGCCGGACATCAGAGGTTATGCTGCTGGCGCTTTGCTTTATCTTGTTCTTATTCTCCAGTCACTTCTAAAGCTGTAATCCGATTATGGGCACCTTAGCTGACATAATATACTGTGATCTGCTGCATTGCACCATGGGAGATGTATTAATATCATTTTGCTGTATACAACAGAGTTCCTGTCCCACAACGCACAATGGCACAACATGTTCTGTACAGACACTGAACCAGCAGGGAGCAAACTACAAGCTGTGAGGTTATAGGTAGGAAGTTCCCAGCATTAGTGTACAAGCAGCTCTGGATTTTCTACGACTCAACTCCGAGGAAGGTCATGTGATTTCGGCAATTTTACCTTCATTTGACTAGCACAACTTTTTGCTTGAATCACAAAGCACAGGAGGTTGGGTCATGCTGGGAGTTGTAGTTGAGTGTTGCTATTGCCAGTGTTGAGCTTTTAAGGCATGAAGGGAATATCTGCTAAACAATGGGGGCATAAAGAAAAGGGGTCCAGGCCATCCCACCTCTCTACCCTGACCCTTCCCATCCACTTTGTAGATTATTCTTTGGATTTCTGGTTCCTCCTTGGGAAGTGACAGCAGTTCTCCACCTCATGTAACCTCACAGCTAAATGCAGTGCACTAACCAAGAAATCAGCAGAATTGTGAGTGCAGCTCTGGATGTGATTAGATCATAAAACATGATGGTAATGAAAGCAGAGTAACTAAGTCCTATATGACCCTATGCAAACCTCACTCTGGGGACCCTCATATAAATCTCATTTCTCTCTGGTGTTTTGACTGCATTGCTTTAGTGTAATTGTAGTTTATTAACCCATTAATTGCTGTGATTATGCAAAACGTAACTAATGCTGCTACTTACCTCCAGGTAACTCAAGGTGCTTGTGAGTCAGGACCGGATAGACTCCAACCTATCAGTATCATAACCCTATTAACCTCATTGGTAGGAAACTTGGGGCAAGAGACCCCTGGGACCCCTCCAGGTATGCATAGTCCCTATAGCGCACAATACACCTATAGATAATCTATGCAGAACGCTGATATTACTTTATAGAAGTGGTGCACAACCTGCGGCCTTACGGCTGTTGTAAAACTACAATTCCCATCATGCCTGGACAGCCAAAGGTTGTGCCTCTAGAGCAGGGATAGGGAACCTTCAACCACCCATTTGTTGCAAAACTACAATTCCCATCATGCCTGGACAACTGGAGGGTTGCAGGTTCCCCATCCCTGCCGTATAGTGTATGGCCACCATACTGAAGCACAGAATGTAATGTAATATTACTATTATCCTGCTCATCCCTGTAAGATGTAGCCTGTCTTTTCCTGTATGGATTGCTGGTGAAATTGATGCTAGAAATGTAAATGGAGGGCTTCTAACCATATACATGTAAGGGGGGTTATCCAGGATTACAAAAAAACTGGCTTAGAAACCACATGTCAGCTTGGCAGCATTCACATAGTGGAACTGAGCTGCAATACTGCACCCAAAGGGCAAGGGTGGCACTGTCTCTGGAGGAAAGCAGCAATGTTATTCTAATCCTGGATACCCCTTATGTATGTAGCAATCCTCATTGTTTTCATGCATGGATGGGATATGGAGTCCATCAACCCATAGGTCTGCCTGCTGCTGCTGCCGCTCCTGGTGCTCTGCTGGGAGATCGTAGAGCGCTCTATGGTAGTGCAGATCTCTCAGTATATACAAGGAGCTGTCAATCACACTGCAGCCCCGCCCCCCAGGAGCTGCACAGCAGTGTAAAGTACTGACAAGCACAGACCCCCCACGATCAGATGCTGGAGAGGTCTGGGCTATTAACCATTTACTCTTCAGATTCTCCTGATACTTGAATTTCCATGCACCTTGTTATAACTTATGCAAGATACGTCATCACTTCGTGTACCGGCATCATGTGACCTCTACATGTGATCAATAATCATATCAAACCTGAGTAATAAACTTTTTAGAAAGAATCTGAGAAGAATGTGTTTCCTTCTTATGGGTCAGGATGTGGCTGATAACAGAGAGCAGCAGTATTCTATATAGGAGACTCCTAATAATTCCTTCTTTGTAATACTGCGAGGATTATTCTGAGGTCAAGTTGCTGATTTACTCACTGTGATTAATCCTCCCAGCATTACAAAGAAGCTACAATGTTGCAGATAAAGCCGGCCAGGGAGTTGTTTACATCAGCTGTCTCAGAGAGGAGGGAGCGACAGAGAAAAGCTCACACAGATTTGTGTCTCTCCAGCAGAAAGCAGGAACTCAGACCTGGGGGAAGGAGACTGAATAGATAATAACAAGTATGGAAGTGTAATTATTGTATAGTGAATGGGAATGCGTTCTGCTTCCGCTGAGGGTTTGTTACAATGTATCCAGTGTATCCTCCGCCATACATCTCTCCCTCCACCATGATGGAGCTTATGGTCTCTCTCCCAGTTGTATTGTGGATTGTACCTGTATCCTGTCTGATTCCAATAGGAGATAATGGAAGAAGCACTGCACTATAAGTAACTGCTCCGCAGCCTGGTGGTGTATCCACCTCTCCGTGTTTTTTGGTATATAGATCTGGGGCCCCCTCCGTGTATCAGGGTATATAGATCTGGGCCCTGTATATACCCCTCCATGTGTCTGGGTATATAGATATATAAGTGACCTCTACTAATAATGTTACATTGTAACCAGGGACGTATTTACCACTAGGCACCCGTGGTCCGGTGCCTAGGGCAGCACCTTGCAGGGGGGCAGCACCACGGAGCAGGGAACACAGAAAAAACTAATTTTTTAGTTTTTTAGTTACCCTCCTCCCGTTCAGACTTGCCAGTAAATCTGGTGTCTTTTCCAGGTGGGTGAGTGTATGGTAGTATTGGTCAGGTCGGGTATCGCCAATAGGTGCGTGAAGATGGGGCGTCTTCAGGTTTAGTGCCTAGGGCAGCAGCAGCTGTTATACAGCCCTGATTGTAACAGTTCCGCATCTGTATGTAGAGAGCGGCGCTGGGGGCAGAGTGAATGATTCCGGGCGTGCGGATACGGAGAAAGGTTTCCTAACCTTGAAGCCTCTAAGAGCGGATGTGGAAATAGCGGCCAGATTCAATTATACAGACAGGCTGTCGATAAAGCTTTTAATCTGCCCCAGCCGCGGTAATGGATCCCTATCCGGCCCCAATTACATGGAGAAGAGGAGACGCTCGGAACTAAGGGAGAAGAGAAACCCTCAGGGTCAGGGATAGTGGGGTCACTACATGCATCACCCCATCCTTTCATATCTGATGCCCCAATAATAACAAGAGCTCACAGAGCATTGTCTACACTGGATACAGCTGAGAGCAGGACTAGCTATGTACAATGTATCAGTCTGGAGCTCACAGAGCATTGTCTACACTGGATACAGCTGAGAGCAGGACTAGCTATGTACAATGTATCAGTCTGGAGCTCACAGAGCATTGTCTACACTGAATACAGCTGAGAGCAGGACTAGCTATGTACAATGTATCAGTCTGGAGCTCACAGAGCATTGTCTACACTGAATACAGCTGGGAGCAGGACTAGCTATGTACAATGTATCAGTCTATGTAGCGATCACACTGTGACTGCTGGGAGTTGCAGTGCTCCCTATTGTTCCTCCCGTCCTTATAGCCTGCAATGTTGATATCTCAGATCCTGGATGTGTGAATCCTATTTTATTATTATTATACGTCTCAGATTATTTCTTTGCTTCTTCTGTAATTTGATTTATAGAAATGAGAAAATCTCCCAGTAACTCCATTTGCTGGGGTGTAATGCAGCATGGCGGCCACCGGCTGGAGGAGCCCGGGGCTGATGTGCTCAACAAATCTCTAATAAACCATCAGTCGCTTCAATGTGGAAAATGAGAAGATGAAGCCTTATGGCCCGAGACATATGTGCCGGAGCCGTGGGGTCGCCTGTGCCTCATCCACATCCCAGTATATACAGCAGCTATGCCCGCCTCATCCACATCCCAGTATATACAGCAGCTATGGCCGCCTCATCCACATCCCAGTATATACCGCAGCTATGGCCGCCTCATCCACATCCCAGTATATACAGCAGCTATGGCCGCCTCATCCACATCCCAGTATATACAGCAGCTATGGCCGCCTCATCCACATCCCAGTATATACAGCAGCTATGGCCGCCTCATCCACATCCCAGTATATACCGCAGCTACGGCCGCCTCACCCACATCCCAGTATATACCGCAGCTATGGCCGCCTCATCCACATCCCAGTATATACAGCAGCTATGCCCGCCTCATCCACATCCCAGTATATACCGCAGCTATGGCCGCCTCATCCACATCCCAGTATATACCGCAGCTATGGCCGCCTCATCCACATCCCAGTATATACCGCAGCTATGGCCGCCTCATCCACATCCCAGTATATACCGCAGCTATGGCCGCCTCATCCACATCCCAGTATATACCGCAGCTATGGCCGCCTCATCCACATCCCAGTATATACAGCAGCTATGGCCTGCCTCATCCACAGCCCAGTATATACCGCAGCTATGGCCGCCTCATCCACATCCCAGTATATACAGCAGCTATGGCCGCCTCATCCACATCCCAGTATATACAGCAGCTATGGCCGCCTCATCCACATCCCAGTATATACCGCAGCTATGGCCGCCTCATCCACATCCCAGTATATACAGCAGCTATGGCCGCCTCATCCACATCCCAGTATATACCGCAGCTACGGCCGCCTCACCCACATCCCAGTATATACCGCAGCTATGGCCGCCTCATCCACATCCCAGTATATACAGCAGCTATGCCCGCCTCATCCACATCCCAGTATATACCGCAGCTATGGCCGCCTCATCCACATCCCAGTATATACCGCAGCTATGGCCGCCTCATCCACATC
This sequence comes from Dendropsophus ebraccatus, assembly GCF_027789765.1. NCBI lineage: Eukaryota > Metazoa > Chordata > Amphibia > Anura > Hylidae > Dendropsophus > Dendropsophus ebraccatus. The sequence goes on from NC_091461.1 coordinate 9,582,105, forward strand.
CCAGTATATACCGCAGCTATGGCCGCCTCATCCACATCCCAGTATATACAGCAGCTATGGCCGCCTCATCCACATCCCAGTATATACAGCAGCTATGGCCGCCTCATCCACATCCCAGTATATACAGCAGCTATGGCCGCCTCATCCACATCCCAGTATATACAGCAGCTATGGCCGCCTCATCCACATCCCAGTATATACAGCAGCTATGGCCGCCTCATCCACATCCCAGTATATACAGCAGCTATGGCCGCCTCATCCACATCCCAGTATATACAGCAGCTATGGCCGCCTCATCCACATCCCAGTATATACAGCAGCTATGGCCGCCTCATCCACATCCCAGTATATACAGCAGCTATGGCCGCCTCATCCACATCCCAGTATATACAGCAGCTATGGCCGCCTCATCCACATCCCAGTATATACAGCAGCTACGGCCGCCTCATCCACATCCCAGTATATACAGCAGCTATGGCCGCCCCATGTGCTGCAATCATCTTACCTTTTCCTCTTTCGTCACATTGGATGATGCAGAGCACCAACACCCCCCCCCCTCCCCCGCTGACATGACCTCCAACCTTTAAATTTTTTTCCCTTTTCAAATCAACTGGTGTCAGAAAGTTATACAGATTTGTAATTGACATATATTTAAAAATCTCCAGTCTTCCAGTACTTATCAGCTGCTGTATGCCCTGCAGGAAGTGGTGCATTCTCTTCAGTCTGACACAGTGCTCTCTGCTGCCACCTCTGTCCATGTCAGAAACTCCCTACAGCAGCAGAAAATCCCCATATAAAACCTCTCCTGCTCTGGACAGTTCCTGACATGGACTGAGGTGGCAGCAGAGAGCACTGTGTCAGATTGGAGAGAATACAGAACTTCCTGAAGGACATACAGCAGCTGATAAGTACTGCAAGACTGGTGATTTTTTTTTAATAGAAGTAAATTAGAAATCTTTATAACTTTCTGAACCAGTTGATATCAAACTAAAAACATTTCACCGGAGTTCCCCTTTAATTCCAAATGATATGAACTGGAAGGAGCCTGCTGAGAGTTGTAGTTGTGCAGTAGTTGGAGATTTCGTCTCTGCAGCACACACAGAGCACGTCCCTGTAGTTTGTATGATCGGTGATTCTGGTGAATGGGGCGTCAGCCGTGTATTGAGGGTCCGGTGTCACACGAGGGCTCTCTCCGTCACCCGCCCTGACACTGATAAACCTCTCCCAGGGCCACGTCTATTCTCAATGTGCGAGGAAGGAAATTATGGAAATGGCCTCTTCACTGATGGATAAAAACCTCCTCAAAACCGTAATCAAGAGCCATGGCCGCCACAATGGCGCCATCACTGCGAGGTCCGATAAGGCGGCTGTGAATGGATCCTGATTTATAATGGATATTTCTTATAAATCCATTCAGGACGCTGACAGCCACCGCACATGATGAATTATATACTATGGGATCAGCTCAATCTGTTCCCGGACCGAACTCTCGCCAACTCCACGCTTTAAGGAATTTTGTTAAGAAAAAGTTCTGCAACTTTTCAATATAACCTTAAAGAGGCTCTCCGACAAACAAGTATCAACTGGTGTCAGAATGTTATACAGATTAGTAAACGATCTCTGTTAAAAAAATTTTTCCAGTCTTCCAGTACTTATCTTCTGCTGTATGTCCTGCAGGAAGTGTTTTTTTTCTTTCCAGTCTGACACAGTGCTCTCTGCTGCCACCTCTGTCCATGTCAGGAACTGTCCAGAGCAGGAGAGGTTTTCTATGGGGATTTTCTACTGCTCTGGACAGTTCCTGACATGGACAGAGGTGGCAGCAGAGAGCACTGTGTCAGATTGGAGAGAATACACCACTTCCTGAAGGACATACAGCAGCTGATAAGTACTGGAAGACTGGTGATTTTTTTTAATAGAAGTAAATTGCAAATCTGTATCACTTTCTGACATCAGTTGAATTATTTTTCCCCTCCGGAGTACCCCTTTAATTTCCCATCATGTTCAGGTCCTCTGCCTGCCATTAGTGACTTTGAGCAGTGGGTGAAGATACACAGATCTAACCCCTCTCACAGGGCCGAGCTCGGCAGGTACCACTCAGTATCTGGGGATCAGTGGTCAGACCCCTATGATCAGTCAGTTATCTCCTATCCCAGGGATGGGGAACCTCCGGCCCTCCAGCTGTTGTAAAACTACACTTCCCATCATGCCCGGCAGCCGGAGCTTCGCTTGCACTAATTTAGCGCCGGGGCCCAGAAGCTTCTGGTGAGGTCTCGGCTGTGCGGGAGGACGGAGAGGAGGAGAAGCAATCACTTTGGAGTTGGCAGCAGATTGGAGGAGACACAACGTCCCCCCAGCCGGCCAGCGCTCCCACTTTAATGTGTAATGCGTTTTGCTGGGTGGGACATGTGCTCGGAGCGAGTCCAGGCCGCCTTCCTGCTCTAATCGTATCCTGCCCGCTGATTAATGGATCCGAGACGGCTGAAGATGTCCATAATGCAATTACATCACCTCATCCTTCAGTTTCCCGTCATGCCCCCCCCCCATCCCCTGGCAGCACCCGATCCACTTCTTTAAAGCCGATCTCAGCTGTAGCAGCCGCCGCCGCGCTCGCTCGCTCCCGGCAGAGCAAACATCTTCTGTTTTCCATCAGACGCCGCATCTCGCTGTGGAACCCTCCGGCGACGCGTTTTAAGGCTGCTAAAAAGAATCGTAAGTCATCCTGCAGCCGCTGTGAACCCGTGCCAGCTTGGTAATAAAAGACGACAAGCGGCCATGTTCTCGGTGACAATAATACCGCCATCCCTATAGGAGCGGAGCGCGCAGCCCTGTCTATAACCCAGTGATGTCACCTTAGAGATGAACACATCTACGGGTCACGTTATCACCGGCTCAAAGCGAATATCACAGATCTGATTCTCCCATGGAGTCTGAAGTAGAATTGTGTGTCTAAAACCATTTACAATAGCAATAGCAAAATCTACCTTAACCCCTAGACGCACCAGGACATAACTGTACGTTCTGGCATCGCTAGGGGAGTTCAGAGGGGGCGCGCGGCGACCCCACTCTGAACCGCCGCGATTCCGGGCTGCATGCTATATGCAGCCCGGGACCGCAGCTATTAGCGGGTCAGGTCTTATCGCCATGCCCGCTACTTAGGTGTTTACATGCAGCTGTCAAAGCTGACAGCTGCATCTAAATGCTTGCTGTCCCCCATCGTTGGTGGTCTAGTGAGAGGACTGCCCCCCCCATGACGTGGTCGCGGAGGAGCGATCCCCGCATCTGTCCCGGGCAGGGGTCTGCGCCGTAATGGCGCTGATCCTGGCTCGGCACTCTATTGCTCTCGGCTGTAGCAGCCGAAAGCAATAGAGCACAGATCTCATGGATCTATGCAAAATATCTACACTATATCTTTATATCTATACTGCATAGATCTCAATGAGAGATCAAAGCAGTCATACTAGAAGTCCCCCAGGCGTAACAACTCTAACCCCGGGGGGAATAACCCTAACCCCAGGGGGAACAACACTAACCCCAGGGGGAATAATCCTAACCCCAGGGGGAATAACCCTAACCCAAGGGAGGGATTACACTAACCCTAGGGGAAATAACCCTAACCCCAGAGGGAACAACACTAACCCCAGGGGGAATAACTCAAACCCCAGGGGGAATAACCCTAACCCCAGGGGGACTTCTACTATGTGTGTAAAAATAAATAAAATAAATAAAAAAGCCCTCTCCCCTAATAAACGTTTGAATCACCCCCCTTTTCCTATTTTATAAATAAAAATAAATAAATAAACATGTTTGGTATCGCCGCGTGCGTAATCGCCCGAACTATTAATTAATCACATTCCTGATCTCGCACAGTAAATGGTGTAAGCGCAAAAAAGTTCCAAAGTGCAAAATTGCGCATTTTTGGTCACATCAAATCTAGAAAAATAGCAATAAAAAGTGATCAAAAAGTCGTATATGTGCAATCAAGGTACCGATAGAAAGAACAGATCATGGCGCAAAAAATGACACCTGACACAGCCCCATAGACCAAAGGATAAAAGCGCTATAAGCCTGGGAATGGAGTGATTTTAAGGAACATATATTTGTTTTAAAAGGTTTTAATTTTTAATTTTACATATCGTCGTAATTGTACTGACTTGAGGGACATATATAAGAAGACAGATATATAAAAAATTGCATTTTTTTTTCTTCCTTTTTTTTCAATTTCACCACACATATAATTCTTTTCTGGTTTCACAGCATGTTTTAGGCAAGAATTACGTCTGCCATTGCAAAGTACAAATAGGGGCACATATGGATCTCTAGGTGGAAAGCACTAAAATGAAAACTGGCTGGGTCCCCTAAAGGTTAAAGGGGAACTCCAAAGGGACAAAATGTTTTTAAATCAACTGGTGTCAGAAAGTTGTTTAGATTTGTAATTTACTTCTAGTTAAAATTCTACAGTCTTCCAGTACTTATCTGCTGCTGTATGTCCTGCAGGAAGTGGTGTATTCTCTCCAGTCTGACACAGTGCTCTCTGCTGCCACCTCTGTCCATGTCAGGAACTGTCCAGATCAGCAGCAAATCCCCATAGAAAACCTCTCCTGCTCTCCTGACATACAACAGCTGGTAAGTACTGGAAGAATGGAGATTTTTTTTTTTTAAAGAAGTAAGTTACAAATTAGTATAACTTTTTTTTTTTAATACAGCTGATATATAATTATGTTTCCTCCGGAGTACCTCTTTACATTGTTTACAATAATTTTCAATTACATTTAATACTCCACTGGCGTTGTGCATCCTTACAGCCCAGGTCCAAGAGTGAGGAAATCAGCAGAATTGTGAATGCAGCTCTGGATGTAATGGGAGCGCAGCAGATGAGTTAGACCCTGACGTGTTATAAAACTTCTGTCCGATATTGAATTTTCAGAATATTTTTAGCCTTCGGCAGAAATTAGGGCAATTACAGCCGAGGATGAGAAGGTTAATAACAAAGATCTGAGCTAATGGAGATGAAATCCATCGTAATAGACGGATTGGACAGCGAGTCGATGACTTCAGAGCTAACGTGTGAAGAAGGGACAAGTGTCTGGTTAAAAGCTCAGCGACGCGAGATCCGATCAATCATACACTGAGGTCTGGAGACGGAGACGGACAAGACCCTTAACGTCTGTTGGGGTGTAACCACTGGGGGCGCAGGGATTGGGGGTAGAACGTCAGCTGTAAGTTCCTTCTGCCCATTAGTGTATGTCAGTACTAGTTATGGGGGCCCTGGTGAAGTTCACCGGGTTTTGGGTTCTAGCTGTGCCGCCTTCATAGTTACAATTACCCCAATTACTCCAGCAGGACATCTATCCCAGCTAGGACAAGACTTTGATGGTGCCAGATGTGAGTGGGGGGCATTGGTAGGGTGGTAGGGTGTCAGTAATGTGGTTGTTAGTGGGGGCATTGGTAGGGTGTCGGCAATGTGGTTGTTAGTGGGGGCATTGGTAGGGTGGCAGTAATGTGGTTGTTAGTGGGGGGCATTGGCAGGGTGGCAGTAATGGGGTTGTTAGTGGGGGCATTGGTAGGGTGGCGGTAATGTGGTTGTTAGGGCATTGGTGGGGTGGCAGTAATGTGGTTGTTAGTGGGGGCATTGGTAGGGTGGCGGCAATGTGGTTGTTAGTGTGGGCATTGGCAGGGTGGCAGTAATGTGGTTATTAGTGAGGGCATTGGTGGGGTGGCAGTAATGTGGTTATTAGTGAGGGCATTGGTGGGGTGGCAGTAATGTGGTTGTTAGTGGGGGCATTGGTAGGGTGGCGGCAATGTGGTTGTTAGTGAGGGCATTGGTAGAGTGGCGGCAATGTGGTTGTTAGTGGGTAGCATTGGTGGGATGGCGACAATGTGGTTGTTAGTGGGGGCATTGGTAGGATGGCGACAATGTGGTTGTTAGTGGGGGGCATTGGTGGGGTGGCAGTAATGTGGTTGTTAGTGAGGGCATTGGTAGGGTGGCAGTAATGTGGTTGTTAGTGGGGGCATTGGTAGGGTGGCGGCAATGTGGTTGTTAGTGAGGGCATTGGTAGGGTGGCAGTAATGTGGTTGTTAGTGGGGGGCATTGGTAGGGTGGCAGTAATGTGGTTGTTAGTGGGGGCATTGGTAGGGTGGCGGCAATGTGGTTGTTAGTGGGGGGCATTGGTAGGGTGGCAGTAATGTGGTTGTTAGTGGGGGGCATTGGTAGGGTGGCAGTAATGTGGTTGTTAGTGAGGGCATTGGTAGGGTGTCGGTAATGTGGTTGTTAGTGGGGGGCATTGGTAGGGTGGCAGTAATGTGGTTGTTAGTGGGGGCATTGGTAGGGTGGCAGTAATGTGGTTGTTAGTGGGGGCATTGGTGAGGTGGCAGTAATGTGGTTGTTAGTGGGGGGCATTGGTAGCGTTACTGATGGGTGGCGTTACTGATGGCGTTCAGTTGTTACGTGAGGCTCAACACTAGTTAAGACATTGGGAGATGGAAGGATGAGATCAGAGAGAATAGTAGCTTAGTGGGTAACTTTACTAAACCAGCAAATCATCTACATACATGGAGGAGCAGTTATTGAACACTTTTCAGTTCCAACAAGTGTAAAACGTCAACAGGTGGTGGATAATAAACCCACAAAGGGTCAGTAAATGTTCTGAGCTAGGGCCAGAGAGATTTATTCTACATTGATTACAACCGCTAGCATGCAGTACTAGACCCTTAGGAGGGAGTGACGTCCTCTGAGGAGAACCTTGTCCACCAGGGCAGTCACCTGGAGTTAGGCACTGACCCCAGTAGGACAAAGCAGCAGTTAAGCCCACGTATACTGTAACGCACGACTATTCTGTGTTCGTCTTGGAATGTCTGCTCAACCCAGCACAGGGACCTTGGACCTTGTACTACCCTAGCAGGATGGGTATTCTGACACTATAGGGCAAAAGGCAGTCAGATCAAACATATCTATACATATCTTCTTTTTCTCTTCTCAACCACGCTATCCCGGCAGGGTACACTACTTCATTGGACAGGGCCCTCAAGACGTTTCTTTACTCCACTCTGTTCTTACAACTCTTATTACTACTTATTACTACTACCTCCTGCCTGCACCTGCAGTTACCAAAAGTGTATTATCTTGTATTACACTGAAGTTCCTTCAAGTAAACTAAGTTATTCTGGTTAAGCCATTGGACTCTGGTCAATTATTTCTCACACCTGTACACACTTGGGTTATCCAAACCTAAAGCGTAGTGCCCATTTGTCCGGGGGTGGGTTACAACACAACTCCTGGCCACCGTGACAAGTGCCCAAGTGACCCTACATCCATGCAGCAGCCACAACACTGCATAGCTACACCGGCATAGGGCAATAAGATGTCCCGGAGGTGCCAGAATTCACACTGGTTAGCCCCCAGTGATAAAATGTGACCCCCCCCGGACTACAAGAGGAATGATGTCCCTCAGACAAAGATGATAGACTCTGACTGTTCCTGTATTCCCACAAGTTATGCCCCATCCACAGTGTCCACAGAGGTCTGGTTGCTAGGCCTCCCCTGATCTTAAGAAATTGGACGCCCCAAATCTGAGGGGTTCCTCTAAAGCTGCATTTGTCTATCTTTGGTGACTACATTCAGCCAAGCGATTGAACCCCCTGCTATCTTAGTTATGCCCTTTTCTGTGGATAATGTGGCTAGGGCATAACTGTATACCCCTTCACAGGAGCCTATACACCTTCAATATTTGTCAGTAAAATGACTGTTCAGCTGATTGCTATACACAAGAACATTGGGAACGGCTGGTGGAGTATAGGCACCATTACTCAACGCCTACTCTTTATAGTACTGAAGAACTACATAAGCTGATTTCTCCTTCTCAGATGATTAAGAAGAATCCAAAAGCCTGAAGCCAATGAACAAAGAGCCACTTCCATACATTCCACATTAGGGAGGGATAGACTAAAATTTGACTTTTGTCCATTAGTGTGTCAGGGTGATTCTTCAGTGTTCACTATAAACTTCGGAACAGACAGTCAATATGACAGCACTAGGGGTGCATCCATTTCAGGTGGGAGCATAACTATATAGACCAGACAGTACAGTAAGAACACCGTGGGGGAAATATACTGAGCAGATACCCTCAATAAGAAGCTGAGTACATGACGCATGGCACTTTATTAAGTGTTTTACCAGTTGTGAAACGCATCAAATCTAGTGAAGACCTTCTTTATTATTTTTGAGTGCCCCATTATCTCCATCTGATTCACCTGTCTCTTACATACAATTCTGTGTACGTACCGCACATTAGGCCGCCAATGAATTCTGATGTGGTAACAATGCCCCTGAATAGTAAATTTCCGAGCGGTGCATTAATATAATGGCAGCTATCAGAAAGCGTGCGAGAGCAACGTCCACAATGGGATCCTGTAATCACCGACATTAAGACGAGTGGGCGGCGATGCAGAACACGATGTCACACCGCAGTCTGATCCAGCCAAGATAATGGCCCTAAACACTGTCTTTAGTCATTACAATTACTTTAAGAAGATGGTAAAAATATTGTTAGGAATGAATTATTCCAGGACGTCCGTAAAATAGAAGAGCGTCAGGGTGTTTTTTATTGAAGGAATTAGTTATTTTAAGTGGTTGAAGCTTTTTCCTGACATGATTGATGTGTAATCCCTAGAGTTATAGTCACTGCCCGGCAGGTAGCCATGTTATAGCCTCAGCCATCCTGTTCCTCAGAGGAAGAGTTGCAGAGTCCGATGGACCATCTATAGTGCTCTGATGTGGCCGACCACCAGGGTGTAGCTGACAGCTCATCGTCGTATAAGAGTCCAGCTTACCCTGCTACCAGTGGCATAGCTACCGAAGAGGAAGGCCACACAGCTGCCATGGAACCCCTGGGGGCCCAGGGATGCACATGGAATGTGAGAGCCATCCTGTATCCTTCTTCTTAACCCCTTATGTACCGCAGTGTGTAAGTGACACTGCAACAACAAAAAAAAGGTTAGAAAGCAGAAGACAAGGAGATCTCTACTTCACTGCCCTGATGACCCCTATTAAAATGTGCACCGCTCCTGCACCTATGTATTTAACCATGAGGGCTCCTTATAGGTCCTTATTAGAGATGAGCGAACCGGGTTCGGGTTCGAGTCCATCCGAACCCGAACGTCCGGCATTTGATTAGCTGGGGCTGCTGAACTTGGATAAAGCTCTAAGGTTGTCTGGAAAACATGGATACAGCCAATGACTATATCCATGTTTTCCACATAGCCTTAGGGCTTTATCCAACTTCAGCAGCCACCGCTAAATATATACATATATATGCACCTAACACCATAAGGACAATTAGACTGACTTGGTTTTAAGGACTTTAGTTGCATTTGACTTTGTATAAGTAACAACAACCAGTGGATATGTAGTGTCCCAGCACAGGTGTGCCACTAAGTTCCTATGCATCTGGGCAAAGTAACTCACTCAGGTTCTCACAGTGTATTATATGTTTTTCCCCACTAGTTGTCACTGTGTATTTTCCATGCTATGCACAGCGGATGGAAGCATTGGGTAAACTGTATTTGTCACATGTTTGTTCTCATCCAGTCATAGGTGCAGGTATTTTTCCTCCTTTCTTTTGTGGTGAGATGGTGAAGTGGTTGGTTGGTTGGGGAATAGCTCTGCCAGGTGTTATGTTGTTGTGACGCCAGTGCCAGTTGGGCACACAGGTATGTTGGCACACCTGCTTTTATTTTAATGAGGCTGGCTATACCCTTTGCCTAGAGGGTGACAAAAGCCCCAAACTTTGTTGCCTGGGTTGAGCAGAGTGGTGAGAATTCTCTGATTACACCTGCGCTGTGAGATAGAGTACATAGGCTTCTAGCAACTTTGCTGTATCCGGATAAGTTCCTCTTTCTTCAGGATACTGTCCTGCACCTTTAGACTTATTCACGGCGTGGGCTAGGATTTTCCTGAATCCTGGGAAGTCTGCCCAGCCCAGTGAAGGGACCTCATACTACCCTAACAGGACGGGTATCCCCAACACTATAGGGTATAAGGCGGTCAGATCAAAGATATCTATACGTAAGCACAAGTATCTTCTTCTTCTACTTCTATTCTTCTTCACTACAGCAGAGTACACGGCTATATTGGACAGGGCCCTCAATACGCTCCTCTACTCCACTTTCCTCTTGTCTATAAACCATCCCCACTACCTCTCACCTGCACCTACAGTTGCCAAACTCTGCTTTATTCTTACTGCACCTATTCACCAGGTTTACACTTGGGTTATCCAAAATCTCGGAAGCAGTGTCTGTTTGTCCTGGGGTGGGTGTCAACGCTGCTCTGGGCTACCATGACAAGTGTCCAAGTGACCCACAGAGCTGCCCCAACATGGCACCAGCTACCCCGGCCTATGGCTGCCCGGCCTTCCGCAGATACAATATAAAGCTGAGAGAATCTACAATGTAACCTTGGCTCCTGCAGCATCTTGTGTGTTTCACCTTGTTGTGGAGGCCGGGGCAGCGATACAGAACATTACTGAGTGCGGCAGGATGACTGCAGAGAATATCAATTGTCCTGACCCGGCTGCATCTATCTGTGAGGGAACATTTGTACATTCTGTTCTCATGCAGATGACGATGTCAGAACTAAAGCCGCAGCCCTTGCAGTGTCCCAGAGAGTCCGCCGCACCTGATTACTGATTCTCCTCACAGTCTCCGGGGGGTCAGGAGATGCGCGGGAGGTCAGGGACAATGAGTTACCCGCCGGCCAAATGGAGACGATACTGACTGGCTGTAGAGTTACGTGACTATTAGAGGAATATTCTAGAGAAGTTACTTTATAAGGTCATCTAAGGTGAAGCAGGACGTGACCCTACAGAGTCAGACCACAGGCACCTGTATCTGTATCTCCTGTACGGCTGTGGACATATTTTACATGAATATAATTGTTTTCCCATATGTTAAAGGGGTTGTTCACACACAAAATAACCTCTTTTAAATCAACTGATGCCAGAAAGTGCCAAAGATTTGTAATTTACTTACTATTAAAAAATCCCCAGTCATACAATACTTATCAGCTGCTGTTTGTCCTGCAGGAAGTGGTGTATTCTCTACAATCTGACACAGTGCTCTCTGCTGCCATCTCTGTCCATGTCTGGAACTGTCCAGAGCAGGGGAGGGTTTCTATGGGGATTTGCTGCTGCTCTGGACAGTTCCTGACATGGACAGAGGTGGCAGCAGAGAGCACTGTGTCAGACTGGAGAGAATACACCGCTTCCTGCAGGCCATACAGCAGCCAATAAGTACAGGAAGACTTGAAAATTTTGATCTCTGGCACTTGCTGGGACCAGTCGATCTGAAAGAGAAATTTTTATGGTGAACAACCCCTTTAAGGGTTATCTAAAAAAAAAAAAAAAAAAAAAAAAAAAAGTTGCAGCCTGTGTGATCTGCTTTACCGGAAAAACATGGCTCCTTTCCACCCTCTGGTTAACCCTGTATGTCCTCCTCCCCCTCCCTGCTACTAGTTCTAACTACTCTCTGCACTGAGTGAAGAGATGAAGAGAGCAGAGAGTCAGCTGACAAAGCCGAGAGCAGTGTGATATAGGATCCCTGGTAGAAGTGTCAGCATTGCCGGCTATATTGAAGGGGTTTGCACAGACTCTACAGCCGCAAAATGTCAAGATTTGTTTTCATGTAGAAAGCTGCCTATTATTGCACTTAGGAAGCAAAGGAACAATAAGAAACTTTAAATACTAAATACCTATATATGTTGAGGGATGGGCAGTGTAGTACTGTAGATTGAGAACAACGCTGCAAGGCAGTATGGTGGTTTACGTTGTGTGATTGCAAGGGCTGTCATGATGGGACATTCGGCAACTTCTCATATATCAATGATCAATAGTGGAACCTGCCAAGATCGGTCATCTTTCCATTGCTATTGATTGTGTAAAAGGTGCTTATCTTGGCTCAGGCAGCACAAAACGTTGAATGAGCTGACACCTAGTGGCCAAAGTAAAAGCTGCAATGATCCTTTTTTTACAGAGTTGTTTTTACATTTAAAAAATAATATTTTTTTCCTATTGACAGTGTACATTGTAAAGCTTTGATAGGATTACTGGGCATAGATTAACATCATAGACGTGTGCATTGGGAATAAGCTTTGATGTAACTCAGAACAGAGCTAGAAAAAGTTTCTTTGACTTTCCGAGCCGGCAGGAGGTCAGACCTGCAAATCCCATTGTCTTTCTGCTGCTTTGAACAGATAGAATCTCCGTTTTTGGTGTCTTTCCATTAATTCTGTCTGACCGTCCTCATTAGATGACCTTCCTTTTATCCGAGGCTCCTGTTGTGTTATCTGTGAAAAGAACAAAACGCTTGGAAGACAAAGATGGAGCAGCCATGTCTCCTCCCCGTAGATCTGGGACCCACCTGATAAAGGGAGCAGCTCAGATAAAAGAGGAGTTATCATGGGAGCCGAGGTTTTCCTGTGTGCAAGAATGGCGCCAAGCAAGGAAACATCCGCCTCTTTATGCCACTCCTTTAAGATGGTAGTGTTTGGTTTCAATGTGTAAGTGATCATAGGTCCAATAGGGAAAGAAGCAAGAGCCTTTCAGGTAACCCAACATCAGGGTGGTACTGCCCTCAGATAATAAAGGGACCCTGCCCTCTGCCCTCTAACCCAGCCTCATGCTCCTTGTGGGCAGAAAGGATCCGAGCCTGCAGGAACCTTCAGTGTCCTGCTCACAGGGTCCTGATGCTTGACAGTGTAAGCGAGGTGCAGGGCCGCCAACGGGCATTACTGGCAGTACAGGTGTATGGGGCCCGGCCTATAGGGGGGCCGGGTCTCCCACACACTACACTTTGTGAGAAGCCTGGTATACAGACAGTGCAGGGAGAGGGGAGAGCTCCCACAGATGCAAGGGGCCCCTTCTACTTAACTAAAATCATTAGGCCCTCCTCCCCCCTGCACTGTCTGTGGACCGGGCTGCAGAATCCCCCCCTCCCTCCACAATGGACCGGCCCCCTCCCTCCACAATGGACCAGCCCCCTCCTCAGCAGCTCCCAGGCTCCTGCAGAGCTGGTGACTTCCGGCTGGTGTGCTCTCCCAGGTGACAGGAAGATGCAGTGGCCCTCTCTCCTCCCTCCCCCTCCCTCCCAGCTGTGACGTCTGTTCCCTCCAGTATACAGCTCTGCAGTCGGGGCAAAGGAGGAGGGGCTGCAGGCTGCTGACTGGGAGCAGAGACTTCACTCACTGGGGGCCTCAAGGATAAAAAGTAAGTGTGTGTGAGTGTGTGTGAGTGTGTGAGTGTGTATCTGAGCACTGTATCACTGGGGGCCTCAAGGATAAAAAGTGTGTGTGAGAGTGTGTATCTGAGCACTGTATCACTGGGGGCCTCAAGGATAAAAAGTGTGTGTGAGAGTGTGTGTGTGTGGAATAGAGTGTGTGTGTAAGAGAGTGTGTGTGTGTGTATGTGTGTGTGTGTGTATGTGTGTGTGGGTGTATATGTGTGTGTGTGTGTGTATGTGTGTGTGCGTGTGTGTATGTGTGTGTGTGTGTATGTGTGTGTGGGTGTATGTGTATGTGTGTGTGTATGTGTGTGTGTATGTGTGTGTGTGTGTGTGTGGGTGTGTGGGTGTGTGTGTGTGGGTGTATGTGTATGTGTGTGTGTGTGTATGTGTGTGTGTGTGTGTGTTTGAGCCTCTGATCATATATCTGCAATCTGCATGTGTGTGATGTATATATGTCATCTGCATGTGTTTGTATCTGGGTAATCTGCATGTGTGTATCTGCATCTATGCTATGTGTCTGTGTATATAGGTATATATAGAATCTGCATGTGTGTATCTGCATCTATGCTATGTGTCTGTGTATATAGGTATATATGGAATCTGCATGTGTGTGTGTGTGCATCTATGCTATGTGTCTGTGTATATAGGTATATATGGAATCTGCATGTGTGTATCTGCATCTATGCTATGTGTCTGTGTATATAGGTATATATGGAATCTGCATGTGTTTGTATCTGTGTAATTTCTCTATGTTGGTATATTTGTGTATCTTGTAATCTGCCTATATGTGTGTATACATGTATTGTGGATCTATATGTATCTGTGTGAGTGTGTGTGCATACATGTGTGTATCTGCCTATTTGTACAGTATGGGTTTGTGCATCTATTGTCTATATACAGTATATTAAAGGAGAAGTCAGGCAAAACATTATTGTGATTATGATGTGTCAGTATTATTTGTGGAAAAAAAACATGACATTTTTCAGCCATTCTTTTATAAAACAATAGTTATTTTTAAGGCTGAAAACATGACTTAATTGACTCGTAATTTAACACATATTATGGGCTTTAAATAGCCAAACGTATGTCCTGATTTTTTGGATTAATGTCTTTGGTAAGGTGGGGGCCCAGACAAGTTGGCAGTATGGGGCCCTGGAATTCCTGATGGCGGCCCTGGCGAGGTGTCCCACCACTGGTGCTGTCTGGACCAGATGAGTAAGTTGTTCTCTCAGGTTGGCAAGTGGGAGATGTAGTGCTTTGTTTTTTGCCACTAGGTGTCACCACTGTTGTTAGTGTCTTCTATGCACAGCTGAAGTCAAGGGTTAACCCTTTTGTACCACGTATTTATGTGCTGACCAGTCACAGGTGCTTTCTGACCTATATCCTATTCTCTTTCACACACACACTCAACCCCACCACTTACAGGAAGGTTTAGATTTGCCCCTGTAGGAGGAGTTAGTTCCTGGTGGGAGTAAGTTAGATGAGTTAGTAGTTGGGTGAGATGCTAGCTTGTTACAAAGTTA